>NC_142084.1:67863192-68178548 GCF_054644295.1 Miniopterus natalensis | reverse complement strand
AGGAAAGTGTAATCTAAAATGTTCAATGGCCATCGTGAGGAATGTGCCGATTCAAAATAAAAAAGAGCTAAATGAAACCAACATCGACAGGCTTAAAACAAAAGTTTTAGTAGAGTATACCAAAGGCTGAATGGGCCAAACTGGCCCCCTGTTAGCCTCCCAACATTAAATTGCCCCCAACAAGTCTGCTCTATTTTCCCCAGTGTGGAGAAATTGAAAAGACTGCAAGGAAGCAATTAGAGTGAGAAACCTAACCAGCAATCACTCGGGGCAGCATTCAGGCCACTTAAAACAAGTTCAAGACCGATATCAGGGCTAGAGCTCCTTGGCTTAACTCCTCACTGAGGACCCAAAGCCTTTCTACTCAAGAGCAGTAGGGGATAGAAAAGAGAAATGTCCAGGACTCCTTAAGATGGGAATTCCCAACTGTGGTACAGAAGCCCAGTGGTGAAGCCCTGACTCAGGCTGTAATTAGATTAAAAGAATTTGTAGCCTGGCTGGTGTGGCTCAACGGTTGAGCATCAACTTATGATAAAGGAGATGACGGTTTGATTCCCTTTCAGGGCACATGCCCAGGTTTGGGCTGGATCCCCAGTAGGGGGTGTGCAGGAGGCAGTTGATCTATGACTCTCATCATTGATGTTTCTGTCTCTCCCTCTCTCTGAAATCAATAAAAATATATTTTTTTAAAAAGAATATGGGAATGTAAGAATTGAAAAGATTACAAAAATTGGAATGTTTAAGCAAGGTTTGTGTTTTAAATGTTATGTCAACTTTGCCTCTCTTTTTGTTCTGCATTATATTTTGGAAGTAGACATTGTGTCTCACTGGGGAACTGGGCCATGAAGGCTGTCAATTCTTCCTTTTGGCTCTGAGGGTCAGATTCTCTTACTATGTGCCCTTTGGGTCCACAGGATTGCTTAATACAACCAGAAATACTGTTTGTCCCAGCTGAAATATAACAAGATATTTGAAAGGATTTAAATAATAAATTTGATCAGATATTTGGCAAAATCAGAAGCTGAAGATTCAGAGCCTGATAGGAATTTTTTTGAGCCCCCTCTCTAAGCTAAAATAAAACTCTATACCCAGCTGGAAAGAAGGAAATTAGGGATTATGTAGTTAGATAGGTAGGTCAACCTGTGATGTCATTAAAATACAGAGCGAACTATGGGAGAGAAAAGAACTTTACTCTCAAGGTTGTTCTGAGTGGTCTAATAATCAAATAGACATGAGACAGATTAGCAAGAGAAAATATCATATTTAATTATACATACATGTGGGAGCTCTCCATACATGAGAGAGTCAGGAACCCCACAGGCAGGAGAGGTTCAGAGATAGAAAGGGATCTAGGTGTATAAGACCCCCAGAGCTAGGGATGAGGTAACACACCTTGTGGGCTTCAAGGGTCATTGCAGGATAAGAACAGCAGATGTTTAGTAAATAGAAGTTTCCCCCGCCAAAGAGAAAAGAGATTATTGCTGATAATCCTTTATTCTGGCCAAGGTCCCTGATTCAAGTTCCTCTAGGTAGTTAAAGGGAAGGGCAGAAGTTTCTCTTGAGCCTGCTGGTAACATTGCCCTTAGCTCAACTTAATCGGCATACACAGAAGCACAACTTGGGGTGGCTTGTTCTGAACTCCCACAGTCTATTACACTCTTTAAAAAATGTATACATACTCCAGCCTCGCTATTATGTCACATGTCATTTTAAACTTTTCTTCAAAACCCTTCTTTCCATAAACAACAGCTCTGCTTCCAAATATCTTCTATGAGCACTAGGCTGCCTGGCAGTCATTGCGCTTGAAAGTGACCACAGGATTCCAGCATCAAAAAAATGACTGACAGCACTCTGGAACCCTCTCAGGTTTCAGCCAAGGGCAAAGGAAATCTATTGAATAGTGTGGGTTTTAACAAGGCTTGTGAAGAAATAAGCTTGTTTCTGATTCACACCAAGGACTCTGTCCTTGTCAATCAACCATTTTTCTTAATTTCCTGATAAGAGATGAATTGTGCTGGACGGCAGTGCTTGACACTCGAGTCCTCGTGATGACTCTGAGCTCCCCTCCTCACTGCCCACGTAAGGTTAGGGAAGTCCTTTGGCTCCCCTAAGTCTCAGTGGCCTCTCTAACCAAAGGTGATTGTATTGGTGCTTCCATGTTTAGAAGTCTGTGAAGAAGAAAAGGAATGAGCCAACCCCCCCCCCCCCCCCCATGGTGCTGAGTGCCTTACACTCAGCAAGCCTCTCTAAAGTGCTTTATTTTTATTAGTTTTCTTATGTATTGGTTTGGGGTGTACAGCTTAGTGGTGAGACAATCACATGCTTTACATACTTTCCCCTGGTTTAAAGCGCCTTTATTATTAGCGTTAGCATTTCTGTTCCTATTCTCATTGTCATTGTCAGCACCATCTTATACAGACTTAAAATGCACAGCTTTTCTCAGTGGAATCCACATTGTACTCTGCAGATGAATCTATCGGTCCCTAAAAAGTAAAATTGAAACTGGTCTGTAAAACTACTGAGAAGTAATGCTTTTAATAAAGTGCTGTGATGACTATTTTGATTTCATCTGTGGGTGTTTACTTTTCATGCTTCCAAATCTTCAAAATAAATGCTGAGATTAATATTTATGGTAATTCATGCCTTCAAGATAGAAGATTTTGGTTGATTCTCCCACTACTACCTCAAACTTCATGTTACTGTTTCAGCCAGACCATGAAAAAAATATATATATTTTTAAGTGCAAACATATATCTTGATGTTCTGCCACTTAAAGGTACAGTTTTCAAATGTGATCTGTTCTGGAAGAGTGTTCGGGTTCAGAAACGTTGGAAAACCGCGGGATCAACAGCCGACAACCGGGCCTCAGGGTCTTGCCCTCAGAGGAAGCCGCGTGGCATGTTCAACTTCCGAGGCGTGTTTGGAAACTGAAGCATTTACTGCAAGGTTTAAACCGAAATGTTCATCTACCGAGACCGAGGTACCACTGTACTTCATGCTTTAGACCACAAAAAGGATAAATCTCTCCTTTTTTCAGAGCCAAGAGCACCTTCTAGAACTTTGAGTAATTTATTCCATTAGGGTCATTTTCCAAGGTCATGAGGAAACTCTCTCCATGTATACAAAGGACTCCCTGAGCTCCTTCAGTGGAGCTCACTGGCTGAAAAGACCATCTTGTAGTATGTCCCGGGTTGTCAGGGGTTCCCCGTGTGCAGGTCGACACACTAGCACTCCAAGTCTATTCTGGCCTTTGGGTTTGCCATGATGAAGATCACAAGAGCCACCTCCTCTTTCCAAACACAGTTTTGTGATATCAGGTGTACAGTGCTGGCCACAGCGATAAAGGACCTTCCCCAAGCAGAACAGTCCCTGGCCATCGATGCAGGAAGCACATCAGCATTTTCTGCCCATGTAGGGCCACAACTGGAACTGTACAGTTCCCACAGGTGCAAATAAAAGCAGGGTGGGGAAGGGCAGGGATGAAACATAATCTCCTCAGCATCCTGTTTCTGAAGTCCAGCAGTGTGAGAGAAGAGACCAGACTTATGCATCTTCCCCAGCGAACCCACATTCTTAGTAGGAGGTCATCTAGTTGAGGTGGAGCTGAAAAGTTAAGAGAAAACAAAAACCCAGAGGTATTCTAGACCTCAGGAAATCAGAACACTTCCCAGAAAAACTGCTTTGAGGCTTTGTCTCCAGATAGCTGTTGAAAGGAAGGTGAAAAAAGGTTATGAAATGGAAATATATTCTCCATCTCTCAATTCTTCATGCTGAATATCCACAGACTTTCCTTCCACAGTGGATGGTGAGTGGTGCTACTACTCCCTGTGGCGTCCACCTCGCATCACGGGTACCGGTGGGAACGTGTGCCCTCCTTTTCTCTTGCCATTGAGGTTACTTGTGGTTCTTTGATTCTGGCCCTCAGGCTCCCTGTGTCAGATGGCCTGCAGGGGTTCTTCTGTGTCCCAGACGTGATGGAGTTGTTGCTGCAGTGTGGGTGGGGCTGTTTGTTTCAGATGATTCTAAAGGTGAGCATTTCCCCAGGCAATGGAGAGAGGATACCAGTCAGGACAGGTATCTGTGCATACGATATGGAGGGGAGGCCTGGCAGGGAGTGATTCCATCATTGCCAGAAGGAATGCTATGCTAGTATCTCAGACTCACCACGCAGGGGGATTATTTAGGTGAAAACCAGGTTTCTGAGAAGTCTCATTATTGATGGATTAAACAGTGTAGCCACAAGTAAGGGGTGGCTCATGACCTCAGGGAGTGATTGAATCTCCAGTGAGAAAACATAACGACCTACTTGTATTTTCCATGGCAGAGAAATTTTTTCATATCAGGAACAGTTTCTAAAGTTATCCATTCTAAATATCCTGAAGTCATTTTTCCCCCTCTGAGAAGGATGACTTGTTCTTGGTTTCAATGCTCTTTTTCGGAATCTGCCCTAGTTGTGGAAGGATATCTACCTAATACATCCCTCCTACCTGAGCCTGTGCACCTTTTTGGCAAATCCAGACGTCACACTCCAGTTGTCAAGAAAGATCAGAATGGAGCCAGATTTTATGTGTGTGTGTTTGCAAGGAAGGATCACAGTTCGTTGGTGGACACTCAACCCCGCGTTTCAATGCAAATGTCCCCGGACAGGAGGAGCTCTGGGTGCTTTGGGCTCAGGCCTGCGTCAGGCACCAGGGGGCGATGTCTTGCGAACTGTCTGTCATCTCGGGAGCGCGGGGAGGTGGGCGGGGCCACGCCCGCAGCCACCCGGATGTTCTGCGACCTAGGCTGCGCTTGGGGTCGCATCTCTCTTGTTCTGCGCGCAGCTGTCCAGCTGTGATCTGAACGGGTCGTAGTTGTTGTAGGAAGGACTCAGGGAGACCCAGGAAACCTAGAAATGGTGAGTGCGCGGCCGGGTGCCGAGCCCGGGAGGAGGGGCTGGTCCAACTGCCCCGGCGGGACCCTCTCCCCAAGGCTGGATCCCGAGTCTGCGGACCCAAGGCCCCGGGGCTCCGCTCCAACTTCAGTCCCCTCGGGCTCGCCGTGTGGGACCGACCGCCGCCGCGCGGGGACTTGGGCTTCGCGGTGTGTCTGGGCAGCTCCGCACCCACACTCCCGCGTCTCCCCAGTTGGTGTGATGACCACCGGCAGGGTCACTGGGGACAATCATGACTGGTCTCCGGGGTTCGTGCATGGGAGTAGCTGTGGTCTGTGGGGTCCCCTGTGCCTCCTTTCTCCCCAGAAGGATCCCGTTTTCTCCTGAGTTTTCATGTTTGTGGAGCCAGGTCTGAAACCCACTCCAGGCCTAGCTCTGCGACAAATGCCAGCGTTTCCAGTCTCTCTCCCATGAATCCCAAAAGCCATCTTCCCGTCTCTGAGTCACAGCATCTTTATAAACAATTTGCTTTTGTGGTGCATTTCAAAGTGTTTAAAACACAAAATCCAACTGAGTACATTTGAAGATCTAATTGGCTTTATTCCCCATTCATGAGTGGGGCAGCTTCCCAGTTAGTAAATAGAATCTCAGAGGAGCTGTATGAAATGGAAGGTTTTTAAAATAGGCAGAAATGTAATGTGACTAAGAGGTTAATAGCAAACGAAAAGAAAGGATTGTTTCAGGCAAGGTCACCCTACCTTAGGAATCTTATTCGGCAGATCAGTGTTGATCAGAAAATTTCAGAGTGATTGGTTTAAAATTTTATTCCTGGGAAAGGTTGAAACCACAGTGAGAGAGTCATGCATCCCTAAACCTGGGGAGTACATCCTGAACAATTTTGTTGTTTTGAGTTCACTTACACAAACCTGCATGGTGTAGCACTGGCCAGTTAGCTTAGTTGGTCAGAGCATCGTTCTGATACACCAAGATTGGGGGTTCAGTCCCTGGTCAAGGCACATACAAGAATCAACCAATGGCCTGGCCTGTGTGGCTCAGCAGTTGAGCATCGACCTATGACCCAGGAGATCCCTATTTGATTCCCAGTCAGGGCAGGTGCCCAGGTTGCAGGCTTGATCCCCAGTGGGGGCTGTGCTGGAGGCAGCTGATCAATGACTCGCTCAACATTGATGTTTGTATCTGTCTCTCTCTCCCCCTCCCTTCCTCTCTCTGAAATCACAATAAAGATATATTTTTTTAAAAAATCAACCAATGAATAAAAATAAGTGGAACAACAAATCAATGTATCTCTCTCAAATCAATAAATTAAAAAAAATTTTTTTTAAGCCTGCATGGTGTTGCCTACCACATACCCAGGCTATATGGTATAGCCTATTTCTCCTAGGCTACAAACCTATACAACATGTTACTGTACTGTATACTGTAGGCTATTGTAATAGTAAATATGGTGTACAAGATAAAGAATGGTACGCCTGAATAGGGCACTTCCCCTGAACGGAGCTGGCAGGACTGGGGACTGCTCTGCATGAGGCAGTGGTTGGTGAGGGAATATGAAGGCCTAGGATGACACTGTACAGTACTGTAGACTTCATAACACTGCGCACTTGGGCCACGACATTTATACAACAGATTAAATCAAGCACAGGAGAAAATGATGCAATTGAAAGACACAGCAAACACAAGATCTCTGAGGCTGCTGCCTGCAAAAAACAGCATATTGTTTCACAGCAACCTTTTTAAAAAATATATATGTATATTTAAAATATTTTTATTGATTTCAGAGAGAGGAAGGGAAAGAGAAATAGAAACATTAATGATGAGAGCCATTGATCTGCTGCCTCCTGCACGCCCCCCATTGGGGATCAAACTTGCAACCCAGGCATGTGCCCTGACCTGGAATCAAAGCTGCAACCTTTTGGAGTACTGGACAACATTCCAACCGAGCCACCTGGCCAGGGCCAAGTTCATTATAATGTTGTGGGACCACCATCCTATATGTGGTCTTTTGTTTTTTAATCCTCACCTGAGGATATTTTTTACATTGTTTTTCAGAGAGCAGAAGGGAAAGAAAGAGAAATATCAATGTGAGACAGACACATTGATTGGTTGCCTCCAGCATGTGCCCCGACTAGGGAATTAAACTTGCCACCAAGATATGTGCCCTTGATCAAATTCAAACCCGAGACCCTTCAGTCCGAGGACCGATGCTCTAACCGCTGAGCAAACTAGCTAGGGTTGTGGTCTGTTTTTGACTATATGTGGCTCATGACTGTGGTGAGTTTTGGTTTTGGTGATGTGACTTAGTACAAGTGATCCATTGTGGGTTTGTTGTCTCCTTTTTATTTTTACTTTTTAAGGTTTTTAAATTGATTTTTAGAGAGAGAGGAAAGGAGATGGAAAGAGAGATAGAAACATCAATGATGAGAGAGCCATTGATTGGCTGCCTCCTACACACCCCTTACCCAGGATCAAGTGTGAAACCCAGGCATGCACCCTTACCGGTAATCAAACCAGCAATCTTTTGGTGCATGGGACAACACTCAACCAACTGAGCCACACCAACCAGGGCTTATTCTCTCCTTTTTAATAAAACAGATTCAGTATTTTAATTGTTTAGTATTTTCCCACATTCAATGGGTGACTGTTTTTAAAGGGTTTATTTTGTGTGTATGGATATTTTATGTGAGAGAACAGTTGCTAATAACCACCTGGAACTACTTTGCATAAAAGCTTTGTGCCTCTCTTATCCAGGACCTTTCCTGGTCACAGGGGTCCTATGGGAAGTCCTTTGGGTAGAGGCTACTCTTGGGTAACTTTCTTGGGTGTTCTAGATCAGTGCTGCCTCTCCCTGATATGTCACCTTTAAACATTTATTCACTTTATTTTAGTCTCAGGTTTTCAATGAATAATAATTTATTTAATCACTGCAACTTGAAATACACTATAAAATATTTCCAAATATGCCAGAGAAAAGTGACTTACAGAGAAATAAAATATGTCATTGTTACACTGCAGGTATTAAATTCTTGTTTCCCTTTTTTCCTCCCAGTGTAGGTAGGTATATTAAAACGTTTATTCTTTTATTTTGAGTGAGTCAATGGATTTTCAAGGCTTAGCCCAAAGGTGTTGAAGTATGATTAATAGTTTATAAAACAAAATCTTGCCCTGGCTGGTGTGGCTCAGTTGGTTGAGCTTCGTCCTGTGCACCAAAAGGTCACCAGCTTGATTCCCTGCCTGGGCACCTACCCAGATTGTGAGGCGATAGCTCATTGTGGTTTTAATTTGCATTTCTCTGATGATTAGTGACATTGAGCATCTCTGCATATGTTTATTGATCACCTGTATGTCCTCTTTAGAGCAGTGTCTATTCAGGTCCTTTCCTTCTTTCTTTCTTTCTTTTTTTTAAATCCTCACCCGAGGATATTTTTTCCATTGCTTTTCAGAGAGAGTGGAAGGGAGAGAGAGAGAAAGATCAACGTGAGAGAGACACATCGATTGGTTGCCTCCCACTCTCACACCAACCAGGGCTGGGGATAGAGCCTGCAACCAGATACGTGCCCTTGGCTGGAACTGAACCTGAGACCCTTCAGTCCACAGGCCGATGCGCTAACCACTGAGCAAAACTGGCCAGGGCCCTTTGCTTATTTATTTATTTATTTTAAATGTCTTTATTGATTTCAGACAGAGGAAGGGAGAGGAAGAGAGATAGAAACACCAATGATGAGAGAGTCATTGATGGGCTGCCTCCTGCACGGCTCCGACTGGGGATCGAGCCCACAACCCAGTCGTGTGCCCTGACTCGGAACTGAACCATGATCTCCTGGATCCTAGGTCGATGCTAAAACCTCTGAGCCACGCCCTGCCGGGCCCTTTGCTTATTTCTTAATTGAATCTTTTTTGTTTTGTTTTTTGGGTCGAATTGTATAAATTTGGGGTATTAACCCCTTATCAGATGTATCATTGGCGAATGTTCTCCCATTCAGTGGGTTGTCTGTTCATTTTGTTGATGGTTTCCTTTGCTATGCAAAAACTTTTTAGTTTGATGTAGTCCCGTGTCTTTATTTTTTTCTTTTGTTTCTCTTGCCGTAGGAGATATATCAGAAAAAAATATATTGTTACAAGAACTGTCTGAGATTTTACTGCCTGTGCTTTCTTTTAGGATTTTTATGGTTTTAAGCCTTACATTTAAATCTTTAATCTATTTTTACTTTATTCTTGTGTACAGTGTAAAAAGGTGGTGTAATTTCAATTTTTGCACATATCTATTTAATACTCCCAAAACTATTTATTGAATAGACTATCTTTAGCCCATTGTATGTTCTTGCCTCCTTTGTCAAATATTAATTGAGCATAAAGGTGTGGACTTATTTCTGGGGTTTCTATTCTGTTCCATATAGCTATATGTCTGGTGTTTTTTTAAATATGTTTTTATTGGTTTTAGAGAGAGAGGCAAGGAGAGGAAGAGAGAGATAGAAACATCGTTGAGAGAGAAACATCAACATTGATCAGCCGCCTCCAGCACACCCCCTGCCGGGGATCAAGCCCACAACCCGGGCATGTGCCCTGACCTGGAATCGAACCAGTCTCCTGGATCTTAGGTCTATGCTCAACCACTGAGCCACTCCAGCCAAGCTATATGTCTATTTTTATGCCATTACCTTACCGTTTTGATTACCGTGGCCTTGTAGTATAGTTGGATATCAGATAATGTGATTTCTCCAACTTTTTTCTCTTTCAAGATTGCTGTAGCTATTCATGGTACATTGTGGTTCCATATAAATTTTTGGAATATTCATTCTAGTTCTGTGAAAAACAACATTAGTATCTTGATAGGAATTGCATCGAGTCTATAGATTGCTTTGGGTAGTATGGACATTTTAATGATATTAATTCTCCCTACCCATGAACATTGCATATGCTTCCATTTGCAGTTTATATTCCAATTACAGTTTACATTCTATATTATTTTGTATTAGTTTCAGGTGTAGAGCATAGTGTTTAGACAATCATATACTTTATAAAGTGTTCCCCCTGATATTTTCAGTGCTCCTGTTACCTTATGTAATTTGTAATCATGTGCTAATTCAACATGAAAATATTGTGGATTTCAATAATGGACCTTGCAAATAACAAATTTTATGCTGCTCCTCAAGGTTGAGGCCCAAGTTATAGTGTTGCAATTCAGCTGGAAAGACTTTTTTTGTGATTTATCATTTAGGTATATCTGTCTATGTGTTCTAAAAATTGGTAAGCATTGGTGGCTCTCTTTATAGAGCATGCCTCTTTCTCCAGGCAGGGTTTCCTTGCCTTTCTCTTTCTCTCAAGGTCCATGGGCCCTTCTTTTGCCTCTTGTTTCCTTAACCCATTTTTTCTATGGCTCACTTATTCTACTTCTGTGACTTTCTAAATAAACTTTCTCTTATAATTTGAAAAAAACAAACAAAAACGATATGAGGTAACCCTGAGGCTCATGACTATAGGAATTTTGTAGAGGTCTAAGTTGTCCTGCCTTTCTTATACCTGAGCTCTAACTCTGGTAACTTCCTAGCTCCATGAAATGAGACAGACAAAAGAAAGTCAACCTGACTCAGTAATATTATATAAACAAATTCTAATTCATACTCCTCCACAAGAATAATTTTAGTTAGGTGGATCTGACTACTTCTAATAATCTAGAGTACTTCAGGGCAATATGGCCAGCTCCATTTTGTTACAAGTTGAATTTTCCACTGACCTCCTGGCCTCTTGTGTTTGATGATAAGAATAGAAGAGAAAGCTTCCAGGTCTTTACGTTATTCATAGTCATTAAAACTTTATGCAAATATAACAGTATCCTTCATGGAGTACTGCATTGTATGGTAGTTTTAAAGGAGATGAGTTTTCTCACAGGGAATTAATGTGCATAAAATAGAAATAATTTTTTATTTGTATATAACTTCTTCAAAGGGCTCTGTACCCTGATATTGGAGAGCAATGAAGACTTGAAGTGATCACAATAAAAAATGTAGCAATAAATACCATGTGTTCATGAGGAAGTGAGTGTGGCCAATAAATAATAGTCTGATACCCAAGTAACAGAATGAATGTTGGGGACCATGTGTCATGTGTGAACTTGTTATGAATTATGTATAGATCCCTAGTGCTGCCTATCTCACCCATCCTCCTGTATACATTTGTGGGATGTTTTAGGACTCAGTGGCCTTTGAGGATGTTAATGTGGAGTTCACCATGGAGGAGTGGGCTTTCCTGGATCCAACCCAGAAGAAACTCTACAGAGATGTGATGCAGGAAACCTTCTGGAACCTGGCATCAATAGGTAGTGATGACAACTTCTTACTTATTTAGTCAATTAGAACACTAATGTTACTTGCTCATCAGTGCTGTTTCAAGAGCTGAAATGTGGAAAGAGAATACATTGATAATTAAACTGGGCGTGATCACAGCTCACTATGGACCTAAAATCTAGCCATTTTCTATAATTTATTAATATATGATTCTTTTTTCTAGCATGTATTTTAGAAGAAAAATGGGAAGACCATGACAGTGAAGATTATTATAAAAATCCTGGAACAAATCTTAGGTGAGTTATACTGACATGAGAAAACAATGTCCCACAAGAGAATCTTAATATGTCATCAAATTTTAAAAACCGGCAATCCAATTATATCAGTCCAGCTTCAAATTTCATTCTGAGAATAATTTCATTAAAATATTCTTCTCAAATGTGACCTAGTTCTTTAGTGGATAAAAAATAAGTACACTTGAGCCTTGGTTGGGTGGCTCAGTTGGTTCTAGCATCATCCCATACACCAAAAGTTTGCAGGTTCAGTTTTCATTCAGGGCACATACTTAGGTTGCACGTTTGATCCCTGATAGGGGCATGTATGGGAGATAACTGATCGATGTTTCTCTCTCACATTAATGTTTCTCTCTCTCTCTCTCTAAAAATCAATAAACACATATCCTCCAGTGAGGGTTTAAAAAAAAGTACACTTGGAACAGTAGTAAGAAACACCATTAATGAATACAACTGTTTTCATAATATCTGTGACTGGGACCTCCTTCAGGGCTTTTATTAAATACACTTTCAACAATGCAAATATGCAGAAACCCCACACTTTCCTTGAAAATGATAAAAATGTCATTGTCATCCTATAAATAAATATAAGATTGTGAATAAAGTATTAATAATATGCTTCTGATTTTTACAGCAGTCATATGGTAGAGAGACTCTGTAAAAGGAAGGATGGTAGTCTTTGTAGAAAAACCTTCAGCCAGATTCCAAATCATAATGAGAAGAAGAAAACTCCTACTGAAATAAAACTGCCTGAATCCAGGTTGTGTAGACAAGTCTTCATGCATTATTTATCCTTTAATAACCACATGAGTTCTCACACTGGACCCCAACTAAACCAATGTCAGGAATATGAAGAGAAGCCTTATAAATGTAAGGAATGTGGGAAAGCTTTCAAGCATATCCGATATATTCATGTACATGAAAAGAAACACAGTGGAGAAAGGCCCTATGAATGTAGAAAATGTGGTAAATCCTATAGGTACTTAAGTAACTTATGTCGACATGCAAGAACTCACACTCAAGAGAAATTCTATGAGTGCAAGAAGTGTGGGAAGGCCTGGAGTTCTCTCCCCATATTTCAAAGACATATGATCAAGCATACTAGAGATGGACCTTTTAAATGTAAGGAGTGTGGGAAAGATTTCAGGTGTCCAAGAAACTTCCGACGTCATGAAATGATACACAGTGGAGAAAAGCCCTACGAATGTAAGGAATGTGGGAAAGCCTTCAGTTTTCTCAAGTATCTTAAAAATCATAAAAGAACTCATGATGGAAAGAAGCCTCATGAATGTAAGGAATGTGGGAAAGCATTTCGTTATCCCACTTCCCTTAAAAATCATGAAAGAACTCATACTGGGGAGAAACCCTATGAATGTAAGCAATGTGGGAAGGCCTTTAGTCGTCTCAGTTATTTTCAAATTCATGAAAAAACTCATAGTGACGAGAAACCATATGAATGTAAGCAATGCGGCAAAGCTTTCCGTTGTCTCATGTATTCTCGAGTACATGAAAGAATACACAGTGGAGAAAAGCCCTACGAATGCAAGGAATGTGGTAAAGCCTTCGGTTACTCAAGTAGTTTACATAAACATGTGAAAAGACATTCTAGAGATAAACCCTGTTGATGTCAAGATGTGGGAGAGCCTTCATTTGCCATTCTGCTGTGAAGTCACATATAATAATCCAGATTGGAGATCGACCCTAGAAATGTAAGGAATGTTAGAAAGCATTCATTTCTTCCAGTTTATCATAAAGAATGAAAGAACTCACACTGAAGAGAAGTCCTGTCAATATAAAGATTGTAGAAGGGTTTCAGTCATCTCAGCTCTTTACAAAATCATGAAAGAACTCATGCCTAAGAGAAAGTCCACAATTATAAGGAATGTGGGAGAGCCTTTCATGGACATGTGAGAACGTACATGGAGAGATAGCATATAGATGTAGAGAATGTAGAAAAGCCTACAGCTGTCCCCATTCCTTGGAAATGCCATGAAAAAAGCTAACAGTGGAGAGAATTCTATTGAATGTAAAGAATATAGGAAAACCTTCATTTTGCCTGATAGCGCTACAGTACCCTGTGAGAATGTACACTGGATAGATACAGTATAACTGACAATGAAGACAACCTTTTAATTGTTAGCATGCTTTCAGAGTAGCTTGAAAACTGCACTGGAAGGAAATCATATTACTATAACTAGTACTTGAAAGCCTGGTGCAAATTAATTCATATACTCCCCAAATTTCACAACATGAAAGAAATGCTATAAACGTTAGACGTATATGGTCATTATCATGGACTCATTCTTAAAGTGATTGGTATGGAATTCTACTTTTGCAAGTAAACATTGAGGTTATATAATTCTGTAGGTACTCTTTAAGCCACAGTTTGTAAGTTTAGTAAGTATTTTTTCCCCTTTTAGTCAGTTAATAAATATTTTGTGTTTCAGTATTGAAGTTTATTACAGCCATGGGTGAATGGCAGTGGGTTACTAATATGAAAGTAGGTTTAACTTTTATGGAAATTTGTAATTGTTCTGTAAGGAAAGGATACTTGGATATTTGTTCATTTTCCCTACTGGCCTCCTGTGGCAAGTATTGAATGAAAATGCCTCAGCCACATATATATTCCATCTTAACACAAAAGTGCCTTTTCATTGCCTGAAGAGCCTTACTCCATTTCCTCATCAGTACATGTCTTTAATTTTTCAATTACACTTGATATTCAGTATTATTTTATTCAATAAATATTTGCCATATATTTACACGTACGCAAAGGTCATTGTAGAGTCGAGTCCATGTGAATTGTTTCATCTATTGTCCTTTGCTTTTTATGATTGCTTTTGGCTGGGATTTGGACTATGGAGTTTGCATTAAGAAGAGAATACCTGTGATAGGACAATAAGATCTAGAGTTGGAGATGACCCTTCCTGGCTCTGTTATGTCCATGTGAGGATGTTGTGTACTACATTTTCCACAATCTATTGCCTTTTTGGTTGCGTGTTAGAAATCACCAAGGCCTAACTTGAGTGCAGAAGTGAAATAGGATTAGACTGGCTTTGAAGCCACTTGTGTAAAGGAGACAGACAGAAGCATAGAGCTTTTGTGTACCTTTGTTTTTGGTTTTCCTCAGTCTTTGCCCCGCCAGCCAAGAATATCCTGAAGACCACCAGTGACCCCTTCACTTCATTGATGTCAGGTGTAAGCTTTACAGGTGTGCAGAAGTCAACAGGAAAGGTCCCGCCTAGGTTGGGTTTTCCTGCAAGCCCATAGGTGTCCATCATATGGTGGCAACAGGTGTCGACTGTCATGGTTGAGACTGTTTTGTAAAGGGTAGGCACTCTTCTCTAGATTGTATTTGTATGAGGTCTCATTTGACTAGTAACCACCTTGGCCTGTCGCTATTACTACTGACTGTGATTCAGATCCCACTGTGACAGCGACAGTGGCGCAGTGCCAAGGAGCCGCGTGACAGTTTGTTCTTCTGCACACTGTGCAGTCCCTGTCTGAGGCGTCCCTCCAGGTGAGAAACAGCACTTACTTCGTTTCAGGCTCCATCTGGATGTTTCCTGTAACTCAGAGCTGCGTGTAACCTCCCAATGTTTCAGTTATCTTTGGTTGTATGTAATTAAAATTATGTGCGTTTTCCCTCTAATAAATGCTTCTGTACTTATTAAAGAACTATTAACTGTTTCCCAAGCACTCTTATGCTAAGAATTATTGTTGTGTTTTATTCTTTCCTCAGGGTATATTTAAATATCCCATTGTAATTATGTAATTTCAGATCAACTTGTAACTTTTTCTACTTAATTATACATTGTGTCACAATTATATGTGTACAAATTCAGACATGTTTTCCTCAAATTACATTTTAATTTTATATACTTATAACTTTTGACACAGACCTCTTTCTTATTCATCCATAATATTAAAAACTTTCACCATGGTTTTCTTAGTCCCCTCTAGCCAAAGACCAACCAAATCACATCTGTAGTAAAAAGGGATGTAATGAAATGAATTCACATAATAGGAATGACCAGGGACCATACGTGACTGTGGCGTGTAACAGTAACCACACCTAACAGGATTGCTGGTTGTATTTTGCCTTGTGTCAGATGATGTGATTGCCATTGAGAGAAGCAAGACATCTTTCTGCACTGGATTCTGAGAGGAAATGAATTTAATTCTACCTTGGGTGATGATACTCATTTTTATTTAGAAGGCAGAAAAAAATAATACTAAACCTAAATCGTAAGACGCATAAATCATAATAGTGAGACAAGGGGAATGTTTGTTATTTTCACTCTTTGGAAACCTGTTGTCTTCCATCACGTCTAGACATGAATGCCTTTGCTTTTATCCTGAGTCACTGTGGCCATGGAGTAGCTTCGTGTGATGACGGACACGTGTGACATTTTTCTTTTCAACAAGATATATCTAGGGCTGGCAGGGAGTGCAAGGCCAGCAACCAGTTGTCTGTAACAGCTTTTGCTTTTCTTGTTATCTAAATATGGAAAATATTTCCTATAGTGTATTGGACGCATTTCTAAAAAGTACCTCAGTTTTTTGGAGGAGAAACAAGATGGAGGCGCAGGTAACAGCTGCACCAGCCGCCTCCCGCAACCACATCAAAATTACAACTAAAATACAAAACCACCGTCACTCAGAGCCTCCTGAGATCTGGCTGAACAGAAGCCCCACAACCAGGGAACTGAAGACGCATCGAGAACAGTAGGAGGGGCGGAGACGCGGGCAGATCGAGGCTGAATCGCAGAGATGCAACCACCGGCCCACACCCTGTGCCGCAGCTGAAACCCAAGAGGGAATCTCGGTGGTGGGGGTTTCCCGGAGGAGGGAGGGGTCCCAGCCCCACAGCAGGCCCCCAGCCCAGGGCTCCAGGCCCGAGAAGAGACGTCCCCACAACTCCGGGCTGTGAAACCAGCGGGGACTGTCCCTGAGGGTCGCGGAGGCTGCGGGAGCCCCAGCAGCTCCTCTTAAAGGGCCCGGCACGGACTCACTCGGACGCGCTCCCTCTGAGCCCAGCGCCGGGCAGCAGCCTGAAAGGACCTGGGACACTCGGGGAGGAACTAACCTGCCTGAAATCCGGGCGAGAGGTGGAGGGGCCGCTTCCTCCCAGGCAGAAGGGCTGGCAGAGGCCATGGCTCCTTTGGCAAGTCCTCCCCGCACACAGCCGGCAGGCAGTCGCCATATTTGAATCGCCAGCACCTGACTCACACCGTTGGCCCCGCCCTGTGGTTCCCGGAGGCCCCGCCCCTCCCCACCTGCAGCTCATCCAGGCCATTTCCAGGGGCTTTTCTGTGCAAGGGGCCTCTCGAGCCTCATGCTTAGGACTTTCCTAAAATCTCTCAAACAAGCAGCAGAGGGCCCCATACGGCTTGATAAGCCGCCCCAGGCCTGGCACTAGCGGCAGCTGCATTGGCTCATAGCTTGGCCTCTCCTGGACACCTCCAAGCCCAGCACAAGGAGCAGCCAACTGCGGTTTGCTGTGTAGCTCATGCTGGGTGGCCCTGGGCAAGGCACTGGCACAGGCTGACTTTGCACCTCTGGGGAGACCTCAGAGACGGTGCACCTAGTGGTCAGACTCGACCACACTGGATTACAACCCTACCACATCCAGGAGTGACACACTCAAGGTGCCCACTTGGTGAACACCAAAGGCCCACTGAAGTAAATCCTGCTCCACAGGGGTGTCTCCAGCACAGCAGCTCTCTGGCTGTAGTTGCAGCTGGTCCTCACAGCTGATTGGCCTGGGGGTCAGTTCCTCCCAGGGATGCCAACAGCAACCAAGGCTCAACTACAACAGAACAGTGCACACAGCCCACACAGGGGAGCACCTAGAAGGCCCAGCTCAGGTGACTGGGGAGGCTGAGCCCCTGGACCCTACAGGACACCTACTACACAATGCCACTCTACCAATTCCAGGAGACATAGCAGCTCTACCTAATACATAGAAACAAACACCTGGAAGCAGCCAAAATGTGGAGGCAAAGAAACATGTCACAAAGGAAAGAACAGAAGAAACCTCTAGAAGAGGAACTAAATGAAATAGATCCAAGCAAGCTAACAGACAGAGAGTTCAGAATAATGGTTATAAGGAAGCTCAAGGATATTAGTAAGAGTATGATGAAAATAATTGAGAAAATCGATGACAAAATAAAGGTCCAATTTGAAATGAAGGCTACACGAACTGAAATGAAGAATAATTGACAAGGAATCAACAGTAGAGTAGAGGATGCTGAGAATCAAATCAGCAATTTGGAACATGCAGAAACAAAAACACTCAACCAGAAGAGCAAAAAGAAAAAAATCCAGAAATATGAAGATAGCATAAGGAGCCTCTGGAACAACTTTAAGAGGCCCAATGTTCATATTATTGGGGTGCCAGGAAGAGAGGAAAGAGAGCAAGAAATTGAAAATCTATTTGAAAAAATAATGACAGAAAACTTCCCCTACCTGGGCAAGAAATAGACTTACAAGTGCAGGAAGCACAGAGGGTCCCAAACAAGAGGAACCCAAAGAGTCCCACAGCAAGACATATCATCATTAACCTTTATCCGATGAAAGGGAACTTTAGTTCCCAGCAAGGAGTGGGTCCTGCTGGCCGAATTTAAATGCTGACGGAATTTAAATGCCGTCTTTAAGGTTAAATACTCAGAAACCTAAGCATATACGTTCTTTTTTACAGGCAAAAGGAATGAAACCATTATTTGTACAGTTGATCCTGGAAAATATATGGAGTTTGTATGATGCTGTCTTTTAAATGCCATCTTTTTAAGGTTAAAATGCCAAAAGTTAAAGACAAAGAGAGAATCTTAAAAGCAGTACAAGAAAAGCAATGAATTACCTACAAGGGAGCACCCATACGAATGTCAGCTGATCTCTCAAAAGAAACTTTGCAGGCCAGAAGGGAGTGGCAAGAAATATTCAAAGTGATGGAAAACATGGAACTACAACCAAGATTACTCTACCCAGCAAAGCTATAATTTAGAACTGAAGGTCAGATAGAGAGCTTCACAGACAAGAAAAAGCTAAAGGAGTTCATCACCAAACCAGCACTACAGGAAATGTTGAAGGGTCTTCTTTAACAAGAAGCTAATGAACAAAAGAATCTGATGAACTAAATAGATCCAGAGACATTGAAGCATGTAACAGACGATCATATTTCAGGGGGAAGAGGAAAGGTAGGTGGAGGGTGGGGAGAGATTAACCAAAGAAGTTATATGCATATATGCATAACCCATGGACACAGACAATGATGGGGTGAAGGCCTGGGAAGGGGGTGGGAGGGAAGTGGAGGTGATTAATTGGGGGGGGGGAATGGGATACCTGTGGAACTCTCAACAATAAAGATAAATTAAAATAAAATAAAATAAAAACAACAAAAAAACTTTCTAGCTAAAAGCAGGTCACGGTGGGCAGTCATGTCCTAGGCTAGAATCTTCCTGGACTCCTTACCTTAACTGAGCCTGTCTATTGTCTTTTGCATCTACAATAACATACCACCTTTGGATGTCAGAGTAACTTCCCCTTTCCTGGACCCCTCCGGGCACAACAACCATGACTAAGCAGAAACCACAAATCCCCTAATTGTTATTGCTATCATGTTAATTGTTGACTGTTTACTATACTGCACCCACCTGTATGTGTACTGTGCTCCACTTCCACCCGAGCCTCTCTGGGCAGCTCTGTTCCCACAGCCTTGGGTCTTGCCAGAAGGGGTGGTGACCAAGGGGACAATCATGACTCATTAATCAGCAGCTGACATTTACAGCATATAGAGATGTTATTTGGGGAACAAGGTAACAATGTGAGGTTGGTTTTGTGGTCTTGTGCTCTGGTGGTGAGTGTACCCTGAGGGGTCTGGAAAAAGGGGTTTACTTTGAAATTCCAAGGGTATGTTGCAAAAAAGACAATAGACTTGAGGTAAGATTGATGTTTGTAGAAGCTACAGGCCTAGGATGTGACTACCTGCAATGACTCACTTTTTTAGTTAGGAATTTTTATGATCAGACCATCCGTTGTGGTTACTGTTGGTTTCTGTTTGCAGGGCCCACCATTCAGGCCTCCCCTGAGCTGGTCAGGTTTACTGTGGCTTCTTTTTCATCTTCATCAGTATGTGTGGTTGGCCAGTTTAATTTATGTTGTTTAATCAGAGTTACAAGCTTCTCATCTAATTCTTCCAAATATGCTGAATTGAGCAATGAAGCTGTTTGGGAACAGTCCTGAATGTTGTGTGAAAATTTTCTCACAGTGTTCATAGAAATCCAGTATGATTTCATCAGGTGTTTGCTTACACTGCTGAATTTTCATGCCCTCCATTTCCTGGGGAAAATGTCAGGGATGGCTTGGTAAAGCCAGTGGGCTAATTCACTGCATTTTTCCTGTCTGTTTCTCTTTGTCTTGAAAAACTCTCTATAGAAAATTTCCAGCAAACCTCACCCATTCTGCTGCTTTGCTCTCAGAAACCAATAGATGTATTAGTTGGAACAAGTCAGAATAGTTAGGATTGTATGTTCTGACAGTTGAATCAAATTCCTTTGCAAATCCAACAGGGTCTTAAAGAAGATCAGGAAAATCTTTAGTTAGATTCCTTAATTCTGTTCTAGTCCAAGGAAACTACATTACTGTTGGTTCCCCTCCTCCTGAGACTGGCTTTACTCTAAAGGGAGTTGGCAGAATATCTGATTTTTCTACTATATTATGGTCCAGGTTTCTATTCTTGTTTCCCCTAGGTGAGTAGGGAAAGGAGAAAGAAGGGAGTGGGGTGTAGAGGGGAGAGGAAGGACAAGTCCAGACAAGGGGAAGCAGAAGGTATAGGATCTAGTGGAGCAGTTGGAGAAATGGGGAAGTGTTGGGGGGTGTTGGCATTCCGCAGTTTTAGAAGCCTTCTATAGTTCAGAGACAGTTTCTAAATTTTTTATTAACTTCCTGGATAACGGAAAAATCTGTGCTGCTTCTAGAGGCTTCTGTTTCCCAATCAAGTTAAGTTTCCCATTCATTCAATATAATATTAGAGCCTGCTTTTGCCACACATTCCGAAATGCTGCAGGGACTGTGGAGTCAGCTGCAGGCCATTAAACAGCCCTCTTTCAGTGCCAGCGTCCCGGGCCGGGAAGGGTGGTCGCCCTGCTGCAAAAGCTCGCGTGGGCTGAGCCGCGGACCCTCCTCCCCCCGCCGGCTGTCGGGCAGTTTGGAAAGGGCCCTGCACTGGCTGTCCAATCAGAGTCTCCGCAGGGCCGGGTGGGCGGGGCAACGCACCTAAAGGGCCTATAGGGCTCCTCCCGCCGCAGTCTCTGGGGGCTCACACCTCCCCGGGTGCCCAGCCGCCGCGGGGGCTGGTTGCGCGGTGACCTGCGCTAATCATGGAAGGCTTAGGAGGAACCCAGGGGGACCCAGGAAGCCGGAAAGGGTGAGTGTGAGGGCTGGGGACTAACTGCTGGTCGAAAGGAGACCTCGATCCTGTGCCGCACCGCGTGGAGCCTGGGCCTGGAGCCGACCTCCGCCTCCCGCGCGTCGCCGCCGGGACTTCCGCGCCTGAGCGCCTGCGGGCGGCGCTGTTCCCGCAGCCTCGGGTCTTGTCGGAAGGGGCGGTGACCCAGCGGGACCGTCGCGTCTCTGTCTCTAAGGGTAGTGGTGGGAGGAGCTGTGGTCTGCGAGGCCCCTAGTCCTTCACTGCTCCCGAAGGGCAGACGTTTTTCTCCTGAGTTTTCCAAATGTGTGGGAGCAGGTCTCAAATCCAGGACCCTACCGGCCCCGCCCCAGGCTTAGATCTTACGGGAACTGACAAGTCCCCGCATTTCCAGATCCCTTCTCTCGTGTCCTAAGCCAGCTTCCCCTGGTTCACAGCATCACTGTCTGTCCTACGGCAAGCATTTCAGACAGACCCAATCTATTGTTTTTCCCTCCCAGAGCCTCGAAATGGCTAAACATAAAGATGTATGTATGCTTGTCTGTGGATATTTTCGGTGAGAGGAAAGCCAACAATAAGCACATGGAATATGCTGTATGAAATCCCCGTTTCTCTCCCCCAGCGTCTTCCCCGGGCACAGACATCCTAGGGGAAGGTCTTTGGATGGAGGGTCCTCGTTGGAAACTTTCCTGGATGATCTCTCCCGTCTGCACTGCCCTTCCCTGGGTTCCTCGCCTTAAAAGCATTTCTTGACTTAAATCTCAGTTTTTCAATAGGAGTAAAATATATATATATTTTTAACTTTTTTAATTTATTGGGGTAACCTTTGTTAATAAAATTATGTAGGTTTCAAGTGTACAATTCTATACTACATCTGCCTGATGTTGTCCCAGACATTTCCTAAACTATTGTTTGTTGTTGTTAATCCTCACCTGAGGATGTTTTTTCCATTGATTTTTATAGCAAGTGGGAGGGAGGAAGGGGGGAGGAGAAAGAAAGAGAAACATTGATGTGAGAAAGGCACATTGGTTGCCTCCCACATGCGCTCTTACTGGGGCCAGGGATCAAACCTGCAATCCAGGTAGGTGCCCTTGACCAGGAATCAAACCCTTGACCCTGCAGTGCATGGGCGGACACTCTAAACACTGAGTGTCTGCCCAGGGACACTCAGTGTTGAGAGTGTCCTAAACACCGACCAGGACTATTTTCATTTTCTATATTCTTTTTCCTTCTTGCTGTTTCCATGGCATGTTTTCTGCTACCTTGCTTCCAAATTACTGATTCAATCCTCTGCTTTATTTAATCTGTTGATTCCTTCTAGCTTACTTTTCATTTTAGTTATTGTATTCTTTTCTGACTCATTCTTTTATGTCTTTTATATTGACTATTTCTTTGTCGAAGTTCTCACTGAGTTCTTTTTCTAAGTTTATTGAGCATCCTTATAACCAGTGTTTTGAACTCTGTATCTGTTAGATTGCTTGCCTCCATTTTGCTTAGTTTTTTTTCTAGAGTTTTCTTTTGTTCTCTCATTTGGGACATATTTCTTTGTCTCCTCTTTTTGGCTGCCTGTGTTTGTTTCTACGTATTAAGTAGATTTGCTACATCTCCCAGTCTTGGCAGGGAGGCCTTATGAGTTAGGTGTCCTGTGAGGCCCAGTGGTGCAGTCCCTCTGATCACCTAAGTTATGTGCCTGAGCTCTAAGTTCCAAATAACTCTCTAGCCCATCAACTCAGAGAAAAAAAGGAATCTGTGATAAATACTACACAAAGTAAAAGCAATGCTCCCTTACAATAATATTTTTATTCAGCCAGCTTCATCTGAATACAAGCATACCCTGGAGCTATCTTGGGTTAGCCCTAGACCTCTGCAATAAAGTAATTATCACAATAAAGCAAGTCACAAATTTTTTTTTGTTTCCCGGTGCATATAAATGTTATGTTTACACAATACTGTGGTATATTAAGTGTATTGTAGCATTATGTCTAATACACTAACTTACGTACTTTACTTTAAAAATGCCTTATTGCAGGGCTGTAGAGTACAGCATAGGGAATATAATCAATAATATTGTAATAACTATGTATGGTGTCAGGCGTATACTAGACTTACTGTGGGGATCACTTTATGTGTTACAATAAATGTCTAGCCATTATGCTATACATCTGAAATTAATATATTGAACTTCAGCTGTAAATTTAAAAAAATATTTTAATGCTTTATTCCTAAAAAATGCTAACCATCATCTGAGTCTTTAGTGAATCATACTCTTTTTGCTAGTGGAAGGCCTGGTCTCAATGTTGATAAAAATGCAATTTCTGTGAAGTGCAATAAAGATAAGTAAAATAAAATGAGGTGTGCCTGTGCTTCTAATGGCCTGGAGGACTTTTGGATGACATGGCCACCTGGACTTTTCATTTTCCATGATGGGAATAGCAGGAAAAGCTTCCAGTTTTTCACCGTATTTTTTATTGACTGAAACCTCATGCACATGTGACCCTCTGCCCAAGGGAGTGCTGTAAATGGGAGTTAAAAGGAAGGAAATGAAAGATTTTTTTCTCACAAGAAATTGATGATTTTTAAACATATATGTATATATATATACTTTTTTTATTGAACTAAGAGAGGAAAGGAGAGGGAGAGAAACATTGATGTGCACACAGAAAGAGACAGAGAAATATTTATCGTTTGCCTCCTGTACACACTGGACTGGATTGAACCCACATTTTGGTGTACGGGAACATGCTCCAACCAAGCAACTGAGCGACACCATCCAGGGCTAAACTAATATTTTTTTTATTTGTATAGCATTTCTGTTCTTTCCCAACATACTTACTCTGCCATTAGAGAAAAATAAGATATAATGTGATCAATGTAAAAGTGTGTAAATTATTTCCATGTGCTTATGATGCATTTGATTTATGAGAAAGTAGGAAGACAGTATGTTTCTGATGATCAGTTATAGAGATAAATGTTTAGAAATGACAGAGTCATACGTAACCTTCCTATAAATGGAGTATCAATGTCCAGTGCTGTCTGTCTCAAGTGTCCTACTATACATACATGTTGGATGTTTTAGGACTCAGTGGCCTTTGAAGATGTGACTGTGACCTTCACCCTGGAGGAATGGGTTTTACTGAATCCTTCACAGAAGAAACTTTACAGAGATGTGATGAGGGAAACATTTAGGAACCTGACCTCAGTAGGTAAGGATGACAATCTACCTTCACCTTGTCAATTAGAAAACAAGTGTTTCTTCTTTGTCAACATTGGTCTAATATGTATAATGTGGGAAGAGAGGCCATTGTTAAATAAACTAGGCTTTGTGACAACCACTCATTAACCTATAAATCTAATGATTTTTTTTATACTTTCTAAAACTTTGGATTCATTTTTGTTGGTCTGCATTTTAGGAAAAAAATGGGAAAGTCCTGACATTGGAGATGAGTATAAAAACCAAGGGAGAAAACTAAGGTGAGTCACATTCACAATAGAAAGCACTGTCTTACATAATAATATTGGTATGCTACAAAAATTTTTAAAGTAGCAACCAAAACAACCCCTTCTTCAAATTTATTACTTCTCAAAACATTTTTACCAAATTACTTTTTATATATAATACAGACGTTCAGTGTTTACAAAATAGTTCACTTGCAAAGAGTAGAAATAAACCTTATATATGAGTATTGCAGTATTGATAAAAACAAGGGTAAAATTATTTAAAGAGTATTCTATATGTTCAGTTTCAAACAATTTAGACAACACAGAAAAATCTATATTTTGATATAAGTAATAAAAATATAGTTTAAATATTTTACTAATAAATATAAAATTATTAATAAATCATTAATGTGCATCTTAGTTTTTACAGAAGTCATATGATAGGTGGAGAAAACTTCAGCCTTATTCCAAGTCTCTGTCTGAACAAGACAACTCTTTGTGGAGTACAACCATGGGAATACATAGTGTGTGGGAAAGTCTTCATGCAGCAGTTATCTCATAATAGGCACATCAGATGTCATAATGGACACAAGTCATATGAGTATCTGACCTATGAAGACAAGCTGTATAAATGTAAGGTATGTGGGAAAGCCTTCAGTTATTCAGCTTCACTTCAAGTACATGAAAGAATTCACACTGGACAGGAACCCTATCATTGTAAACAATGTGGAAAAGCCTATAGATATCATGAAACTTTTTTTTTTTCTTTAAAATATATCTTTATTGATTTCAGAGAGAGGAAAGGCGAGGGAGAGAGAGAGATAGAAACATCAATGATGAGAGAGTCATTGATCGAGCCTGCAACCCAGGCATGTGCCCTGACTGGGAATCGAACCCCGATTGCCTGGATCCCAGGTCAGCGCTGAACCGCTGAGCCACGCCCAGCCGGGCAATATCATGAAACTCTTAAAACATATGAAAGAACTCACACAGGTGAGAAACCCTATGAATGTAAACAATGGTAAAACTTTCAGATTTTACATTTCCTTCCAAAAACACAAAATAAGCCATAGTGGAGAAAAGCCCTGCATATGTAAGGAATGTGCAAAGGCCTTGAGTTCTTCATATTCGCTTCAAATCCATGAAACCATCCACACTGGAGAGAAAACCTATCAGTGCAAACAGTGTGCTAAAGCCTTCAGATATTATCAGACATTTCAGAGACATGAAAGGATTCACAAAGGAGAGAAACCCTATGAGTGTAAAGAATGTAGAAAAGCTTACACATCTTGTCAAAGTCTTCAGTCTCATGAGAGGACTCATGCAGGAGCCCTTTATAAATGTAAACAATGTGGTAAAGCCTTTAGATATCATAAAAACCTTTTTAAACACATGAAGGGACTCACACGGGAGAGAAACCCTATGGATGTAAAAAATGTAGTAAAGACTTCAGTTCTGTCCACTCTCTTCAAAGACATGAAAGAACTCATACTGGAGAAAAACCCTACAAATGTAAGGAGTGTGGAAAGGTCTTTAGTGCTCTCTCCAGCCTTCAAGTACACATGATCACTCACACTGGAGAAGGACATTATAAATGTAAGGAATGTGATAAAGCATTTATTTCTTCCAGCTCATTTAGAATACATGAAAGAACTCACACTGGAGAGAAACCTTATGAATGTAAGGAATGTGGCAAATCATTGAGTTCTTTGAGTTCTCTCTGAATACATGAAACCATCCACAGTGGAGAGAAGATCTATCAGTGTAAACAGTGTGCTAAAGCCTTTAGATATTATCAAAGTTTGAAAGCACATGAAAGGAATCACAAAGGAGAAAAACCCTATAAATGTAAAGAATGTGGAAAAGCCTTCACATGTTATCAAGGTCTTCAGTCACATAAAAGGACTCGCCCAGGAGTGAAACCGTATGAATGTAAACAATGTGGTAAAGCTTTCAGTTCTCATCTGTGTTTCCAAGTTCATGAAAGAAATCACAGTGGAGAGAAGCCCTTTGAGTGTAAACAATGTAGTAAAGCATTCATTTCGCACAGTCATCTCCGAAGACATGAAAGAAACCACACAGGAGAGAAACCCTATGTATGTCAAAAATGTAGTAAAGCATTCAGTTCACCCAGTGATCTTCGAAGACATGAAACAACTCACACTGGAGAGAAACCCTATAAATGTAAACAATGTGGTAAAGCCTACAGACATCACAGTTCTTTACAAACACACAGAAGAACTCATTCTCAGGATCAACCCTATGAGTGTAAAGAATGTGGAAAAGCTTTCAGATGTTATTCTAGTTTTCGAAAACGTGAAAGAAATCACACTGGGGAGAAACCCTATCAATGTAAAAAATGTACTGAAGCATTCAGGTACCCTAGTGATCTTAGAAACCATGAAAAAACTCACACTCAAGAGAAGCCTTATGAGTGTAAGGAGTGTGGAAAAGCCTTCAGAGTCCAAAGTTCTTTACAAACACATGAAAGAACTCACACTGGAGAGAAACCCTATGAATGTAAAACATGTAGTAAAGCATTCAGGTGTTCCAGTTCTCTTCGAATACATGAAAGAACTCACAGTGGAGAGAAACCCTATGAATGTAAACAACGTGGTAAAGCCTACACAGATCACAAATGCTTCCAAGCACACAAAAGAACTCATACTGGTGAGAAACCCTATGAATGTAAACAATGTACTAAAGCATTTATTTGTCGCAGTTATCTTCAAAGATATGAAAGAACTCACATGAAGGGAAATCCATAAAGGTAAAGAATGTAGTATAGCATTCAGATGTCCAGGTTATCTTAAAAATCATGAAAAATCACACTGAAGAGAACCCCAATGAATTTAAAAGATGTGGTAAAGCCTCCAGATTAGTTTCTTAAAAACATTAAAAAATTCTATATTCACAGGGTCTGTCCTATGTGAGAGATCCTGTAAATATAAGGAATATGGTCAAGCTTTCAGTTTTCATCTAAGTAATACTGAAGGGAAATCCTATAAATGTAAAGAAATGTAGTAAAAGATTTATGTCCTCCAGTTATCTCCAAATACCATGAATGTACTCATATTTGAGAGAAATATGTGACTGTAAAAGCTGTGGTAAAGCTTTTATTTTTTACACAACCATTGAAAGACATGTGAGAATGGTACACTATAGAGATACCCTATAAATATAAGGAATGTAAAAAAGCCTGTAGATGATATTCTAGTTTTGGAAACATGAAAAAAATCATCCCACTTTTCTCTGAAGGCATGAAAACACTCATTGGATAAAACCTCCTGAATGGCTCGGCCGGGCATGGCTCAGTGGTTGAGAATTGACCTAGGATGCATGAGATGGAGGTTCGATTCCAGTCAGGGCACATGCCCGGGTTGTGGGCTCAATCCCCAGTCCGGGCATGCAGGAGGCAGCCGATCAATGACTCTCTCATCATTGATATTTCTATCTCTCTCCCTCTTCTTTCCTCTCTCTGAAATCAATCAATAAATAAATAAATAAATAAATAAATATATATATATATATATATATATATATATATATTTAAAAACCCTCCTGAATGTAAACAATATTGATAAGACATCAATTGGGTCACATTCTTACAAATAAAAACTCCCACCAAAAACCAAAAACAAATGTAAGTAACATGAGAAAGCTTGATGGAAATTAAAACATGTATAATGTTCCAGAAAACTTTTGTCATGAAAGAGTTGTTACTAGTTGTAAATACAGTTTATCAAGGCTCTTTCTGAAAGTACCTTATTAGAGTGTCTATTTCTACTAATTACTTTTATAAACAAAGATTGAGACAAGGTCGTTTTGAGTCATCTTTCAACAATAGTACATAAGTTTAATAGATGGTGATGTTTCTTAAAGCAGTTCATATTGTCTGGTCCATTTTGAAGCCTGTTGGTTCCATGGGTGAATTAAAGTATATTTGTAATATGCAAAGAGGTTTAACTTTTTGATAATGCTTTCTTTGTTCTGTTATGGGGCCACTGAAAAATGATAGTTTGGTGTTTGTTAGGATTTTTCTACTGGCCTTGTGACAGTTCCTGAATATCTTTTATTGTATACATTCTGTTTTTCTCTCTAACAAAGCTCCTTTTGGGGGTGAGTGGTATAAGAGACTTTTCCAATTTTCCATTACTAATAAAAATTTGGAATAAATTTTTATGTATAGCAAGTTTATAAAAGAATATAGTTTGATGTGAATTATTATTTTTGCCTTTGGGCCTTTGGATTTTGTCTTTTCTTTCATCTGTATTTGTTGAATAGACTTCGTTTTAAGGAGAGTGACCTGTTATAGAATAAAACTAGACTTGGGTCTATCCCATCTTATACGTAATGTTAGGAACTAGATCTTCCAGCACTCACTCCCTTTATGGTTCCATGGTAGAGTTCACCAGTAGCCTCACTGGAAAGGCAGAAGCAAAGAAGGCATCAGGCAGATTTTGGAGCCAACATACAGGGAGAGAGATAGATAAATAGGAGCTTTGAGGATGCCATCTTCCAGCCCATTTTCTGGAATTTTTGCACTTCCAATCAAGAATAGCCTCAAAACCACCACCAACTGTTTGATTTCCATCTTGTATTTGTGTAGGTTTTTACTGACATTTCACAAGATCTACATCAAAGACCCATCAGTTTGCATTTTTCTGTAAGCCCTCATGTGTCCACCAGGAAACTGCTTCACACTTTTCCTGTTTGTGAATATTCTGATTCCCCATTTCTCTAGATTATAACCACATAAGGTCTACTTTGTGTAAGAAACAACTTAAGGTGTTAGTGGTGCTAGTGAGTGTGTACTTCTGATTATGATATCTGCATTGGTACATTCAAAACCAATGATATGGTTGTTTTTTTCTTGCCTGTGTTGTATACTGGCTGCCTTGACCTGGTCTTTTTTTTTCTTTTTATTTATCTTTATTGTTGAAAGTATTACAGGTGTCCCATTTTTCCCCCCAGTTGACCCCTCCATCTCACCCCAGGCCTTCACCCTGTCATTGTCTGTGTCCATGGGTTATGCATATATGCATATAACTACTTTGGTTAATCTCTCCCCACCTTCACCTCCCTTTCCTCTTCCCTCTGAAATATGATTGTCTGTTACATGCATCAATGTCTCTGGATCTATTTAGTTCATCAGATTCTTTTGTTCATTAGCTTCTTGTTAAAGAAGACCCTTCAACATTTCCTGTAGTGCTGGTTTGGTGGTGATGAACTCCTTTAGCTTTTTCTTATCTGTGAAGCTCTTTATCTGACCTTCAGTTCTAAATGATAGTTTTGCTGGGTAGAGCAATGTTGGTTGTAGTTCCATGTTTTCCATCACTTTGAATATTTCTTGCCACTCCCTTCTGGCCTGCAAAGTTTCTTTTGAGAGATCAGCTGACATTCGTATGGGTGCTCCCTTGTAGGTAATTAACTGCTTTCTCTTGCTGCTTTTAAGATTCTCTCTTTGTCTTTAACCTTTGGCATTTTAATGATGATGTGTCTTGCTTTAGGCCTCTTTGGGTTCCTCTTGTTTAGGACCCTCTGTGCTTTCTGGACTTGTAAGTCTATTTCTTTCCCCAGGTAGGGGAAGTTTTCTGTCATTATTTTTTCAAATAGGTTTTCAATTTCTTACTCTCTTTCCTCTGCTGACACCCCAATAATATGAACATTGGGCCTCTTGAAGTTGTCCCAGAGGCTCCTTAGGCTATCTTCATATTTCTGGATTTTTTTCTTTTTGCTCTTCTGGTTGGGTGTTTTTGTTTCTGCATGTTCCAAATTGCTGATTTGATTCTCAGCATCCTCTACTCTACTGTTGATTCCATGTCAATTATTCTTCATTTCAGTTCCTGTAGCCTTCATATCAAATTGGTTCTTTATTATGTCATCGATTTTCTCAATTATTTTTGTCATACTCTTACTAATATCCTTGAGCATCCTTATAACCATTATTCTGAACTCTGTATCTGTTAGCTTGCTTGGATCTATTTCATTTATTTTCTTTTCTAGAGGTTTCTTCTGTTCTTTCCTTTGTGACATGTTTCTTTGCCTCCAGATTTTGGCTGCTTCCAGGTGTTTGTTTCTGTGTATTAGGTAGAGCTGCTATGTCTCCTGGAATTGGTAGAGTGGCATTGTGTAGTAGGTGTCCTGTAGGGTCCAGTGGCTCAGCCTCTCCAGTCACCTGAGCTGGGCCTTCTAGGTGCTCCCATGTGGGCTGTGTGCACTGTCCTGTTGTAGTTGAGCCTTGGTTGCTGTTGGTGTCACTGGGAGGAACTGACCCCCAGGCCAATCAGCTGTGAGGACCAGCTGCAACTACGGCCAGAGAGCTGCTGTGCTGGGGACACCCCTATGGAGCAGGATTTACTTCAGTGGAGCTTTGGTGTTTGCTAAGTGGACCCCTCGAGTGTGTCACTCGTGGATGTGGTAGGGTTGTAATCCAGTGTGGTCAAGTCTGACCCCCGGGTGCACTGTCTCTGGGGCCTCCTGGGAGGTGCAAAGTCAGCCTGTGCCAGTGCCTTGCCCAGGGCCACCCAGCATGAGCTACACAGCAAACCATAGTTGGCTGCTCCTTGTGCTGGGCTTGGAGGTGTCCAGGAGAGGCCAAGCTATGAGCCAATGCAGGCTGCTGCTAGTGCCAGGCCAGGGGCCACTTATCAAGCCCTATGGGGCACGCTGCTGCTTGTTTGAGAGATTTGAGGAAAGTCCTAAGCATGAGGCTGGAGAGGCCACTTGCACAGAAAAGCCCCTGGAAATGGCCTGGATGAGCCTGCAGGTGGGGAGAGGCGGGGCCTCCGGGAATCAGGGGGCGGGGCCAAACGTGTGAGTCAGGTGCTGGCGATTCAAATATGGCGCCTGCGTGCTGGCTGTGTGCGGGGAGGACTCAGCAAAGGAGCCATGGCCTCTGCAGCCCTTCTGCCTGGGAGGAAGCGGCCCCTCCACCTCTCGCCCGGATTTCAGGCAGGTTAGTTCCTCCCCGAGTGTCCCAGGTTCCCCTCAAGCTGCTGCCTGGCGCTGGGCTCAGAGGGAGCGTCTGAGTGAGTCCGTGCGCGGGCCCTTTAGAGGAGCTGCTGGGGCTCCCGCAGCCTCCGAGACCCTCAGCCACAGTCCCCGCTGGTTTCACAGCCAGGAGTTATGGGGACGTCTCTTCCGGCCCTGGAGCCCTGGGCTGGGGGCCTGCTGTGGAGCTGGGACCCCTCCCTCCTCCAGGAAACCCCCACCACCGAGATTCCCTTTCGGGTTTAAAGGGTGGCACAGGGTGTGGGCCCGGGGCTGCGTCTCCACGATTCAGCCCCGACCCGCCCGCCTCTCCATCCCTCCTACCCTGTGGGTGCTGCTTCAGTTCCCTGGTTGTGGGGCTTATGTTCAGCCAGATCTCAGGACGCTCTGAGTGATGGTGGTTCTGTATTTTAGTTGTAATTTTGAGGTGGTTGCGGGAGGCGGCGGGTGCGGCTGTTCCCTACGCCGCCATCTTGTTTCCTCTATTGACCTGGTCTTTTCATGTGATAATAAGCACCTTCTTCCTGACAGAAAAACTTGAGTGTTTCCTGCTACTTGTAGCTGAATGTGATCCCTCAGTATGTTCTCAGTTATGTCTGATTGTGTGTGATTAAATGTATGTGCATTTTTTATCAAAGGAATGCTTCTCTTGTTTTATAAAAATATTAACTTTTACTAAGCCATCTAATGCTAACTAATATTGTGTTTTCACATAGTGAGAGGATATATAAAATCCCATTTTAATTATAGATTTTCAAATGAACATTGTTTTCTTTATTCCATCATACATTATGAATCAATATTGTCATGTACATGCAAGTTTAGATTTTTTCCATCAGCGAAATTATATTTTTTAATATTTTATAGTTAACATTTTTTTGGCATGAAACTCATTTCTTATTCTTTTTTTAAAATATGTTTTTATTGATTTCAGAGAGAGGAAGGGAGAAGGAGAGGTAGAAACATCAACGATGAGAGTCATGGATTGGCTGCCACTTCACACCCCCTCCAGGTATCAAGCTTGCAACCTGGGTATGTGCCCTGACCAGGAATTGAACTGTGACCTCCTGGTTCATAGGTCGATGTCAACCACTGAGTCATGCCAGCTGGGCTTATTTATTCTTAATACCAGAAACTCAAATCATGGTTTTTATCAGTGCACTATTGCCAGTTGCCTGCACGATGGCATATGTAGTGAAAAGAAGATAGGTGTAATGAATTATAATAAGAATGACCACAGTCCTGGCTGGGTAGCTCAGCTGATTAGAGCAGCATCTCAATACACCAAAATTGCAGATTCAATCCTTGGTCAGGGCACTTACAAGATGCGATCAATGAGTGCATAAGTAGTGGAAAAATAAATGATTCTCCCTTCCCATCTCTAAAATAAAAAAATAACAAACAATGACCACAAACCACAATGCACTGTGAGTATAACAGTAACAGGGTGCTAGAAAGGACAGTGATTGGAAAAAGAGGCAATAATATTAAGGCTGTGTATAGACTACAATGCCAGTGTTTCAGTCCCAGGCAGCAGTGGCCCCGAGCCCTGCTGATATTGAAACAACTGGAGAAATTCTGAAGAAAATGATCCCTACGCAGGAAGAGGGTGTGCAGTTGCCATCACCCACTTCAACCAGCCAGCTCCCACTCAAATATGGTGCTGTGTAATGCCCAAATTACCAACACAATAAAGGAAGTGACTTCGACTTGAGACTTGATTCATCAGAGTCTGGGGTCAAAGGTGCTAAAATCAAAGAACATCAACTTTGAGGGAACACTCACACAACAATCAAGCTTTTCCAGGAATGGTGTCCTCATTCCACTGACAGTTGTTCTTGGAGGAAAACCTGACGGGGTTGTAGAGTGCATAAAGATTATCCTTGACATCCTTGATGTTATGTCAGAGTCTCCCATTAAAAGGTTCACAGCCTTATGATGCCAATTTTTACAATGAAGCATGATTATGGGGCCTCTACCACGGTGTTTGATGACCGCTGTGGATGTCCCATGGGATTTCCCATGCAAGGAAGAGGTAGTTTTGACAGAATGCTTCCTGGTTGGGGTGGGCATCCAATGTCACCATCTAGAAGAGATTATGATGATATGAGCCCTCAGGAGGACCTCCTCCCCCTCCTCCTGGACGAGGTAGTGGGCATAGTAGCAGAGCATGGAATCATCTTCTTCCACCACCACCACCTAGAGGAAGAGATCTAATGCCCTAGGACATAAGAGGAAGACCTGGAGACTGTTATGATGGCATGGTTGGTTTCATTGCCAATGAAACTGGGACTCTGCAGTCGATATATGGAGCCCTTCAGAATGGCAGATGGCTTATGAACCACAGGGTGGCTCTGGATACGATTATTCCTATGCAAGTGGTTGTGGCTCATATGGTGATCTTGGTGGACCTATTATTACTACACAAGTTAACTATGCCCAAAGATTTGGCTGGATATATTATTGGCAAAGGTAGTCAGAGAGTTAAACAAATTTGTCATGAGTCAGGAGCTTCAAGCAAAATTGATGAGCCTTTAGAAGGGTCCAAATGTCAGATCATTACTGTTACAGGAACACAGGACCAGATACAGAATGCACACTGTTTGTTGCTGCAGAACAGTGTGAAGCAGGATTCTGGAAAATTTTTCTAAGACTAGTGAAGAACTGCAGGAGTCCTGCATCTTTTTTTTTTTTTTAACCTGCTTTTGTTTTAAAAGTCAACATTCCTCTGCTTCATAGGTGTTCTGCATTTGAAGTGTAGTGAAATCTTTTCTGTTCACCAGATGTAATGTTTTGGTTCCTTACAAAGAGGGTGGGTAGAGGATGTGTGAAAGCTAATGTTGAAATTTGGAAACAGCAGCAGAATGAGTGAATTTTAATTTTTGTTCATTGTTGGTCATTAAAAAGGAAAATTCCCCTGTGTAATTGTTCTAAACACTTACCTTTGTAGTCACTGTAACATTGGGGGTGGGGGTGTACAGGGAGTAAAAGTGACAGTAGTCCATATTGTCCCTGGCATCTATTCAGAGCAATGTGCTGAATGTAATGCTCTTTGGTAAGAAACATTTTATGGTTTTTAAAATATATTTAGCCCGGCCGGGTGTGGCTCAGCAGTTGAGTGTCGACCTGGGATTCAGACGATCAGGGTTCGATTCCCGGTCAGGGCACATGCCTGGGTTGCAGGCTCGATCAATGACTCTCTCATCATTGATGTTTCTAGCTCTGTCTCTCCCTCTCCTTTTCTCTCTCTGAAATCAATAAAGATATCTTTAAATATATATATATATTTTTAGTGAACCCGGGGGAAAAAAAAAACTTCTTGTAGGGTTTTGGCTTGTGTTCAAGGGTTTGGTTTGTGTTCAAGGGTTCTTTCATTGGTGGTGATCATAATCATTTCCTACAAGGTAAAAGCGATGCAGTAGAGCTAAACTTAATTTGTAAAAAGCCCTAGTTAGTCACATTAGGAAGAAGGGAATATTAGTGATTTTTATGATTTGAAACTTGATTGCATATTGTGATATGTGTCTTAATATTTGATTTCATTTTAGGTAGGGTGTTAATCCTGCCCCCTAAAGGGCTTTTGATAAAACAAAAGATAACCCATAGAAAATGTCTTTCACATGACACACAGGTCTTCAGGGTAGGGAAAGAAATCCAAATACTCAATCCCAGTATAATAACATTGTTTAGATGCCTCAGTCACAAAAGGAAAACTTGTACACCACCCCCATAGGCACTAGCAGTAGAATTAATAAATAAACACAGTATAGTCTTAAAAGAGAAAAGTACAGAGCAAAAGAAGTGAATGGGTAGTTTCTGTTTGAATATGTAAAGAACTTAGAGTCATCTTTCTAATTTTCAGAACAGGAAAAAAATGCTCAACAATCTGAAAGTAGACACCTCCTTTTACCATGAAATATTTGAGGTCATATGGCAAACCAGTGCCCCTAAATGAGAGGCTAGTGAATATGGAGAATTGCCACTTACTAAGACCCGAAGCCACTGGAGCCAGCAACCTCCGGGAACATGAAAACTAATAGATGAACCACTGGATGTACAATATGGAGTAGTTTGAAAGTTAAAAGATGTATGGGGGAGGGGAGAGGGTAGCCAATTTAATGCACCCTGTCCCCAAATTTGTGAATTTTCCTTGGAAGAGTCCAAAAAATTTTCTCACTATGAAGACTAGAAAAAAATTGCATCATGCTTCATGCAGGAAATAGGGAGAACATTTGATCTAGACACTAAACCTTGTGTTCTCTCTAACGTAGGCCATCCCTCAAAGAAAACTACTTTGCCAAAGCCCTGTCTCATTGATGAAAGTACAGTCAGACAATTCCCAGATCCTTCATTTCCCCTCTGACAAAAGGGAAGGAATAACTGCTAGAACCAGCTCTGATGATCATAGTTCAGAGATTCTGTCTCACCAAAACATTATAGATACTACCATAACATAAGAGAACATTTTCCCACCCAAATATTTGACCAACATTATCAAGAGGGCTTCAGTGTAAAACCAGTGGATTAAAACAGAGCTAAAGATCAGTCTTTCCTTAAGGTAGAGTTTCTAGGGATGTCCAAACGCACCAGAGGAGAAAAGCAGGACACTACAGGATACTGAAGCACTTAAACTGACACCTACAGCAAACATTGAACATAGTCTAAGGCCTAGTCAAGATTTTATAAAACCTTACATAAATGACCAGCTTAGCTTAAATTTGACTGCAAAAATTCACAAATATGTGAAAGTTAAATAACACACTCCTGGACAACCACTGGGTCAAAGAAGAAATTAAAAGGAAATTTTTTAAAAAAGGCATCTCAAGACAGGAAGAGAGTGGCCAGCGGTGGTGTCGGCAGAGGCAAGCAGGGGCCAGTGGAGGCCAGCATTGCGTGGGCCACCATGGCCACAGACAAGTTGGCCAGCAAGCTGAGTCGGTGGCTGAAGGCAGTGGGCGAGGGTGGCGGCTGGGCACTGGCCGAGGTGCTGGGAGCAGGATGAGTTGAGCGTCCAGCTGCTGTGGTGCACCGATCTCAATGAGAGCATCTGCAACCCCAGTGGCTCAGCCACTGCGTCTTCAATCCCTACACGGAGTTCAAGGAGTTCTCCAGGAAGCAAGTCAAGGACATGGAGAAGATGTTCCAGCTGTAAGATGCCAATCCAAATGGCTTCATTCATCTGATACATCTGAAGTTCCTGACGGAGAAACTTGGAGCCCCCCAGACCCACCTGGGCATAAAAACCATGATCAAGGAGGCCCTGGCAGGGTAGCTCAGTTGGTTAGAGCATAGTCCCCATATGCCAAGGGTGCGGGTTTGATCCTCGGTCAGGATACATACAAGAATCAACCTGGCCCTGGTCGGTGTGGCTCAGTTGGTTGAGCATCCTGCCATGCATGGAGAGGTCACGGATTCCATTCTTGGTCCCCGCACATGCCTGGAGTTGCAGGCTCCATCCCCAGTAGGGGGTGTGCAGGAGGCAGCCCATCATGTTTGTCTCTCACAGATGTTTCTCTCCCTTTCCTTTCCTCTCTCTCTAAAATCAATAAAAACTTATTTTTTTTAAAAAAATAATCAACCAATGAATGCATAAATAAGTGGAACAAAATCGATATTTGTCTCTCTCTGTAAAAATAAAAATAAATTAAAAAACAATTAAGGAGATGGAGGACTGCAGAGGCTGAGAGCAAGCTCAGCTTCTGGGAGTTCCTCCTGATTTTCCGCAAAGTGGCGGCAGGGGAGCTGCAGGAGGACAACGGTGCACATGCTGGCCAGTTGGCCAGCCTCCCCCACATAGAAGGCTCTGCAAAGGGCATCAAGGGGGCCAAGAGCTTCTTTGAGGCCATCAGTGTGCCCAGGCACTTGGAGGAGATCCAGGCAGGGCAGAAGCAGAGGAGAAACAAGCGGAGGAGATAAAGCCAAACAATCGAATCTGCCTGACTCACTTGTTTGCAATATTTGCTCTGTTGCCTTGGTCTGGAATCAAACCTGCAGTATCTCTGAGGTATTCCTATAATATTGGTTAATACAAAGTTTTGAAAACAAGAAATGTTAGCTCTACCACTTTGTTTTTCTTTTTGATTTGGCTAGTCTGGTTCTCTTGCAGTTCTCTCCAATTTAATAAAACAGCTCGCCAGTTTGTATAAAGGAATCTGCCAGCACATGTTTTAATAGGTATTGTGTTGAATATCTAGATCGTTTAGGGGAATTTACCATTTCAACAATGTTAAGTCTTCTGATCCATGAAAGTGGAATATTTTCCCATTTATTTATACATTTATTTATTTTGACATACTTTGGGAGTTTTCAGATATGTATAATCTCAATATAATGAACTAATTAAGGCAAGGGGGTGTCCATTAAAGCCAAAAGTCTGTTACATAATAAAGTAGGTTTTTGGAATGCATATGTTAAAAAATTGACAAATTAGTTAGTATACCTGGTTTTACTTATGTAGACACATTTGTGTAATGAAAGTATGAACGAAAAACTTATTTTCACAGAAAAGTTTTCTATATGTATTACTGTAATTTTATTTATTTTTTTGAAAATTATCTTTATTGTTGAAAGTATTACAAATGCCCTCCCCTTTCCCCCATTTGATCCCCTCCCCTCTGTACTCCTCCCCCCAGGCCTTCACCACACTATTGTCTGTCCATGGGTTATGCATATATGCATGTAAATTCTTATGTTAATCTCTCCCCACCCACCCACCTCCACCTTCCCTCTGAGATTCATCAGTCTGTTCCATGCTTCCATGTCTCCCGATCTGTATTACTTTAATTTTAAATTTGTATTGAATACGTCTAGTAAATTCGTGCATTCACCAGTCACCACGAGTAAACAAATGCACACAGATGGGGCGTGGCTTAGCACACATTGGAACAAAAACGCATTTAAACGGCTGCAGAAATCAGGCCACCTGTGTGTGTGATGCAGTGTGATCACGATGCAATGTGATCACATGGTAATCATTCCCCGAACTTTATGAGCAGTGACTTGGATTTAAATATGTATAGTTATAGATATGTAATATTTTATGTTGGCAAAACTACTAGTGTTTCTTCCAACATATGGCCTATTCCATAAAACTTGTTAAAAATAACAGTGAATTAATAACAAAACCCCCTGTTAATTTAATTATAAGTAAATCTTGGTTTAAAGCATTTTAAAATTAACTGGTGTTTTCAAATATGACATACAGACCAGAAATTTTTTTTTAATCTCTACCAGAGCATATTTTTTCCATTGCTTTTCAGAGAATGGAAAGGGAGAGAGAGAAAGACAGAGAGAGGGAGGAGAAACACTGATTGCCTCCCGCACACGCCCCACCCAGTGCTGGGGAACAAGTCTACAGCCTTGGCCGAATCAAACCCAGGACCCTTCAGTCTGCAGGCTGACACTAACCACTGAGCCAAACCGGCCGGAGCAGGTGTTGCATTTAAACCTTTCCCAGAGCAGGGACAGAGTTGGCTTGAGCTGGGAAACTTAAGAGCTGGATATGGCCTCAAGACCTGCTCTGGGAAGACTGCTGCTGATGCCCAAGGATTAGCTTAGGACGTACCCAGGCTGACCTCCCTTGTGGAGACCTGTTAGACGCCTGTTTCAGTCTACAGCATTTCCGCAATATGACTCAAGAAACCTGGTGTCATCACAAAGGTGGGTGCCAGGAGCCCCATCGCTGTCTCGGCAGTTTGAATGAGGGCAGATGCTGCCCTAGAGGGTGTTTGCTAAAGTCAAACTCCATACCAGGAACTCCTGTAGTGTCCTATGTTCTTTCCCCAGACCTTTCAGTTCTTTCTAAGGAGGGCCCCAAGGCTGAGGAAGGAAGTGTTACACATGTAGCACTCTAAGTTTAGGACAGTTTAACATTCTCCCAGCATGTGAAAACATTTTTGTTGTTTTATAGCATTTTTAGTATTTACACAGTGTTTCAAGAGTAATTATGAGTTTTCACAAATATATAGTTACACCACAATCAAGAAGGAAAACAATCCATTTCACAAAGGAACATAATCATGGTGCCTGTTTATACTGAACCCACCTTTATTTTTTAAAGACAGTTTTATTACCTCCTTTCCAATCTTTTTTTTTTATATATATTTTTTTTATTGATTTCAGAGAGAGGAAGGGAGAGAGAGAGGGAGAGTTAGGCATATCAATGATGAGTGATTGATCAGCTGCCTCCTGCATGCCCCCTGCTGGGGATTGAGCCCACAACCCAGGCATGTACCCTGACCTGGAATTAAACCGAGATCTCCTGGATTATAGGTAGTTGTTCAACTGCTGAGCCACGCCAGCTGGGTCTGAACCCACCTTGATTTTTTTAACTTTAATACAGCCATATTTTTACTGTTTATAAAAATCAAGTCTCCCAGTAAAAATGGTATTTCACCACACTAATCTTTAAATCACATCACTAAGCTTCTAACCTGGAACATTCTGCACAACAGATGCCAGTCACCAGAATGAGTAATTGCTCAGAAAAGCAGCACTGCCTCAACTGTGGTATGATTTGGTAGTCAATATTCTTGTTTTCCAGCAAAAGGATTTCATGAGCAGAAACTCTGGACTCCTTGTGCTTTCATCAATCAAGAGAACGTTTCTGAGCAGCTTCTGGGCAAACATTTCTTAGCACGTTGGTCACAGATCTGGGGTCTTCACTCCTCATAATGGCACTGCCAAACACAATCATGTTAGCTCCTGCCTCTGCACATTTATGGATAGTGTCAGGACCTACACCACCATCAACCTCTATGTCCAAAGACGGGAACTGGGTCCTCAACCAGTGAACCTTTGGCATCATATCTTCCATGTATTTCTGCCCTCCAAACCCAGGTTCCACTGTCATAACCAAGGCCTTATCTATCTGATTCGCCCATGGTGCCAAATACTCAACTGTAGTTCCTGGCTTGATGGCAAGGCCAACCTTCATCCCATTCTCCCAAGTGTCTTTAACCAAAGCCCCTGGGTTCTCGGTAGCCTCGCGATGAAAGGCATACTGATTAGCTCCTGCTACAGCCATTGGCTATACCCGCTGTTCCGGCCTTGCCACCATCATGTGCATGACAAAGAAAGGGTCCTGGCCAAGCTGCTTTCAGAGGCATTCTACCACACGGCGACCAAAGGTGACGCTGGGAACAAAATGCCCGTCCATTACATCCAGGCGCAGATAATCGGCCCCAGAGACCAGCATTCGGAGGCACTCGGCCCCTAAACTGGCCAGGTCGCTGTTGAGGATGGACGGTCCCATCTTGCCATGGTGCCAGACGCCATGGTGCTGGTTCCCAAGAGCAAGTTACCTCATGAGTCCAGAACCCACCTTTAAACATGGGTCTGTTTGAGGTTCCTATACTTTTACCTTTTCCAGGATGCCATATAAGTGGATCACCATGTCGTATTTTAAGTCCTGTTTAGAAAGTTTGACACCACGTTTGTAGAGGTACAAAATTATACAAGGCTAGCAGTGTTCTTCTGAGATTAAAATTTTTCACACTGCACAGTAGAGGGACATATGCCTGCAGAACTAAGAGATTCAACTATTATGACCTACATAAATTCGGGTGAGACTTGGGGTTAGCTTTCTTCATGTGCATGGAATGATGGGGCAGGGGATCACAGGAGATACCAATAATTATAAACCACATAGGCTCTCCACTGCTAGGAAAACATAAATTAGCACTGAAAAAAGGGACCTGGTCTGGGTCCTTTGCTCTTCAATGAAATAAAAGCCATCACCTTTTACTCCATGTTCCTTAACATCTCCGGGAAGTGTAAACATGGTAATGATCCCTGAGAACAGCAAAAATGAGCATGGAAGGCTGTGTGCCTTCCACTGAAACAAAAAACTTCCAGCTACTCCTCATAAAAAGCCACAGGAAATTTCCCATTTTGAGGAAATCAAATATACTTCTGTTGCTGATATTGTGTGTCTGCAGTTCACCTCAAGTTTTCCTTAGCTCATTGTCTTCTAAACATTGATAGCTTCCTGGTGTTTTACCCAGGAAACCACATTGGACTTGCACAGGAATCACTGTACTCATAGAAAACCATGATGGGCTACCACTGGGCAGATGATTATAACTCTTAAACTGGGAGGAATTCAAAGGTTTCATAAGGTACACAAATTGTGTCAGTCTGAATAGCAGCAAAATATGCCATTTCAAAAGTGAATTGTTTCAATTGGTGTTAAATAGAAATATCAATACCACAAATAACATGGCCTAAGGCACTGAGAAATCCTTCATGCCACATACCCACAGCCATACTAATAATCAAATAGCACATGCTCTAAAACTTAGAACCATGCCTCTACCTGTCTGGAAAACCACTGTGGTAAATGCCATGAAGGCAGTATTTTGGTATTGTTGTCCATTGCTTAAACCCACACTTAAGGAGATCTAGTCTTTAACACGTATTAAATGGGGAAAAGATGATCAATGATGACAACGCCATTCACTGGTGCCCCTACCCCACAGAATGAAGATATATAATCCACCCCAGTTCCCTACTGTCTCACCTGTCAGTGTTTCCTTACCTGCAATAGCTTTATACTTAAAAAACAAAGCTTTCTCATTTAAACATCTTTTTCCACAAAAACAGAAGCACCAGAAGTGCAAGAATTTTTTTCCTTCATACCTGTACATGCCCAGCCTAGCTGTGCTAAGTATGTGTGGCTCAGTGGTTAGACTGTCATGCAGCAGACTGAAGGGTCCTGAGTTCAATTCCAGCCAAGGGCAGGTACCTTGGCTGCAGATTCGATCCTTGGCCCCAGTCAGAGTGCATGTGGGAGGCAACCAATCAATGTCTCACATCCATGTTTCTCTGTCCTTCCCTCTCTCTGAAAAACAATGGAAAAAATAGCCTCAGGTGAGAATTTAAAAAAATAAAGTAAATTAGGTGTGTTCCATTAAACTGCCTGGCATGTGCAGTATGTTGAAAAATTAACATCAAGATCACACTTTCACCTGGCCAGGTAGCTTAGTTGGTTGGAGTGTTGTCCCAATATGCCAAGGTTACAGGTTCAATCCCAGGTCACACACAAGAATCAACCAATGACTGCATAAACAAGTGAAACAGATTAATATTTTTCCCTCTCTTGAATAAATTTTTTTCTTTAAGTAAAAAAAAAAAGTCATACTCTCAGCAAGAGTCATTTCATTGGAAGACAGGCTTTGTTTTCTTCCTAGGTTTGTATCTTTGTCAATATTCCTAAATTTATAAACCTCAGTTGAATCATAAAGAAGGTAACAAGTATCATTTATCTTTAGGAGTATGTGATAATACATATATATTTAATAAATATATATATTTATTTAACTGAGGTACTTTTTAGAAATGCGTCCAATACACTATAGGAAATATAGATAACAAGAAAAGCAAAAGCTGTTACAGACAACTGGTTGCTGGCCTTGCACTCCCTGCCAGCCCTAGATATATCTTGTTGAAAAGAAAAATGTCACACGTGTCCGTCATCACACGAAGCTACTCCATGGCCACAGTGACTCAGGATAAAAGCAAAGGCATTCACGTCTAGACGTGATGGAAGACAACAGGTTTCCAAAGAGTGAAAATAACAAACATTCCCCTTGTCTCACTATTATGATTTATGCGTCTTACGATTTAGGTTTAGTATTATTTTTTTCTGCCTTCTAAATAAAAATGAGTATCATCACCCAAGGTAGAATTAAATTCACTTCCTCTCAGAATGCAGTGCAGAAAGATGTCTTGCTTCTCTCAATGGCAATCACATCATCTGACACAAGGCAAAATACAACCAGCAATCCTGTTAGGTGTGGTTACTGTTACACGCCACAGTCACGTATGGTCCCTGGTCATTCCTATTATGTGAATTCATTTCATTACATCCCTTTTTACTACAGATGTGATTTGGTTGGTCTTTGGCTAGAGGGGACTAAGAAAACCATGATGAAAGTTTTAAATATTATTGATGAATAAAAAAGAGGTCTGTGTCAAAAGTTATAAGTATATAAAATTAAAATGTAATTTGAGGAAAACATGTCTGAATTTGTACACATATAATTGTGACACAATGTATAATTAAATGGAAAAAGTTACAAGTTGATCTGAAATTACATAATTACAATGGGATATTTAAATATACCCCAAGAAAAGAATAAACACAACAATAATTCTTAGCATAAGAGTGCTTGGGAAACAGTTAATAGTTCTTTAATAAGTACAGAAGCATTTATTGGAGGGAAAACGCACATAATTTTAATTACATACAACCAAAGATAACTGAAACATTGGGAGGTTACACGCAGCTCTGAGTTACAGGAAACATCCAGACGGAGCCTGAAACGAAGTAAGTGCTGTTTCTCACCTGGAGGGACGCCTCAGACAGGGACTGCACAGTGTGCAGAAGAACAAACTGTCACGCGGCTCCTTGGCACTGCGCCACTGTCGCTGTCACAGTGGGATCTGAATCACAGTCAGTAGTAATAGCGACAGGCCAAGGTGGTTACTAGTCAAATGAGACCTCATACAAATACAATCTAGAGAAGAGTGCCTACCCTTTACAAAACAGTCTCAACCATGACAGTCGACACCTGTTGCCACCATATGATGGACACCTATGGGCTTGCAGGAAAACCCAACCTAGGTGGGACCTTTCCTGTTGACTTCTGCACACCTGTAAAGCTTGCACCTGACATCAATGAAGTGAAGGGGTCACTGGTGGTCTTCAGGATATTCTTGGCTGGCGGGGCAAAGACTGAGGAAAACTAAAAGCAAAGGTTCACAAAAGCTCTATGCTTCTGTCTGTCTCCTTTACACAAGTGGCTTCAAAGCCAGTCTAATCCTATTTCACTTCTGCACTCAAGTTAGGCCTTGGTGATTTCTAACACGCAACCCAAAAGGCAATAGGTTGTGGAAAATGTAGTTCACAACATTCGTCACATGGAAATAACAGAGCCAGGAAGGGTCATCTCCAACTCTAGATCTTATTGTCCTATCACGGGTATTCTCTTCTTAATGCAAACTCCATAGTCCAAATCCCAGCCAAAAGCAATCATAAAAAGCAAAGGACAATAGATGAAACAATTCACATGGACTCGACTCTACAATGACCTTTGCTTCGTGCAAATACATGGCAAATATTTATTGAATAAAATAATACTAAATATCAAGTGTAACTGAAAAATTAAAGGCATGTACTGACAAGGAAATGGAGTAAGGCTCTTCAGGCCCATGAAAAGGCACTTTCGTGTTAAGATGGAATATATATGTGGGCGAGGCACATTCATTCAATACTTGCCACAGGAGGCCAGCAGGAAAAAATGAACAAATATCCAAGTATCATTTTTCAATGTTCCTTTTCATACAAAACTACAAAATTCCTTAAGTTAAACCTGCCTGGCCAGCATGGCTCAACGACTGAGCATCAACCTATGATCCAGGAGGTGACGGTTAGGTTCCCGGTCAGGGAACATGCCTGGGTTACGAGCTCAATCCCTGTCAGGGGGTGTGCAGGAGACTGCCGATCAATTACTCTCTCATCACTGATGTTTCTCTCTCTCCCTCTCCCTTCCTCTCTCTGAAATCAATAAAGACACATTTAAAAAAAAGTAAAACCTACTTGCATATTAGTAACCCACTGCCATTCACCCATGGCTGTAATAAACTTCAATACTGAAACACAAAATGTTTATTAACTGACTAAAAGGAAAAAATACCTATAAACATGGAAACTCTTGTTAAAGAGAACCTACAGAATTATATTACTTCAGTGTTTATCTGCATAAGTAAGTGGAACACCATACAAGGAGAATCACTTTAAGAATGAGTCCATGATAATGACCATATATGTCTAACATTTATAGCATTTCTTTCATGTTGTGAAATTTGGGGAGTATATGAATTAATTTGCACCAGGCTTTCAAGTACTAGTTATAGTAATATGATTTCCTTCCAGTGCAGTTTTCAAGCTACTCTGAAAGCATGTTAACAATTAAAAGGTTGTCTTCATTGTTCGTTATACAGTATCTATCTATCCAGTGTACATTCTCACAGGGTGCTGTAGCGCTATCAGGCAAAATGAAGGTTTTCCTATATTCTTTACATTCAATAGAATTCTCTCCACTGTTAGCTTTTTTCATGGCATTTCCAAGGAAAAGGGACAGCTAAAGGCTTTTCTATATTCTCTACATTTATACACAATCTCTCCATGTCATTCTTACATGTCCATGAACGGCTCTCCCACATTCCTTATATTCATAGATTTTCTCTTAGGCATGAGTTCTTTTAAAATTTTATAAAGAACTGAGATGACTGAAGAAGACCCTTCTACAATCTTTACATTGACAGGGCTTCTCTTCAGTGTGAGTTCTTTCATTCTCTAAACTGGGAGAAATTATTGCTTTCTAACACTCTTTACATTTCTAGGGTCCATCTCCAATCTGGATTATCATGTGATTGCAAAGCTGAGACAAATGAAGGTTCTCCCACACTCTTTACATTAACAGGGTTTATCTCTACAATGTTTTTTCACATGTCTACGGAAACTACTTGAGAAACTGAAGGTTTTACCACATTCCTTGCATTTGTAGGACTTTTCTCCACTGTGTGTTCTTGCATGTGCTCTAAAGTACATGGGAGAACTAAAAGCTTTTCCACATTGCTTACATTGATATGGTTTCTCTCCACTATGAGTGTTTTTGTGAATTTGAAAGTATTTTGGACAACTAAAGGCTTTCCCACATTGTTTACATTCATATGGTTTTTCCCCAGTATGACATCTTTCATGATATTTAAGGGAAGAGGGATAAATGAAAGATTTCCCACATTCCTTACATTCATGAGGCTTCTTTCCATCATGAGTTCTTTTATGATTTCCAAGATATCTGAGACAACTGAAGGCTTTCCCACATTCCTTACATTCATAGGGTTTCTCTCCAGTATGTGTTCTTTCATGAGTTCTAAGGGAAGAGGGAAACCGGAAGGCTTTCCCACATTCCTTACATTCATGAGGCTTCTTTACATCATGAGTTCTTTTATGATTTCTAAGATATCTGAAACAACTGAAGGCTTTACCACATTCCTTACATTCATAGGGCTTTTCTCCACTGTGCAGCGATTCATGACTTCGAAAGCTTTTTCGACAGCTGAAAACTTTCCCACACTCCTTACATTCAAAAGTGTGCTTGATCATGTGTCTTTGAAACATGGTGAGAGAACTCAAGGCTTTCCCACACTTCTTACACTCATACAGATTCTCTTGACTATGAGTTTTTGCATGTCTATATAAGATACTTAAATAACTTAAGGCTTTACCACATTTTGCACGTTCATAAAATTTTTTCCCAATATGAATACTTTTATGATTTCCAAGGGACCCTGAAGAACTAGTTTTACCACATTCCTTAGAGTCATAGGATTTATCATGCGTTCTCCCATGTTTATATAAGTTACTTAAATAACTGAAGGCTTTACCACATTTTGTACATTCATAGGGCTTTTCTCCACTGTGCTTCCTTTCATGTATTCGAATATATTGGCGATACTTGAAAGCTTTCCCACATTCCTTACATTTATAAGGCTTCTCTTCATATTCCTGACACTGGTTCAGTTGGGGTCCAGTGTGAGAGCTCATGTGGTTATTAAAGGATAAATAATGCATGAAGACTTGTCTACACAACCTGGATTCAGGCAGTTTTACTTCAGTAGGAGTTTTCTTCTTCTCATTATGATTTGGAATCTGGCTGAAGGTTTCTCTACAAAGACTACCATCCTTCCTTTTACAGAGACTTTCTACCATATGACTGCTGCAAAAATCAGAAGCATATTATTAATATTTTGTACATTCAGGACTTAAATTTATTAAGAGTGTGACAATGAAATTTTTATCATTTTCAAGGAAAGTGTGCGGTTTCTGTACATTCTGATTTTTTGAAAGTAGACATCCCAAAAGTTCGGAAACAGGGCTCAATCATAGATATTATGAAAACAGTAAAATTCATTAATGGTGTTTTTATATACTACTTCCAAATGTATTCATTTTTATGCACTAACAACTAGGTCACATTTGAGAAAATATTTTGATGAAAATATTCGCAGAATCAGTAAATTTGAAGCTTGACTGATATGACTGAATTGCCTGTTTTTAAAATTTGATTACATATTAAGCTTCTTTTGTGGGACATTGCTTTCTCATGCCAGGTGTGACTCACCTAAGATTTACTCCATAATTTTCATAGTGATCTTCACTGTCATGGTCATCACATTTTTCTTCCAAAATACATACTAGAAAAAAGCATCATAAATTATTAAAGAATATAAAAAATGGTTAGATTTGAGGTCCATGATGAAATGTGATCATGCCCAATTTAATTATCAATGTATTCCCTTTCCACATTTCAGCTCTTGAAACAGCACTGATGAGCAAGCAACATTAGTGTTCTAATTGGCTAAATAAGCAAGTAAGAAGTTGTCATCACTACCTATTGATGCCAGGTTCCAGAAGGTTTCCTGCATCACATCTCTGTAGAGTTTCTTCTGGGTTGGATCCAGGAAAGCCCACTCCTCCATGGTGAACTCCACATTAACATCCTCAAAGGCCACTGAGTCCTAAAACATCCCACACATGTATACAGAAGGATGGGTGAGACAGATAGCACTGGGGATCTATACACAATTCATTCAAAGTTCACATATGACATGTGGTCCCCAACATTCATTCTATGATTTGGGTGTCAGACTATTATTTATTGGCCACATTCACTTCCTCATGAACACATGGAATTTATTGCTACCTTTTTTATTTTAATCATTTCAAGTCTTCATCTAATGTCAGGGTAAAGAGCACTTTGAAGATATTCTATACAAGTAACAAAATATATATGCACAGCTGGTGTGGCTCAGCAGTTGAACATCACCTATGATCCAGGAGACTGAGGTTCATTTCCCAGTCAGGGTACATGCCCAGGTTGCAGGCTCAATCCCCTTGAGATGGGGGGCTTGCAGGAGGCAGCTGATCAATGACTCTCTCATCATTAATGTTTCTCTCTCCCTCCCTCCCTTCCTCTCTCTGAAATCAATAGACTTTTTTTTTTTTAAACAAATATCAAAATATATTCCTATTTTAAGCAGATCGATCCCTGGTGACAAAACTCATTTCCTTTAAAACCAACATATGATGCAGCACTCCATGAAGCACACTGTCATATCTGCATGAAGTTTTAATGACTATGAATAAAATAAAGGCATGGAAACTTTCTCTTGTATTCGTATCACAAACAGAAGAGGCCAGGAGGTCTGTGAAAATTCAACTTGTAACAAAATGCAGTTGACCATATTGTCCTAGAATACTCCAGATTATTAGAAGTAGTCAGATCCACCTGACTGAAACTATTCTTGTGGAGGAGTATGAATTATAATTTGTTTACATAATATTTATTAATGAGTCAGGTTGACCTTCTTTTGTCTGTCTCATTTCATGGAGCTAGGAAGTTATCAGAGTTAGAGCTCAGGCATGAGGAAAGCTGGTCAACTTAGACCGCTACAAAATTCCTATACTCATGAGCCTCCAGGCTACTCCATACCAATTTTTAGGACACATAGACACATGCATTGAAATGATAAGATCACACACAAAAAAAGTCTTTCTGGAAGAACTGTAACAGTGTAACCTGGGCCTTGACCTTGAGGAACAATTTAAGACTTGGCATGTGCAAGCCCATCATTGAAATACACAATATTTTCATGTTGAATCGGCACATGATTACAAAATACATAAGGTACCAGGGGTGTATTGAAAATATCAGGGGTAAAACTTTCTAAAGATTTGTGTAACCACTATGTTCTATACATGAAACTAATACAAAATATAATTAAATGTAAACTGTAATTGAAATGTAAAGTATAATGAAAGCATATATGGTGTTCATGGATAGGAAGAATTAATATCATTAAAATGTCCATACTACCCAAAGCAATCTATAGATTCAACACAATTCCTATCAAGATACCAATCGTATACTTCACATAACTAGAACAAATATTCCAAAAATGTATATGGAAGTACAAACCACCCTAAATAGCTGCAGCAATCTCGAGAAAGAAGAACAAAGCTGGATGAACCACACTACCTAATATCCAACTATACTCAAGGCCATAGTAATCAAAACAGCATGGCACTGGCATAAAAACAGACATATTGGTCAATGGAACAGAACAGAGATCCCAGAAATAAACCCATGCCTTTATGGTCAACTAATACTTGACAAAGTAGGCAAGAACATACAATGAATAGACTGTTTTAGTCTATTCGATAAATGGTGTTCAGGAAATTGGACAAATACATGCAAAAAACCAAAGAAACTAGACCAGCTTCTTACACCATACACAAGAATAAACTCAAAATGGGTTAAAGACATAAATGTAGCCCTAGCTGGTTTGGCTCAGTGGTTAGAGTCTCGGCCCATGGACCGAAGGGTCCCAGGTTTGATTCCAGCCAAGGGCACGTACCTTAGTTGCAGGTTCTGCCCCGGTCAGGATGCGAGAGGGAGGCAACCACTCAAAGTGTCTCTCTCACATCGATGTTTCCCCGCCCCCCACCCTGGCCCTCCCTTCAACTCTCCCTAAAAAAACAACAAAATAAAACAATAACAAAAAAATCAATGGAAAAAGTATCCTCAGGTGAGGATTAACAAAAGGGGGAGAAGGGGGATAAAAAGAAAGCAAAAAATCCAGATTATATGTTTTAAAACATGGGCAAAGGACCTGAATTGACACTTCTCCAAAGAGGACAGATGGCCAGTAGACATGAAAATGCTAAATGTCACTAATCAGAGAAATGCAAATTAAAACCACAATGAAAAATCACCTCACACCTGTCAGAACAGCTACCATCAATAAATCCACAGATGACAAGTATAAATATGGAGTTTCCTCAAAAAATTAAACATGGAACTGCCTCCTGACCCAGCAATTCCATTCTAGGAAAATAACCAAATAAACCCAAAACACTAATTCAAAAGGAAATATGCACCCCTATGTTCATTGTAGCATTATTTACAATAGTCAAGATCTGGAAGCAGCAAGCCCTGCCGGTGTGGCTAAGTTGGCTGCGCCTCATCCCCAGTACCCGCAGGTTGCCGGCTCCATTCCCCGTCCTGGACATGCTGGGGTTGCAGGCTGGATCCCTGGTAGGGCAGTGCAGGAGGCAGCCAATCGATCAATCAGTGTCTCTGTCTCTACCTCTCCCTTTCTCTCTCTCTCTAGAAATCAATTTTAAAATGTTTTTAAAAATTAAAAAAGAAAAAAGGTTTGGCAGCTGCTCAAGTGCCCACCAGTAGGTAGACAAAAAAAGCTGTGGAAAAATGCATTGTATTACCCTCTATTGCATGAACAATAGCCAATTCATTATAGATTTAAATGTGAAAGATAAAACTAGGCCACTTTTAGGAGTCACAGGTAAAATGATTTATTGACACAAGAATGGAGAGAATATTCTCATATAAGAAAATAAGTAAGTGATCAAGCTTGAGACTGATAAATTTAAATATATTAAATTTAAGGTAATTAAAAAATAAGCAAAAAAGGGGAAGAAAAGGATCTGTAATACATGCAATATAAAAGGGTTTCCAGAGTAAAAGTGGACAGACACATAATTTAAAAATGGAAAATGAAACAAAACATAATTAACAGAAGACAAAAGATCATATATAAAAAAAGTTTATTACTTCGGTATTAAGGGAATAGAAAAATAAAATATGTGGTAGGTTACATTTCATAGTGATCAAAACAAAATTAATCAATTTCATAATCTTGTGTTGAAGACCACAGTGAATAAATAATTAAATTGTGCACAAATGGAGGAAGTGTGGGGTGATACATTCCATTGCTGGCTGCCTATAAATGTGAACTTCCTATCTACATCCTTATCTACATCCCAGCAATTTTTTAAGGATGTCCACAGAATTTACTGCATATTTGCATGTGGATATTCATACAAGGGTGGCATAGAACTGATATTAAAAAGATATGGCTCGGCCAGGCGTGGCTCAGAGGTTGAGTGTCGACCTAGGATCCAGGTGATTGGGGTTTAATTCCCGGTCAGGGCACATGCGCGGGTTGTGGGCTCCATCAATGACTCTCTCATCATTGACGTTTCTCTCTCTCTGCCCCTCTCCTTTCCTCTCTCTGAAATCAATAAAGATATATTACAAAAAAAAAAAAGATCTGGTGTAGCCTTAGCCAGTTTGCTCAGTGGTTAGAGCATCGGCCAGTGGACAGAAGGGTCCCGGGTTTGATTCAGACAAGGGCACGTACCTAGGTTGAAGGCTCAATCCCTGGTCCTGTCAGGGCTCATGCGGGAGGCAACCAATTGCTGTGTCTCTCTCACATCGATGTTTCTCTCTCCCTCTCCCCCACTCTCTCTGAAATATCCTCGGGTAAGAATTAAAAAAATAATAATAAAAAGCTCTGGTGTAAAATGATACTGAATTACAATGTTGTATGCCAGAAATTTATATGTTATTAACCAATGTTAGCTCAATTTTTTCAACAACAAAAAAAGTGCTACAAACTGATTTTTAAAAAATCTGGAGGATTTATCAATAGAAAAATAAAGCAGAATATTGCACAATATGCAGTGTTACCTATTCTAGAACTGTTATGATCTCCTGCACAGGCAGGTGGATATCCACCCAAAATTTGGTTCAGATGTATACACAAGTGACAACATACACACCTAGAGGGTATTGAAAGAGCTTGGCACTCATATGGAAATGTCTGGGGAGAGCAGGGCAGGCCTCTCCAGCAGGTGGGAAATACCTTGAAAGAGCAAGGAAAGGAGCTTGGGTTTTTTACTGAGCTACAGGGTGGGTTAGGGTGAGAGTTCAGGACAGGGGCAGGGCTTTCTGTGAATTAAATCACTTGCCAGAACCAAAGGAAGAGCACCTGGACTTTATCAGTAGGTACACAAGTGGGGCACAAGGGGATGAAGGAGGGATAAAGGTTCACAGCTGTCAGCGGTAAACATCAAGAAAGGAGTCATAAAGCAGCTTAGTCCTCAGAAGAAAAAAGCCAAGAAACTTAAAAGCAACAACTGTTCTATTAGACGACTGAGGTTACAGGGTCTCCAAAATTAGAAGCGAAAAAAAGGGCTGCACTATTCAGTGGATAAAGAATGCAAAGGAAAGAAACACAAGCATTGGAATCAGCTCAGATGAGCAGCCTGCTTCCCCCAGGACAGAAGGAAAGCCACTTTCAGAAGGTCCCACATTCTAGACTCTCCAGGTTGACACAGAACCCCTGGAGTGGAACAGCCCCTGGGGAAGGAGGGGAGGGACACCTGAGCAGCCCCAGGAATGAAGTCTGGGAGCCCCAACACCTCCTCCCCCTGGGGATTAATGGAAGTATGGTGGGTAGTTAGACAGACAAGGGCAGAGCAAGGACGATGGACCAGATACAGAAAGTCAGCAGGGTGAAAAGCCCTGGATGCCTAGCAACAGACAATTGCAGGGTGGGACCTCATCCCCAGGGTGACATTTCCTCCCCTACCATATATGGCTGGTCCTTTCCTCCCTAGAGATAACATCTAGGCCTCAGTAGTATTTCAGCTCCGGGCCCAGAAAAGCAGCAAAACCAGTCACAGCTGACCTCACAACCAGCTGCACTGGATAATGACCCTCTGCCCTGGTGGAGACCAATCAATCAGTGGAGACCCTGACCCTGAAAAGACACACCAGGAAAGCTGCTGGATAGTCTATTGAGATCTTCCCCTGGGACCTCCCCTAAAATACCCACCCGAAAAACCCTAAGGATGGAGGGCCAGAGATCCCTTTCTCCTCCCCACCAGGCTTGTCACCTTTACCTTCCTCTTCTAACCTCCAAGGGCCCTTCTTTACCTCTATAAATTATTTTCTAAGCCCATTTCTTCTAATTACTTCTTCCACCTCTGTGATTTACCAAATACATGTTCTCTTATAGTTTGAGTCTTGGCTCTGAATTGTTTCCTAGCCGGAACTCAAGTACCAAGGTTGCTGAGCCCAGGTCCCCTCTGACCCCACCAGTCTAACACCTGGTGCCCTTCATGCCAACAGAAATGCTCCCTCTCAGGCCTCAGCTCACAGTGGGGAAGTGCTCAGCTAGATTCAGTGTAAGGTTCTGACCCCAATGAACTCCAAAACTCACAATCACTAATCCAGGACAGACTCCTGACTTTCCTATACTTTCTCAATGTGCAGGAATTACACTGAGTGCACCTACACTGTGGATGAAAAAGTCCCACCTATGTCTAGAAACAGGCCCAGGGGACCCACAACTAAAACCCCAGAAGGGGCTTCACCTCCTCCCCCATGTGCACCTACACTCCCAGCTTTCCAGGGCTGTAGCTTCTCATTGTAAAGGTTCCTTCCATGGTGGGAGGTAGGACACCTGCAGCAGGAGGCTCCCCAGGAAAAAATCAGTGGCCCTTCAGGTACTTCCTTTTGCAGGCTCAAGTGGGAGGGCGGCTTCCTTAGCTTAAAGTAACTGGCCTCAGACTTCTGCTCCCACTGAAGTGGCTCTGGGCCGCCACTGATGTTTTAAAAGACACAAAGTGAACGTTAGAATAATCAGCAAAGTAGCTCAAACCCAGTGTTCACGTGCAAAGTGGGAAATAAAACTGTGAGGCACTTTGCAGGCTCAACAAGAAAATCAACAAGTATCTACTGCAATGCAAAAAAATAAAAATTAAAAAAAAAGGATGTTATTATTTCTATGGCAAATTTTGTTTTATAAACTATTAATCACACTTCAACACATCTGGTCTAAATCCTGAAAATCCATTGACTCACTCAATATAAAGAATAGGTCTTTCAATATTCCTACCCCCACTGGGAGGAAAAAAAGGGAACAAGAATTTAACACCTGCAATGTAACAATGACATATTTTATTTCTCTGAAAGTCACCGCTCTCTGGCACCTTTGGAAATATTTTATACCGTGTTTCAAGTTGCAGTGATTAAATAAATTTGTGTTCATTGAAAACCTGAGACTAAAATAAAGTGAATACATGTTTAAAGGTGACAAACTCGGGGAGAGGCAGCACTGATCTAGAACACCCAGGAAAGTTACCCAAGAGGAACCACTCAAAGGCCTTCCCATAGGACCCCTGTGCCCAGGAAAGGTCCTGGATAAGAGAGGAACAAAGATTTTATGCAAAGTAGTTCCACATGGTTATTAGCAACTGTTCTCTCATGTAAAATATCCATATACACAAAATAAATCTTTTAAAAAGTCACCCATTGATTGTGGGAAAATAATAAACAATTAAAATATTGAGTCTGTTTTATTAAAAAAAGGGACAACAGGCCCACAATGGATCACTTGTGTTAAGTAACATAACGAAAACAAACTTAACATAGTCATGAGCCACATAACAAGGTATGGTCAACAACAGACCCCATATAAAATGGTGGTCCTATAACATTATAACAGATTTGAAAAATTCCTATCACCTAGTGATGTCGTACCCACCATGATATCACAGGGCAACGCCTTACTCAGATGTTTATAGTGACGCTGGGGTAAACAAGCTCACTATGCTGCCAGTTCTATAAAAGTATAGCACATACAATTACATACAGTACATTATACTTGATAATAAACGACTACGGTACTGGCTTATGTGTTTACTATAATATACTTATTGTCTTTATTTTAAAGTGTACTCTTTCTACTTAGTAAAAGAAAAGGTTGCTGTAAAACAGTATGCTGTTTTTTGCAGGCAGCAGCCTCAGAGATCTTGTGTTTGCTGTGTCTTTCGATTGCATCATTTTCTCCTGTGCTTGATTTAATCTGTTGTATAAATGTCGTGGCCCAAGTGCGCAGTGTTATGAAGTCTACAGTACTGTACAGTGTCATCCTAGGCCTTCATATTCCCTCACCAACCACTGCCTCATGCAGAGCAGTCCCCAGTCCTGCCAGCTCCGTTCAGGGGAAGTGCCCTATACAGGTGTACCATTCTTTATCTTGTACACCATATTTTTTACTGTACCTTTTCTATGTTTAGAATCACAAATACTACTACTGCATTACAATCGCCTACAGTATTCAGTACAGTAACAAGTTGTACAGATTTGTAGCCTAGGAACAAAAGGCTTTATATATCATATAGCCTAAATGTGTAGTAGGCTACACCATGAAGGTTTGTGTAAGTGAATTGAAAACAACAAAATTGCCTAAGGTGTACTCCCCAGGCTGAAGGGTGTATGACTATATACTTTTTTAAAAATTGAAATGTGTTTTTATTGATTTTAGAGAGGAAGGGAGAGGAAGAGAGAGATGAAAGAGAAACATCAATCGGCTGGCTGCCTTCTGCACGAACCCTACTGGGGATTCAAGGCTGATACCCCTGCATGTGCCCTGACCAGGAATCCAATGGGCCACCTCCTGGTGCATGTGAGGTTGCTCGAACCAACTGAGCCACACCTGCTGGGCGTGCCCAACTATTTTTAACTGCAGTTTAAACCTCTCCCAGGAATAAAATTTTAAACCAATCGCTCTGGAACTTCCTGATCAACACTAATCTGCCTAGTAAGACTCCTGCGGTTGTTCCTTCTCCTAAGGAAAGGTGACCTTGCCTGAAACAATCCTTTCTTTTCGTTTGCTATTAACCTCTTAGTCACATTACATTTCTGCCTATTTTAAAACCTTCCATTTCATACAGCTCCTCTGAGATTCTGTTTACTAGCTGGGATGCTGCCCCACTCATGAATGGGGAATAAAGCCAATTAGATCTTCAAATGTACTCAGTTGGATTTTGTGTTTTAAACACTTTGAAATGCACCACAAAAGCAAATTGTTGATAAAGACGCTGTGACTCAGAGACGGGAAGATGGTGTTTGAGATTCGGGAGAGAGATTGGAAATGCAGGCTTTTGTCGCAGAGCTAGGCCTGGAGTGGGTTTCAGACCTGGCTCCACAAACATGAAAACTCAGGAGAAAACGGGATCCTTCTGGGGAGAAAGGCACAGGGGACCCCACAGACCACAGCTACTCCCCGGAGACCAGTGACTGTCCCAATGGCCCTCCCGGTGGTCATCACACCAACTGGGGAGACGCGGGAATGTCGGTGCGGAGCTGCCCAGACCCGCTCGGGAGCCGAAGGTCCCCGCAGAGCAGTGACAAACTGGACGCCGGCGTCACGCCTCGCGGTCAGTCCCAAACTGCAAGCCCGAGGGGACGGAAGTTTGAGCGGAGCCTCCGGGGGCCTTGGGTCCGCAGACTCCGGACCTGACAGTGGAGAGACGGTCGCGCCGGGGCGACTGGACCAGCCCCTCCTCCCGGGCTCGGCACCCGGCCGCGCACTCACCATTTCTAGGCTGCCTGGGTCTCCCTGAGTCCTTCCTCCAACTCCCACGACCCGTTCGGATCACAGGTGGACAGATGAGGGCAGAGCAACGTGGGACTTTAAGGCCAAGGGAGAGCAATCCCAGCGCAGTGGCAGCGAGAGGCCCTTCCGCAACGTTGCAGAGCGTAGCCACACCCACCGCCCCACAGTAGCCACACCCACCGCCCCACAGTAGCCACACCCACCTGCCCACAGCTACAGCTACGACAGACAGTTCGCAAGACATCGCCCCCTGGTGCCTGACTTACACAGGCCTGAGCCCAAAGCACGCAGAGCTCCTCCTGTCCGGGGATATTTGCATTGAAACGCGGCGCTGAAAGTCCACCAAGGAACTGTGTGGATTTGCCAAAAAGGTGCACGGGTTCAGGTACCAGGGATGCACTGGATGGGTAGATATCCTTCCACAATTATACAGTCAGATTCCGAAAAGGTGCATTGTAACCAAAAAGAAGTCATCCTTTCCAGAAGGGAAAAAAATGACTTCTGGGTATTTAGAATGGTTAGCTTTAGAAAATGTTCCTGACATGAAAAAATTTCTCCACCATAAAAAATACAAGTGGATCGTTATGATTTCTCACTGGAGATTCAATCACTCCCTGAGGTCATGAGCCACCCCTTACTTGTGGCTACACTGTTTAATCCATCAATAATGAGACTTCTCAGAAACCTGGGTTTCACCTAAATAATCCCCCTGCGTGGTGAGTCTGAGATACTAGCATAGCATTCCTTCTGGCAATGATGGAATCACTCCCTGCCAGGCCTCCCCTCCATATCGTATGCACAGATACCTGTCCTGACAGGTATCCTCTCTCCATTGCCTGGGGAAATGCTCACCTTTAGAATCATCTGAAACAAACAGCCCCACCCACACTGCAGCAACAACTCCATCACGTCTGGGACACAGAAGAACCCCTGCAGGCCATCTGACACAGGGAGCCTGAGGGCCAGAATCAAAGAACCACAAGTAACCTCAATGGCAAGAGAAAAGGAGGGCACACGTTTCCACCACCACTGATCCAAACCGGCTAGGGCTGGTAATTTGATTTTTGAAAAAGATGCTAAGAATGAGGAAAGAATATTCTTTTTAAAAATTGGTGCTGGGACAACCAAACAGCAACATGCAAAAGAATTAAGTTGGATCCTTACATTACACCACATATAATAATTTACCAAAATAGATCAAAGACCCCTATCTGAAGTAAAACTATAACATTCTTAGAAAACCCATAGGGGAAAATATGACCTTGGATTTGGCAAACAATTTTTCAATATAATACAAAAATGGTAAAATTAAAATAGTGTTTTGTTATATCAGTCCAAATAGGACTTGATTACCTTAGGGCAGCGATTTTCAACACTGGTGTGTGGCAAAAGACAGACTGGTGTGCCACGAGAATTTTTAAGACATGCAATACCTAACTAGTCAGAAGCACTGGCCTCTTTTCCCTTAGATTGTCAAATTAAAATGAGAACCACCAACACAACAATAGCCATCCGGCGTGAATGAATCAAAATTATACCTATTTCTTGGTCAGACTGGCAAATATATATATTTTTTGGTGTGTAGCAGAACTTTAGTCATTAGTTTATATGTGCCATGAGATGAAAAAGGTAGAACATTGATGCCTTAGGGATATTACAGCCTTTTACATTTCAAAGTTCTCTAACGATACAGTTTTTAAAAATTATCTCAAATAAATTTCCCTCTAGTGTAAACCGCACACCTGAGAATTTAATGAATGGTCCAGGCTGCGAGGTTCCTACTTCCCACCAGAGCCAAGTGCTTGGGAGGCCGGGCATTTTTTAAAGTACGGAATGAACGGGGGTGGGGAAGTGATGGGTGGGAGACTCCACGCTGTCAACAGTACAAGATCAAATGGAGCCAGACCAATTATATATGGTGAGGTGACTTTTAAGGGCATGTAGTTGTAAAAAAGGATCACAGTTCCACCAGTGACCACGCAACATTGTATTTCAACGCAAAAGTCCCACGGAAAACGAGTTCCAGAGGGCCTTCTGCGCAGCGGAGATAGCTCTGTCCGGCTGTCACTCAGGCGCGAAAGAACAGGGCCTTTCGAACTGTCCAATCAGGGGTGGCCCAGGGCAGGTGGGCGGGGCGATGGTCCTCAACCCGCCCGGACGTCCTGCTCGCTCTGGCCGTCCTGGGGGTCGGGGGTCGCTCGCCCTTAGAGGCCCCGGGCTGCCTTGCCGCAGGCTCTGTGGGGTTGGGACCTGTCCTCTTACCAGAAATCGCCGGGAGGACGCCAGGGGACCCAGGAAACCTAAAAATGGTGAGTGCGCGAGGCCAGGCTGCGGAGGCAGGGACGAGGTACTGGTTGCCACCGCCTTTTGCTGACCCGGCCTCCCCAAGGTCAAGTGCAGAAGCCGGGGAGCTGCCTTAGGACCTCGGTCCGCTCCCGCGCGCAGCGTGGGGGTGTGGCCGGCAGCGGGACCCCGCGTCGTGTCCCGTCGCTGCGCGCGGCGGTTTCCGTCTCCCCGGGCCGCTCTGCTCCCGCAGCCCCGCGTCCACCCAGATGGTGCGGTGATCACGGGAAGGGTCGTAAGAGAACAATCGCGAGTTATTCTCGGGTCCGTGCGTCGGAGGAACTGATCTGCGGGGTCCTCGGCCCCTCCTTTCTCCCCAGGGGGCTCCTGTTTCCTCCTGAGTTTTCCAAATGTTTGGGAAGCACGGTCTCAAATCCACAACCCTGCTCCTACCCCAATCTTCCTAACTGCCTAAATTTCCAAATCCCCTCCCCCCCCATTCCCAAACGCCAACCTCCCCTCTCCGATTCAAGCATCAATATCATCTATTTGTCTTCTGGGGTGCATTTCAACAGACCCATATTTTAACTGTTTATCATTTTTCCCATAGTCAATGGGTGGCCTTTAAATAGGGCTAATTTTTTGTTTGTGGATATTTTACATGAGAGAAAAGTAGCGAATAACCACTTGCAACTAGGTTGTATAAAATTCTTATGCCGGACCTCCCAGGATAGTTCCTGGGCACAGCCAGCCTATGGGAAGTCCTTTGGGTGTTTGGGTGGAGGTTCCTCTTGGCAAACTTTTCTGGGTGATCTGTCAGCACTGTCCCTCTTTAGGTTTGTCACCTGTAAAAGATATATTCGCTTTATTTATGGATTGTTCAAACACTGGGTTTGTGTCTTTTAAAATATCAGTGGTTACCCAAAGCTACTCCAGTGGGGAGCAGAGAGCCCTGTGGTCGGTGATCCAAACTAAGCACACACACACCCAGAGCCTGCAAAGGGAAGTACTTGAAGGCCCAGTTGGTTCTTCCTGGGGAACCTCCCCCTGCAGGTGTCCTACCTGCTCACACCCACCATCTAACTTGCCTTTACACCGAGAAGCTACAGCCCTGGAAAGCAGGGGATGCAGGAGCACATGGGAGAGAGGGTGACGCCCCTTCTGGGCCTGTTTCTAGGCATATGGGTTGGAGTTTTACATCCACAGCGTAGGTGCACTCAGAATGTAATCCATGCACATTGAGAAAGTCAGTAAAAGTCAGGGGTTCTGTGTCCTGGGTTAAGGTTCATGAATTTGGGAGTGTATTTGGGTCAGAACCTTAAACTAAACCCAACGGAGCGTTTCCTCACTGTGAGATGAAGCCTGAGGGAAGGAGTGTTTTTTCCTGGGGAGAAGAGGGTATTGGAGCTCCCAGACTTTATTCATGGGGCTGCTCAGGTGTCCCTCCCCTTTTTCCCTGGGGACTAACCCCACTCCGGGGGTTCTTTCTCAACCTGGAGAGTCCAGAATGTGGAACCTTCTGAAAGTGCTTTCCTTCTGTCCTGTGGGAAGCAGAATGATCATCTGAGCTGATTCCAACACTTGTTTCTTTCCTTTGGATCCTTTATTGGAATAGTGTAGCCCTTTCGCTCTAGTTTCCCTGAAAACTTGGGCTCTGAAACTGTGTCATTGACAGATAGGAGGTGAGGAAAGCAAGAAAATTGTAAAAATAGAGTTTTTCTTCTGTTTAGGCAAGAGAACCTCAAGATGGTGAGGTGAATGTATATAAGTACATTTTTCTATTTCACATCAGTTTTTATATGTGTGTTCCTAAAGAACTTGTTAAAAAGCTAAAGCAATTTAATTTCTATCTTTTTTTGAAAATATGTTTTTATTGATTTCAGAGACAAGAAGGGGGAGAGAGAGAGAGAGAAACATCAATGATGAGTCATTGATGCTGCCTCCTTCAGACTCCTAGTGGGGATCTAGCCCGAAACCTTGGCATGTGCCCTAACTGGGAATCTAACCATGACCTCCAGGTTCATGGGTTGACCCTTAACCACTGAGCCATGCCAGCGAGGCAAATTTCTATCTTAATTGATGTGAGGAGAACTACTGAAAGCTCATGTAAATCTTTGAAAATCATACTACATTTAGGAGCTAAACTCAAACCCTAATGCATTATAATATGCTACTTACTCCTGAAAATACCCCTGGTGTGAAATATAGGAGGACAAACTATGCTACTGTGTGTCCTTTTGGTTAGCAAGAAATTTGAAAATTTTTATTTTGTATGGTTTACATTTTGTAACTGTTAGTACATAAAGAAATTAAGTGGTTTCCAAAGATTTTCTGACAGACTGTGGCTTGTGTTTTCATTATCTTAATACTGTGTTTTACTGAGCAGAAGTTACTCATTTTATTTTAGTCAGACATCATTTTTTTCTACCTTGGATTTTACTTTTGTTGCTGTATCTGAAAATTAATCACTAAACCAAGGTCATAGATTTTCTTCTATGTTATCTTCTAGAAGTTTTTTAGTTTTGCATTTTATACTAAATCTGTGATCCATTTTGAGTTCATTTTTGTGAAAGATGTAAAATCTGTTTATAGATACTTTTTTTGCTTATTGATGTTTTTCTTGCACCATTTGTTGTAAAAACTATGTTTTCCCACTGAATTGCCTTTAGTCCTGTCAAAGATCAGTTCAGTATACAAGGGTTGGCAAACGTAGATTTACAGTTGTTTGTATGGAAAATAATACAATAAATGATCAATAAATAATATAAGAATAAACTCTGTGTTTCATGTACTCACAACTGAGCCACACTGGCCAGGGCCTGATTGGGTGTTTTTGCTTCCTCATGTTCCAAATGACTGGCTTGATTCTCAGCATCCTCTACTCTACTGTTGATTCCCTGCAAGTTATTCTTCACTTCAGTTCATGTAGCCTTCATTTCTGACTGCTGCTTTTTTATGGTTCGTATGTCCTTTTTCGTGCTGTTGAAGTTTTCACTGAGTTCCATGAAGTTCTCACTAAGTTCCTTGAGCATCCTTATAACCATTGTTTTGAACTCTGTGTCTAGTAATTTGCTTGCCTCCATTTCACTTAGTTTTTTTTCTGGAGATTTCTCTTGCTCTTTCATTTGGGGCATGTTTCTTTGCCTCGGCATTTTGGCTGCTTCCCTGTGTTTGTTTCTATGTATTAGGTAGAGCTGTATGTCTCCCAGACTTGGTAGAGTGGCCTTGTGTAGTAGGTGTTCTGTAGGGCCCAGTGGCGCAACTCCCGTCACAAGAGCTGGGTGTTCCAGGTGCACACCTGTGTGGGCTGTGTGCACTTCCTGTTGTAGTTGAGCCTTGGTTGCTGTTTTCTCACTGGGAGAGATTGGCCCCCTAGGCCAATCAGCTGTGAGGACCAGCTGCAACTACAGTAGAGGAGCTGCTGTGCAGGAGTTGACCCTATGGAGCAGGACTTGCTTCAGTGGGGCTTTGGTGCTCATCAAGGCCACCCCTTGAGTGTGACACTTGTGGAGGTGGTAAGGTTGTAATCTGGTGGGGGTCTGAAGCTGTCCACCAGGTGCACTGGCTCTGGGGCCTCCTGGGAAGTGCAGTCATCCACTGCTTGTGCCCTGCTTGGGGCCACCTAACACAGGCTACAGTGTGATCTGCAGATGGCTGCTACTTGTGTTGGGCTTAGAGGTGCCCAGGAGAGGCCTAGCTAGAACCAAGGCTGGCTGCTGCTAGTGCTGGCCCTGGGGCCACTTAGGGTAGAGAGTATGCAGAGGCCAGATGCTGCTCATTTGAGAGATTTTAGGAAAGTCTGAAGCATGAGGCAAGAGTCGCCAGTTGTGTAGAAAAGCAACTGGAAACAGTTTGGATAAGCCGGTAGGTTAGGTGGGACAAGGTCTCGGAATCACCAGGGTGGACAAATAGTGTGAACCAAGCTGATAGAGACTCAAATATGGTGCTTGTCGGTAGGCTCTTTCATGGGGAGGGCTCAGCAAAGGAACAGTGGCCTCTGCCAGCACTTTTGTCTGGCAGAAAGCTATTCCCCAGCTCTTGCCCTGAGGTCAGACCATTTAGTTCCCCCTTGTATGTCCCTGGTTCCTTTCAGGGTGCTGCCCCTGTGCTGGAGCTCAGAGGGAGTGAGTTCAAATGAGTCCGTGCATGGGCCCTTTAAGAGGAACTGCCTGGGACTCCAGCAGCCTCCATGTCACTCAGCCACAGACCCCACTGGTGTTTACAGCCCAAAATTATGGGGATTTCTTTTCCTGGCACTGGAACCCGGGGCTGGGTGTCTTGTGTGGGGCTGGGACCCCTCGCTCCTCAGGGGCGACCTCTGCAGCCAAGATATATCTCCTGATTATAAACCACCACATGTAAGTGTGGGACCAGCCCGTTCCATGGTTCCACCCCTCCTACCAGTCTTGATGTGGCTTCTTTAACTTCCTACTTGTAGGACTTCCATTCAGCTAGTTTTCAGGTGGTTCTGAATGATGGTTGTTCTGAAGTTTAGTTGTATTTTTGGTTTGCTTGTGGGAGGATTTGAATACTGCATTAACCTATGCTGTCATCCTGACCAGAAGCCGAAACATCAATTTTTGTTGTTTTACTTATTTATGCATTCATTGGATGATTCTTGCATGTGCTCTGACCAGGCACCAAACCCGCAACCTTGGTGTATGGGGACAACACTCTAACCAACTGAGCCACCCAGTCAGGTGTCTCATATTTTCTGATTTCTGGTTCTGGCCTTTCCTTTTCTACTTAAAGAAAATCCTTTAACATTTCTTGTAAAACTGGTTTAATGGTGATGAGTTTCTGGGAAATATTCTCCTTCAATTCTGTGTGATAACCTTGCTGGGTAAGTTATTCCAGGTTGTAGCTTTTTTCTTTCAGCATTTTAAAGATGTTTCTGCAACTCCCTTCTGGCCTGTAAAGTTGCTGCTGAGAAATCAACTGATAGCCTTATGGGGTTTCCTTTGTATGTAACTTATTTTTCTCTTGCTTTCTTCAAGATTCTATCTTTATTCTTAACTTTTGCCATTTTAGTTACAATGTGTCTCCACGTGGGTCTCCTTGGGTTCATCTTCTTTAGAACTCTTTGTGCTTCCTGGACCTAGATGTTCTGTTTTCTTTCTCAAGTTAGGAAAGTTTTCAGCCAATATTTCTTTAAATAACTTTTCTGTTTCTTTCTCTGTTTATTTTCCTTCTGGGATGCAAATATTTTGAGTGTTTGATGTTATCCTAGAGGTCCCTTAAACTATCCTCACTTTTAAAAAATATTATTATTATTATTACTCTTCTGATTGATTACCACTGGTGTATCTTTCAGGTTGCTGACCTTTTCTTCTGTATTAGCTAATGTTGTGTTGATTCCTTCTAATGTATTTTTCATTTGAGTTATTGTCTGCTTGGTTATTATACTTTCTAACTCTTTGTTAAAGTTCTCCCTAAGTTTTTTTTATTCCACTCTTAAGTTTGGTGAGCATCCTTATGACCATTTCTTTGAAATTTTTATCAGGCAAATGACTTATCTCCATTTTTGTAGGTCCCTCCCTCTCTCCCCGCTGTTTTTTCTTATTTCTTTATTTGAAAGATATTTTCTGTCTTTTCATTTTATTTGACTTTCTATGTTTGTTTATATGATTAAAAAAAATAACCCCTTCTCCCCCAGTTTTGAAAAAGTGGCCTTATGTAGGTGCAGCCTTTGTGTAGGCTGTGTGTGCCAGGTGGTTTTGGCAGGCTGGTAGGAGCTAAGCAGGTGCCTAAGGTATCTGTGGGGGATACTGGCATACCAGGCCAGAGCGTCTCTGGGTAGGGAGGCCAGGTGCATGTAGTAATGCCCTGTTGACCCTGCTTGCTTCTTTTATTCAGGTCCAAAATGGTTTCAGGTGATGTGTCCAAAACAATCTACAGTGACATTGCAGGTAGGACAGAGCACATGGATAGAGCCCCCATCCACCTTGTGGAGGTAGAGGGGATGTAAACAATCATGCTCACTGTCACCTCAGACCTCATATAATTCCTGCAGTGCCCGGAGAGCTCCTGTGGCTGCCCAGTTTTTTCTTAACAGTCCCTCGTTCTGTTGTATAGAAAGTAGTTGAGAGTAGAAGCAACCTCTGCATAGTCTTTATGTGCCAGGTGGTTTTGGAAAAGTGGTTGAAGCTTACAGTGCCTGGGGCACTGGCCTGCTGGGCTGGAGTTGCTCCCAGGAGGGAGATCAGACCCACATGGTAATACCCTGTTGTTCCTGCTAGCTCCCTTTTGTTTGAAGGCAAAAGACTTCAGGCAATATAGCTGTGAACACACTGAGGTGATCTTGCAGGTGGCCAAAGCACCAGAATAGAGCTACCGTTGCCATACGCAAGTGGAGGGGGAGGTAAACAGTGGCGTTCCCTGGCACCTCCAGAGAACTCCTTCTGCTCCAGCTTCCCAAGGGCTCCTGTGGTTTCCCACCCTTCTCTGTTAGATTTCTTTCTCTCCTTTGCTGTTTAGAAGCTGTTGATTCAGCCATCCGTTGTTTTCCAGGAGTAATTGCTCTCTATGTACCTGTATGTTTGATTTTGCTCATGGGAGAGGGCTAGTTCAGCATCCGCCTTCCCTGTTACCATCTTGGACCTCCAGTTTGTTTATATTAAACAAGAGCCTACTTGATATAGAGGTAAATGTGGGCAGAAGGGGAGCATTCTTAGTTCAGTGATTTGGTCTCAATCTTTTATGAACCTATGTCCCTTGGGTTGACTTTCTGTGATGTAATAAGAAAGGTATTTGGTCTTTGTCCCCAGTCGTTAGCAAAAACCTCTTGAAGCCCTTGGAATTACCTGAGTGATATGGGTGACAGAGTGTTTTAGTTTGAATATGGCAATTCTTGGCCAGTTCCTAGATAGCCTCAGGATGGGGCTTACACCAGAAATGCCAAGCCTCGATAGAGACTTGGAACTTTCAGCCCCAGGCTCCTAGCCTGTGGAGAGAGGAGAGGAGGTAGAGAGTGAGATAATCACTCATGTTTAGTGCTTTAATAAATTGTGCCCATGTAATGAAACCTTCATCAGAACACCTAAAGACAGGATTCAGAGAATTTCTGGGTTGGTGAATACATCCAGGTTCTGGGAGGTTGACATATCCCTTCATTTCTACCCCCCAGACCATTCCTTTGCCCTATGCATCTGTTCCACTTAGCTGCTCCAGATTTGTGTTGTTTGTAGTTAACCAATACTATAATAGTAAGTAAAAAGCTTTACTGAATTCTCAGAATTATTTTAGTAAATTACCATATCTGACAAAGTGTCGAGGGAATCTATGAATTTGTAGATGGCTGAGTAGAAATGTCAGTAGTCTGGGCACCCCGTTTGGGGCAGGTATCTGAAGTAGGGACAGTGTATGGGACTGAGATCTTAATCCGCATCATCTCAGAAGTGCCGCCTCATGTAGAGCTAGGAAGGCTGGAAGAGACTCAAATTGCTTATTTCCATACCCCCTGGTCAGTTAGGCTTTGGGAAAATCCCAGTCAGTTATGCTCTTGTGAAATAGGTTGTGTTAAGGACATGGCTTGTTAAGAAAAAGAGAATATTCTGGTCATATTTTAAAATGGCTACTTTTTTGTCTCTCTGCCTAACTGCGGAGACAGTGGTTCACCACTTGCCCTCAGTACTTTGATGAAGTGTTGATTTTAAGTTTCTTGGCTTTTCTGAGGACTGGAGCCAGCTTCTAAGCTCCTTACATGAAAGATCAAAACGTCTCTGACTCCTTTTCTGTGTGTGTTTACTGTTGACAACTTTAAAGCTTTACCCCTCCTTCATCCCCTTCTGCCCCACATGTAGTGATAAGAAATGCTGAGTGTTCCTTCCATTGGCTCTAGCATGTTATTCTATCTACTGGAGGCCCTGCCCCTGTACCCAAACTTTCACCCTAGCCCGCATCTGCTAACCTCAGTAAGGCTCTTTTTCTTGCTTTCTGTCATCATTTCACACTTGCTTGTGGGGCCTGCCCTTCCTGACCTCCCCAGTCACTTCCATTATGGAAATAACAAACCCTTTCATTCCCTCTAGGCATTTCTTTGTTATCATCAGTATTAGACATCTAAACCAAACTACCTGTGGGGGTCCACCTGCCTGTGCAGGTGACTTAACAGTTACAAAATATGTAACATGTTTTTATTTTGCTATTCACTTTGCTTTATTTTTCTATTGATAAATCCTCCAGATCTCTTTATAATAATACATACCACTCTTGTATGAGTGTACAAGTTCAAATACACATAAATTCTGTGGATAGTGTTGAAAAGTGGCTGGGCTATAGATATTGATAGAGTTCAAATTTACAGGCAATAACAATGGAATGTATCAGTTGACCTTCCATTCGTGCATAATTTATTGATTTGTTCAATCAATGGTTCAACACTTGAGATTATTAAATTGACTAATTTTTGTTCAAATCACTGTGAAATTATAGCTACTAGACATTTTGTTTGTCTATTACCTCATTCCCAAGGTGGTGGATATTTTTTCGTGTATTTTTTTTATTTTCTATTAAATGTTTTGCTTCTTTTTCCACTTTTAAATTGTGTGTTCATTTTTACACTGCCAACTAACCCTTTTTATATTGCATGAATTGCTGACATTTTCTTCCACTTTGTTGTTTGTTTTTTAATAACCTTAATTTTAATATATTTGCGTTTGTCAGACTTTTGGCTTTATAGCTTATTCTTTTTTTATTTTTTATTTTTGTTTAAAATATTACAGATGTCCCTTTTTCTCCCCAATGACCCATTCCACCCCATCCCTTCCCCCTCCCCAGTCCCTCTCCCCACCATTGTCCATATCCTTGGGTTGTGCGTATATGTATATAAATTCTTTGGTTACTCTCTCCCCCTCCACCCACCCACCCTCCTCCATCCCTCTGACATTTGTCAGTCTCATCTATGCTTCCATGTCATTGAATCTATTCTGTTCATCAGTTTATTAAGTTCTTTAGATTCCACGTATAAGCGAGATCATGTGATGTTTGTCTTTTGCTACCTTGCTTATTTCACTTAGCATAATATTCTCCAGGTCCATTCATACTGTCCCAAAGGGTACGAGATTCTTCTTCTTTACAGCTGCGTAGTATTCCATGGTGTAAACGTCCCACAGCTTTTTTATCCACTCATCTACTGATGGGCACTTGGTCTGTTTCCAGATCTTAGCTATTGTAAACTGTGCTGCTATGAACATCGGGGTACATATATTCTTTCTGATGAATGTTTCAGGATTCTTAGGATACATTCCTAGGAGTGGAATCACTGGGTCAAACGACAGCTCCATTTTTAATTTTTTGAGGAACCTCTGTACTGTTTTCCATAGTGGCTGCACCAGTCTGCATTCCCACCAGCAGTGGACTAGGGTTCCCCTTTCTCCACACCCTCACCAGCACATGTCATTTGTTGATTTGTTGATGGTGGCCATTCTGACAGGTGTGAAGTGATACCTCATTTTGGTTTTAATTTGCATTTCTGATGATTAGCAACGTTGAGCATTTTCTCATGTGTCTCTTGGCCATCTGTATGTCCTCTTTGGAGAAGTGTCTATTCAAGTCCTTTGGCCACTTCTTAATTGGGTTGTTTGTCTTACTCTTGCTGAGTACTATGAGTTCTTTGTACACTTTGGAAATTAGCCCCTTATCAGATACATCCTTGGCAAATATGCTTTCCCAGACCATGGGTTTCCTTTGTATTTTGAGGCTGTTTTCTTTTGCTGTGCGGAAGCTTTTTAGTTTGATGTAGTCCCATATGTTTATTTTTTCTTTTGTTTCTCTTGCCCTAGGAGATGTATCACTGAAAAGTCCACTTCATGGGATGTCTGTGACTTTACTGCCTATGTTTTCTTCCAGGATTTTTATGGTTTTGTGACTTACATTTAAGTCTTTTGTCCATTTTGAGTTTATTTTTGTGTATGGTGAAACTTGGTGGTCTAGTTTCATTCTTTTGCATGTATCTGTCCAATTTTCCCAGCACCACTTATTGAAGAGACTGTCTTTACTCCATTGGATACTCTTGCCTCCTTTGTCAAATATTAACTGACCATAATGGCGTGGGTCTATTTCTGGGGTCTCTGTTCTGTTCCATTGATCTATATGCCTGTTGTTGTACCAATACCAGGCCGTTTTGATTACAGTGGCTTTGTAATACAGTTTGAAGTCTGGTAATGTGATCCCTCCCACTCTGTTCTTTTTTCTCAAGATGGCTGCAGCTATTCGGGGTCTTTTTTGGTTCCATATAAATTTTCGAAATGTTTGTTCTAGGTCTGTGAAATATGCTGTTGGTATTTAATAGGAATTGCATTGAATTTATAAATTGCTTTGGGTAGTATGGACATTTTAATTATATTAATTCTTCCAATCCATGAGCATGGTATATTCTTCCACTTGTTTAAATCTTCCTCTATTTCTTTTTTCAGTGTCACGTGGTTTTCTGAGTACAGGTCTTTTACATCCTTGGTTAAGTTTATTCCTAGGTATCTTATTTTTTTAGTTGCAATGGTAAATGGTATTGCTTTTTTAGTTTCTCTCTCTGTTGGTGTGTAAGAATGCCATTGATTTCCTAATGTTGATTTTGTATCCAGCTACCTTGACAAATTCCTTTATCAAATCTAGTAGTACTTTGATGGAGTCTTTGGGGTTTTCTATGTACAATATCATGTCATCATCTGGAGCGTCTTCTGTGTGGGGATCGAGAGTGACTCCTCCTCCTGTCTCTCTCCCTGGACCAGGACGTATCTCAGAGCCTGCATTCTCTGTCTGGGGAAGTAGACCGGGACCACCTCCGCTCCCTCCGCGGGGAGCGGCTGCGGCTGCAACCCATTTGGAGCCCTCCTCTACCTCACACCACCTCGGAAACCACTCTCTTTTTCTTATATAAGAAAATTTTCCTATATTTGCATCACTATATGACTTTTAAAAGTGGCCTAGTTTCATTTTTCACACTTAAATCTACAGTGAATTGGCTATTGTCCTTGGAATAAAGAGGAATACAATACATTTCTTCAGGTTGGTTAACAGATTTCCCTTGGCCTAGGTTATAAAGTGTTCCTTATGTTTGCTGCTGCTTTACAATGCCCTCTCTGTCCTTGACCAACTCTTTATATTAAATGTCAGCCCATGGAAGAACCTTTCCTTTCTTTTGGTCTTTTTGTTTATCAGTAAGAGTGTACTGTCTGGAGTACTAGCTTAAAAACCTTTGGTGTATGTTAGGTAGGCTGCCACTTTGTTCTGTAGAAAACTTTGTCCATTTTTGGACATTTGTACCTCCTACTGGGTCTATTTTGGGAATTCATGAAATTTTATAAAGATATTATTTGAGAGAGGTGATATCTGGTGTTACCCAAGAAAAAAATTTAAATTTACTTGATCACTAAACACTCATTAGTTTTGTTTGCTACTGAATTAATTTAGTGTGGAGGAACTGAGGAGCAAGGATTCAGATGTTGTCTCTTAATGTAATCAGTCACACAGGATGGACTCAGTTCTTCAAACAAGAAATGTGAATTACTGTCTACCAGGGAAGCTCAGTAGAGACTCAGTGCCCAGAGTGTTGCTGGGGGCTAATTATGTGAGCAGCATCTGACAAATGTAAATTACAGATTCTCAAAAGAACAGGAGTTTACTATATGCCATATTGTTTGCATTAATGCTTTAGCCATACTGAGGCACTATTATTATCTGTGAGGATGTTGGGGTCACTAGTGAAATTTCAGTTCCCATATACCAGCAAAAGACAAACTTTGTTAGACAGAGTTTGTAAAGATATGTAATCTTGGGCCTGCTGATGTTCACTGTCTTCTGCACATTAGGTAGCAGGACTTTTTTTATGAGTAAGCACTACAGTTTCGCTGCAGAAAGAGTAATTAGGGCTGAGCCAGATAGTTCCTTTTACTCCCTGGGCTCACAAGAGAGGTGTTCCTATTTTGTTGTTCTACTGAATAGATCAGTTTTTTGTATTAGAATTGATGAGTGGGAGCCTTTTCTCTGTTCCCTACACATAGACATCCATGGGTTATTTATCTCTTTCAGGGACCAGCATTTAGGGGGATTGTACCACTTGGGTTCCCTTTGCTCAAGGGAATGGGTGGTCACGCTGTTCCTACATGGGAACTTGGAAATGAGAGAAGTTGTGAGGAGAGGCTCTAGAGTGGCTGGTTGAGTATCACTTGCTGCTGAAGTTAGAGAAAGGGGATTTTATGTTTTTGGAGGAAAGCACTGTTGAACACTACGTATTTTATAATCATATACAAATTTATCAAACTCTTGTGGACTTCAGTGAACTCCCTTGGAGTCTTAACCTGTCCCTCAAGGTCATCAAACCCTAGGTTACAGTGTTTTGATTCTGCTGGGAAGACCTTCTCTGTGATATTATCATCTCAGTGTGTGTGCCTGTGTATCCTAAAAACTGGTGGGAAGCAACCCTGAGGCTCATGGGTATAGGGATTTGGGAGATGTCTAAGTTGTCATGCCTTCTTCCTCATGTCTGAGCTGTATCTTCCAAATAATTTCCTAGCCCCATGAAATGACACAGAGAAAAGAAGGTAAAACTGATTGGGATATTTATTTTACAAACCAATTATAATTCATTCTGCTTCACAAGAGTATTTTCATTCAGCCAACTGGATCTGAATACTTCTAATGTTATAGAGTCCTTTAGAATAATATTGCCTACTGGATCTTGTTCCAAGTTGGATTCCACAGCCCTCCTGGCCTCTCATATTTGATGATTAGAAGAAAAAGCTTCCAGTTCTTCACTGTGTTTTATTCATTATGAGCTCATGCAGATATGATGCTGTGCTTCATGGAGTGATGCATTATATGGTGGGTATTAAAGAAGGATATGAAAAGTTTTTCTCACAGTGTATTAATGTGCTTAAAATGGGAGTATTTGTCTCATTTGTATAGCATTTCTCTCATTTCCCTAAGATGCTTTGTATCCTAACATGAGACAGCAGTGAATACTGATGTGATCACAAGAAAAAGATAGTAATAAATTCCATGTGTTCATGACGTTGTTAAATTTATGAGGAAGTGAATGTGGACCGATAGTAATAGTTCTGACAACAAAGTCATAAAACAAATGTTGAGAATCCAGTGTCATGTGTGAACTTGTTATGAGGTGAATATCAATTTCTAGTGCCGTTCATCTCACCCATTCTCTTGTATACATATTTGGGATGTTTTAGGACTCAGTGGCCTTTGAGGATGTGAGTGTGAAGTTCACCCTGGAGGAGTGGGCTTTACTGGATTCTTCACAGAAGAAACTCTACAGAGATGTGATGAGGGAAACCTTCAGGAACTTGGCCTCAGTAGGTAGGGATGACAACATTCTTACTTACTTGTTTAGTCAATTAGAAAACCAGTGCTGCTTGCTCATCAATGGATTTCCAAGGAGTGGAATGTGGAAAGTGAATACATTGGTAAATAAACCAGTCATAGTCACAGCTCATCATGGATTTATTATGTAACAGTTTTTCTATAAGTTCTTTTTCTTTCTTTTATTATTATTTTTTTGTTTTAGTTTTTTTTCCTATGAGGTTTTATAGTTTATAATTTTTCCTGGTCTGCATTTTAGGAGAAATATGTAAAGATCATAACATTGAAGATCACTATGAAAATTATGGGACAGATTTGAGGTGAGTCACACTCACATGAGAAGGCAGTGTCCCATGAATCTTAGTATGTCATGAAATATTTAAAACAGCACATAAAACAGATCAGCCAAGTTTTAAAGTTATTTATTATTATTACAATATTTTTATCATAATTTTTTTTCTCACATGTGACTTAGATGTTTAGTGTTTCAAAATTAGCACATTTGGAAATAGTATTTTGAAACCTCACTTATGAATACACTGTTTTGATAATAGTTATGATTGAGCCCTCTTGCAAAACATTTAGCACTTTCAAACAGTCAGAAAGCACTGAAAACTTATAGTTTCCTTGATTATGGTAAAATTATTAATAAATAAGATATTAATAATATGCTTTTCACTTTTTACAGCAGTCATATAATAGAGAGACTGGGTAAAAGTAAACAAGGTAGTCAGTATGGAGAAAACTTCAACCAGATTCCAAATCACAATCAGAAAAAGAAAACTTCTACTGGACTAAAACTATGTGAATGCAGTGTATGTGGAGTCTTCATGAATCATTCATTCTTTAGTAGGCATATGAGATCTCACAGTACACCCAAACCATATGATTATCAGGAATATGAAGAAAAGCCATATAAATGTAAGGAATGTGGGAAAGCCTTCAAGTATCGCCAATCCTTTCGAAGACATGAAAGGATTCACACTGGAGTGAAACCCTATATATGTAAGCACTGTGGTAAAGCTTTCAGTTGTCTCAGTTACTGTAGAACTCATGAAATATCTCACACAGGAGAGAAACCGTATAAATGTAAGCAATGTGGTAAAGCTTTTAGTTGTCCCAGTTACTTTCGAAAACATGAAAGAAGTCATACTGGAGAGAAACCGTACGAATGTAAGCAATGTGATAAAGCCTTCAGCTGCTTTACATCCTTTCAAAGTCATGAAAGGAGTCACAGTGGAGAAAAGCCCTATGAATGTAAAAAATGTGGCAAAGCTTTCAGTTGTCCAAGTTACTTTCGAAAACATAAAAGAATTCATACTGGAGAGAAACCCTATGAATGTAAGCAGTGTGGTAAAGCCTTCAGTTGTTCCAGATCCTTTCGAAGTCATGAAAGGAGACATAGTGGAGAAAAGCCCTATGAATGTAAAAAATGTGGTAAAGCCTTCAGTTGTCCAAGTTATTTTCGAAAACATGAGCGAAGTCATACTGGAGAGAAACTCTATGAATGTAAGGAATGTGGGAAGTCCTTCAGTTGTCCAAGTTACTTTAGAAAACATGAAAGAAATCATACTGGAGAGAAACCCTATGAATGTAAGGAATGTGGGAAAGCCTTGAGTTCTCTTACCAACTTTCGAAGACACATGATGAAACACACTGGAGATGGGCCTTATAAATGTAAGGAGTGTGGAAAAGTGTTTGATTGCCCAAATTACTTTCAATATCATGAAAGCACACATAGTGGAGAAAAGCCATATGAATGTAAGGAATGCGGCAAATCCTTCAGTACTCCCAGATTCCTTCAAAATCATGAAAGAACTCATACTAGAAAAAAGCCTCATGAATGTAAGGAATGTGGTAAAGCCTTCAGTTTTCCCTGTTCCCTTCAGAAACATAAAAGAAGTCATACTGGGGAGAAACCCTATGAATGTAAGCAATGTGGGAAAGCCTTCACTTACCTCAGTTCCATTCAAAAACATGAAAGAGCTCATAGTGGAGAGAAACCCTATGAATGTAAGGAATGTGGGAAAGCCTTCATTTCTCTTTCCAATGTTCAAAGACATATGATAAAGCACACTGGAGATGGACCTTGTAAATGTAAGGAATGTGGGAAAGCTTTTGATTGTCCTAGTTCATTGCGAACACATGAAAGAACTCACACTGGAGAGAAACCCTATCAGTGTAAAAATTGTAGTAAAGCCTTTAGTCGTCCTAGTTCTTTACGAAATCATGAAAGAACTCATACCTAAGAAAAAGTCTATGAATATAAAGAATGTGTGAAAGCCTTTAGTAGACATGTAAGAATGCGCACTGGAGAGATACCTTATGTGAAAAAGCCTTTAGCTATCTCATTTCTTTGGGAAGCCACACACACAAAAAACCTCGCAGTGGAAAAAGTTCTAAATGCAAATAATATAGGAAAACCTTCATTTGTCTCAAATCCCTACAAAATCATGTGAGAATGAATACTAGGTAGAAATTGTATAAATGAAAAAAATAAGGTTAATTTTAACAAATGTTTTCAAAGTGATGTGAAAACTGCATTGGAAATAAATCATATTAATGTAACTAGTATGGGTAGCCTGTTGAAAATTAATTCATGTAGGATATGCTAGAAATTTAACAATATGAAAAAAATGTGGTAAAGGTTATACATATATATGTTCTTATAGTTACTGACTTAATTTTTTTAAAAATTAAAGGTTTTTTAAAAATCTTTCAGAGAGAGGAAATGATTTCAGAGAGAGGAAAGGAGGGGGAGAGAGAGAGATAGAAACATAATGATAAGAGAGTCATTGATCGGCCGCCTCCTGCACGCCTCCGACTGGGGATAGAGCCCACAACCTGGGCATGTGCCCTGACCGGGAATCGAACCGCGACCTCCTGGATCCTAGGTCGATGCTCAACCGCTGAGCCACACCCGGCCAGGCACTGACTTAATTTTTAAGTAATTCTCTCTGTAGTGTGGAGTTCTACTTACTTTTACAAGTAAATATTGAAGTGAGGTAATTCTGTAGATCCATGGGTGAATTGAAGTGTATTTCTAACATGCCAGTAGGTTTAATTTTTACATAATTTTGTAATTGATCTATAAGAATAGGACTATTGAAAAAAAATAGCATTTTGGTTGGGTTTTTCCCCCTACTGGCCTTCTGTAACAAGTACTGGATATGTTTTATCCTTTTATATATATATTGTGTGTGTGTGTGTGTGCATGTGTGCACGTGCATGTGTGTATACATGCGTATACGTGTGTGTGTATACATATATATGTATATATTCCATCTTTCTTTAATAGAAAACTACCTTTTTATTTGCCTGAATAGCCTTATTTTGTTTTTCTTGCCATTTAATAAATTTGTAAGAGTGCAAAGTTCTTCATAGAGTATAGTCTCATGAATTGTTTTCATCTGTCGTCCTTCATTCTTTCTGATTCCTTCTGGTTGGGCTATGGAGTTTGCATTAAAAAGAGAGACCTATGATAAGACAATAAAATCTAGAGTTGGAGATGAGCCTCCTTGAGTAATGTTGTGAAGTACAGTTTCTAGACTCTGTTGGTACCATGTTAGAATTCACCAAAGCCTATCTTACGTGCAACTTGGAACACAGGAGAGAAATAGGATTAGGCAGGTTTTAGGGCCACCTGTATAAATAAAACAAGAGATGCAAAGGGCCTTTGCAAACACTTGCTTCCAGACCATTTTCCTCTTTCTTTGCTCTGACAAGAATATCCTCCTCAGCCATAAAAAGAATGAAATCATATCATTCTGTCAAATACCCTGGACCTACAGGGTATTATGCTAAGTGAAATAAGTCAGTCAGAGAAAGACAAATACTATGTGATTTTACTGACATGTGGAATCTAAAGAACAAAATAAATGAATAAACAAAATTGAAACAGACTCTAGATACAGAGCGTAGACTGGTGGTAGCCAGAGAGTTGGGGGACTGGGTGAAAAGGTGAAGGGATTGAGAAGTACAAATTGGTAGTTACAGAATAGTCATGGGGATGTAAAGTGCAGCATAGGGAACATAGTCAATAATATTCTATTATCTATGTATGGTGCCAGGTGGGTACTGGAAATACCGGGGGGAATACTTTGTAAAGTATATGACTGACTGACGACTGTGCTGCACACCTGAAACTAATACAAAATAATATTGAATATAGCCCGGCCGGGCGTGGCTCAGTGGTTGAGCATCGACCTAGGTAGGATCCAGGCGGTCAGGGTTCAATTCCCGGTCAGGGCACATGCCCAGGTTGCGGGCTAGCCGATCAATGACTCTCTCATCATTGATGTTTCTATCTCTCTCTCTCCCTCTCCTTTCCTCTCTCTGAAATCAATAAAGATATATTTAACAAATAATAATAATAATGATATTGAATATAAACTGTAGTTTATATTCAAAACCACCAGTCACTGCTTAACTTCTGTTTGATTTCACCTTTTGACTTCTACAACTGTCTCCAAAGTTCAACTCTAAAGATTCAGTTCAGTTTGAATTCTCCTGCAAGCCCTCATGTGTCTACCAGGCAATAAGTATAGACTCTCATCATTGGGAGTGTTCTCTGAAACACTAACTCCACTCTTCTCTAGATTGTATTTCTCTAGGGTCTAATTTGTATAATAAATACCTTGTTCTGTTAATGCCACTAGTGACTATGTGTTCCTGATTCCACAATGACAGCTGCAGTGGTGCAGTCAAAAAGAGCCATGTGGGAATTTGTTCCTCTGCTGCATGTGCAGTGACTGCTCTGAGCCAGTCCTTCCATGTGAGAATCGGCACCTGCCTCATATCAGGCAGATTCTGGGTGTTTCCTGTTACTCAGAGCTGCACTCAGTCCCTCAATATACATTCAGTTATTTTTTATTGTACGTGATTGAAAGAAAGTTTGTGCTTTTTTCCTCCAATGAATGCTTCTGTAGTTTTTCTTAGAAACATTTTATTAACTGTTTAACAGATACTCATATGCTTAGAAATATTATTGTGTTTTTTATTTCCTGAGTTTATACATGAGAATCTTATTGTAATTATGGATTTTTAGGTTATTGTGTAATTTTATCTATTTAATCTCTATATATTCTGAATCAATATTATAATGTGCATACAAATTCAGGTATTTTCCCTCAGGCAAATTATTTTTATAGGTACAATTTTTGTCACGAGTCTAGTTTCTTATTCATTTCTAATCCAAAAAAAAATTAAATCATAATTTTTTCAATCCCCTCCTGCCAAAACCCACCAGATCACATCTGTAGTTAGAGGGGTGTGTGAATTTTAGTACAGTAGTCCCTCCTTATCTGCAAGGTAAATGTTCCTAGACTCCCAGTGGATATCGGAAACCATGGATAATACCAAACTGCATATATGTTTACTAATGTTTTTCCTGTACATATATACCTTTGATAAGTTTATTTATAAATTAGGTATAGTAAGGCATTAACAACAACTAATAAAATAGAACAATTATAGGATATACTGTAAAAAAAGTTATGGGAATGTGGCCTCTCTAAATAACTTATTGTGCTGTAGTGACTCTTGTGATGATGTGAGATGACAAAATGCCTACATGATGAGATGAAATGAGGTGAATGATGTAAGCATTGTGATATTGCATTAGACTGCTACTGACCTTATGACAGCACATCAGGAGAATCATCTGCTTCGAATGATCCCGAATTATCGAACCATGACAGTTTGATAGTTGGATGTCAGGAGCAGATGATGATGATGATGGTTGGGGATCCTCCATAGTTGCAGGGGTTCATTTGTGTGCGTGTGTTTGTTTTCCAGTATCTTTTGGAAGAACATTGTGTTCAGAAGTTGGTGTCTTTTCCTTAACTCTGTTGCTTCAGAGGTTGTAACCTTTGGTGATCATACAGGTGACTTTTTAAAAAAAAAATTGTTGAAAGTATTACAGATGTCCCCTTTCTTCCCCCTATTGACCCCCTCCACCCCACTCCTGCCCCCTCCCCAGGCCTTCACCACACTATTGTCTGTGCCCATGGATTATGCATATATGCACATAAATTCTTTGGTTAATCTCTTCCCTCCTCTGTCTCGCCCCTTCCCTCTGAGATTCAGTTTGTTCTATGCTTCTATGTCTCTGGATCTCTTTTGTTTGTCAGTTTATTTTGTTCATTAGATTCCACATATAGGTGAGGTGATGTGATACTTGTCTTTCTCTGACTGGCTTATTTCACTTATTATAATACTCTCCAGGCCTCACCATGCTGTGCTATCTCAAAGGGTAAGGGATCCTTCATTTTTACAGCTGCATAGTATTCTATGGTGTAAATGTACGAGAAGATGCTTGATATGATTTCAATCTTCTTGAACTTGTGGAGACTTGTTTTGTGTCCTAACATGTGGTCTGTCTTGGAGAATGACACGTGTGCACTTGAGAAGAATGTATATTCTGCAGCTTGGGGTGAAATGTTCTGTAAATGTCAATTAAATCCATCTGACCTAGTATGTCACTTAGAGTCACTGTTTCCTTGTTGATTTTTTGTCTGGAAGAGCTATCCAGTGAAGTCAGTATGATATTAAAGCCCCTACTATGACTGTATTGCTGTCGATCTCTCCCTTAAAGTCCTCCAGAAGTTTTTTTTAATATATACTTAGGTGCTCCTATATTGGGTGCATATATGTTTACCAGAGTTATATCTTGTTGGGCTGATCCCTTTAGTATTATGTGGTGACCTTTCTTTTCTCTTGTTATGGTCTTCATTTTGAAGTCTATTTTGTCAGAAATGAGTACTGCTACCCCAGCTTTTTCTCATTTCCATTTGCATGGACAAATTTTTTCCATGTCTTCACTCATCTTGTGTGAGTCTTTTGTTCTGAGGTGAGTCTCTGTTATAGACAGTATATATTTGGGCCATGTTTTCTAATTCATTCAGCTACCCTATGTCTTTTTGTTGGATCATTTAATCCATTTACATTTAAGGTTATTATTGGTAGGTACTGATTTACTGCCATTTTATTTCTTTGTGCCTATGTTTCTCTTTCTATTTCAGCTTCTTATTAACAGCAGTCCCTTTAACATTTCTTGCAATACTGGTTTGGTGGTGATAAACGCCTTTAGCCTTTTTTTGTCTGGGGAGCTCTTTATTTCACCATCTGTTTTGAATGATAGCCTTGCTGGATAGAGTAGTCTTGGTTTCAGATCCTTGTTTTGCATTACCTTGAATACTTCATGCCATTCCCTTCTAGCCTGTAGAGTTTCTGATGAGAAATCAGCAGACAGCCTTCTGGGAGCTCCTTCATAGGTAACAGATTGCTTTTCTCTTACTGGCTTTAAGATTATCTCTGTCTTGAATTTTTGGCATTTTAATTATGATGTGTCTGGGCGTGGGCCTCTTTGGGTTCTTCTTGCTTGGGACTCACTGTGTCTCCTGAACTTGTGTGACTTTTTCCTTCACCAGATTAGGGAAGTTTTCTGCCATTATTTCTTCAAACAGGTTCTCTATCCCTTGCTTACTTTCTTCCCTTTCTGGCATTCCTATAATGCAAATATTGTTACATTTCATGTTGACTCACAGCTCCCTTAAGTTGTCCTCCTGTTTTTTAATTGTTTTTTCCTTTTGGATCTTTGATTAAGTGATTTTTTCCTACCCTGTCTTCTAATTCGCTGATCCAATCCTGAGCTTCCACTAATCTGCTGTTTATTCCTTCCAGTGTGGTCTTTATTTCTGCTATGTTATTCTTAATTTCCTTCATAGTTTCCATATATTTTCTCATGCTGTTGAGTATCCTTACCATCAGTATTCTAAACTCTGTATCTGATAGATTGCTTATCTCCATTTCATTTAGCTCTTCTTCTGGAGAATTCTTTTGTTCTTTCATTTGGGATTTGTTGGTTTTGTTTTTTGGGGGGTCGGCTGCCTTGTTTGGGTTTGTTTCTATGTATTAAGTAGATCTTTAGGACTCCCATTCTCTTTGGAGGGTCTCTGGAGCAGGCCAATGTCAGAGGCTATTTGTGACTGGCCATGAGTACCCTGTTTGGAGCTATCAACAACCCACAGCTTATGGCTCCCTCTGCTGGGGCTGGGTGTGTTTAGAAAGGACCAAGATGCCTACCAAAGTCTGCTTTTCCTAGCCCCAGTTCCAGAAGCCGATCAGGCAAAGACTCAAAGCATCCAGAGATCCACCTTTGCCTACAGGCTGATTGTTAGTCCCTTAATGAGCCTCAGACTATAGACCACAGCAAAGTGTAAACTCCACAGGGTGGGACAATTGCTTCCCCTCCAGGCAAAAGCTACCTGGATGATGAAGGTCTGCCTGAGAAAGAGGTCTGCTGCACTCTGGGGGAATGACTCAGCACAGGAATCCCAGCTCTATCTCCAGAGATCCCAAACCCTGGATTCTCCTCCCACAGCTTTAATCCACTCTGCTAAAGCCCCAGTTCAGTGGCTACATATGAAATATTGTGCATTGGCCCTTTAAGAGGGTGCCTGCATACCCTGCTGTCTCTCCCTAGCAGACAGAAACCCTGCTGCTTTTCACAGCCAGATGTTATATGGGCACCCTTCTCAGTTCTGGTGCTCTGGGCTGGGAAGCACAGCTTGGGGTTTACGCCCCAAAGTTAGTGAGAACCCCCCATAGCTGAGATATCCCTCCAGACCTTCAGCTACTGTCTGTGGGAGGCCAGCCAGCCCTGTCACACCTTCACACTTCCTACCAGTTTCTGTGCCATCTCCGCTTTTTGTCCTTGGCTATGAGGGTGCTCTCCAGCTAATCTTTAGTTGATTATTCAGGATGGGTTTTCTATATCTTAGTTGTAATTCCAGTTTGGTCCAGGAAGAGTGTCAGTGAAGCTTTCCCTTAATCTGCCACCATCTTGGAATCTCTCCTATTTTCCCTTCTTTTTACAGCCAATTAGCCACTAGACTGAAGACATTGCCATCTACAAGATTTACTTTGATGGCCTTAAATTTTGTGCCTTTCAGTCAGCATGTGATCTAGCAAACAAGACTTTTTTCCGCTGACCCTCCCTCATTTAAGTGCTAAAAAACACATCCCTAAATGGAGATTTAATGTGCTAATAAGGTATGCCACCCCTGAAGAAGCTTGTAGTTCCACTGGCAGGCCCCAAAATTCCCTACCTCTATCTATATACTTAAACATCACACTGAGATGTTATCTTTCCTGCTTCAAGATCCTTAAAACTGTTCCCTGGCTTTTGTTCAGAGAGCAGCATTTCTCCTTTTCCCTTTAAATGTTGTCTCCCTTGGCACAAGAGCTATTTAATAAACCTTCACCTGAGTCCTAATTCTTGTGGTAAACTACGTTAATTTCTACCTTGGAATTTCCTTAAAACCCAGATGGCTTAGTGGTGGAATTATCACCTGCCATGCAGAAGACCCTGTGTTAATTCCCAGCCAAAATTGTATATTGGTTTTGGTGATGTCTTTTGATTTCTATCCTGGGAGATCACAAGAACCCAGGGCGATAACAAACACCTGCTCAGTACTGATTTTCGGTGGATACAATGGAATATTCTTCAAACATAAAAACAAATGAAGTATTGATACAAGCTACAACTGGGATGTGCCTTGAAAAAAAATTATGCTAAGTGAGTGAAGTCAGTCATGAAGACCATGTATTAGACAGAAGGTAGATTAGTAATTGTCCAGGGGATTGGAGGAGGAAGATGGGAAGACTGACAGTGATAGTTAAATTGTACAATGCAGTATATGTATATCAAATCATCTCGTAATCTTTGTAAACTGAGAAAGTTTTCAAGTGTATCGCAAAGTTACATGACGATTTATAATAGTTTTGCTTATACCAGGAATTAAACATTAGGGATATTAAATCCGTTTATATTTCGAAGTTTTCTAGGGACACACGGAGAAACTGACCTAAAATAAATTTCCTTTAGTGTCAAACATACACGTGAGAATGTAATGAACACATCTCACACCTTGCAGTAAGATCGAGAAGAGCGCCGCCAGGGCCAGGTGCCCTGGGATTCTTTCTCTTACGGACCAAATGAGAGGAGGTGGGGCAGGGATGGGTGGAAGGTTCAAGGCTTCCAAGGAGAAAAGACTGAAATGGAGCCAGACTCTATTACAGGAGGTCAGGTTGTCTATTTCTAAAGGGTCACAGTTGCACGAGTGAGGTCGCAGCCTCACGCCAAACCCTTGGTCTCCTGCAAGACTTCGGACCCTCTTGTTTCCAGGGTGGCCTGGCCTAACCTACTCGTTCGTACTCGCTCCATCTTGAAAGGGAACCGGGAATTCTCTGCGCACACCTCTGACCACGCCTTCTCACACAGCTGTGGGAAAGACAAAGGAGTCCGCCGCGGGCCTGGAAAAAGTTCCGTTTAAAAGCAAACGTAGGTGGGGTAGGATGAGGGTAGGGGTGAGGGGACGCGCACTCGCCCCGGGCCTCAGACCTAAGCTAGTTCTGCTAAGCCACAGGTCCTCCCTGCGGTTGTCACTCAGGCACGCGGGGGCGCGGCCTTACAAATTGCCCAATCACAGGCCCCTCTGAGACAGAGGGGTGGGGCTACGTCCCGCACGGGCTTGGGCGTCGCTTCGCCCTCCGCAACGCTACAGCTCGCCCCGGGGCTGCCTTGCACGGTCCCAGGTGCCTCTGCCACCGTCTCAGTCGCGCTGTAACCTGTTCCGGGCGTGTGAGCGGTAGGCAGGACTCAGGGAGACTCAGGAAGCCTGGAAATGGTGAGTGTGCGGGCAGGGTACGGAGATGGGGGTATGGTGCCGGTCGGAAGCGCCGGAGCCGCCTGGCGGACCGGCCTCCCGGCTGTCAGGTCCGAGTGCGCCCACCTGAGGGCCCCGGGCCGCCGCGAGGACCCGTCGTTTCTGGCTCGCCGCGCGGGGGCTGGGCCGGCAGCCGGGACCTGGGGCGTCCTTTTCCCGTCTCCACGCGACGCGCTCGGCCTGGCCTGGAATGCCCCGCGTCTCCCCAGACGTGCCGTGACGGCGAGGGTCATAAGGGGACAGTCGTAACTCCGGCTACGGAGTTTGTCTGTGGGAGGAGCTGTGGTGTGTGAATCTCTCCTTTCTCACCGTTAGCACTTGTGGGGTGTTTTTCCCCCCTCAGTTTTGCAGATGTTGGGGGAACAGGGTGTCAAATCCATGACCCTGTTCCCCTAGCCAGGCTCCCCCTGGGGCTAGCAATAAATCCCTAAATTTCCAGATCCTTCCCCTCGCTCCCAAATGCACTTCCCCTCTCTGACTCAGTGTCATTATCCACTATTTGTCATCCGTGGTGCATCTGAAACAGTCCCAATATTTTTCTTTTTTATCTTTTTTTCCACAGTCATGAATGGCTGTTTCTTAAAGATGTATTTTTTGGTCTGTGAATATTTTACGTGAGAGGAGATGGGAGAAAAACCACCAGGAATACGTTGTATGAAATACCCCCTTCCTCTTCCCCAGGATCTAGTGGGAAGTCCTTTAGGTGGAGATTTTTTTGAAATCTTTCCTGGATGATCTGTCCTGTTAACACTGCTCCTCCCTGGGTTTGTCACCGTGATAAGATTTATTGATTTAAGTTTTCGTTTTTTAATGGGGGTGGAATGTATTTATCAGTAGAGCTTAAAGTATAAAAATACAGGCTGTCCCCCCCAAAATGTATACATGTTTAACAGCTGATAGCTCAATTTTGAAAATGAAATGTATTTTAATAAACACTACCTTTATAATTATTCAAAGTGTGTGTATACATTTTTGGGGACACTCTATAGTTCCAAACAGGCAAGAGAATGGTGAATTTCAGGGGGGAAATTTTCCAGTATTACCAATTCATTTGTTAAAAATTCTGGTTTCACTGTTTTCTTCCCTTCAGCATGTGTAGTAAATTTCTGAGGTCTGTTGTTTACTCTTGGGTGCTTTGAAATGAAATTCCAGAGCTTTGACTTGCAGAGCAGACGTGTTCAAGAGTGATTATTATAAAACAATGTCTTGCCATGGAATAGTAATTAACTGACACCTTTTTTTCTGAATGGAACAGATACTTGGGCTTTTCTGGTTTAACTAATAAAAGTGAGTTACAGTTCCCCCCCCCCCACACACACACACATTATCCCTGGCCTTGAGTGATTTTGCTGTATTGTTCAAACATTGGGCTTATGTAATTTATTTTATTATTATTATTTTTTTTTAATCCTCACCCGAGGATATTTTTTCCATTGCTTTTCAGAGAGAGCAGGAGGGAGGGAGAGAGACAAAGAGAGTGAGAGTGTGAGAGAGGGAGAGAGAGAGAGTGTGTGTGTGTGTGTGTGTGTGTGTGTGTGTGTGTGTGAGAGAGAGAGAGAGAGGGAGGGAGGGAGGGAGGGAGGGAGGGAGGGAGGGAGGGAGGGAGGGAAGAAACATCCATGTGAAAGAGACATATTGATTGGTTGCCTCCTCCCTCATGTGCCCTGACCTGGGCCGGGATAGAGCCTGCAACTGAGGTACGAGGTACCTGTCCTTAGCCGAAATCAAACCTGGGACCCTTCAGTGTGCAGACCTTCCTATCTTTTTATTTCAGATTGAAGAGCTTCGTTCAGCATTTCTTGTAATGTAGAACTTGTGTTGGTAAACTCCCTCAGCTTCTGTTTGTCTGGAAAAGCATTTGTTTCTCCTTCATATCTAAAAGATAACTTTGCACCTGGCCAGCATGGCTCAGCGGTTGAGCACCCACCTATGATCCTGGAGATTGAGGTTCAATTCCTGTTCAGGGCACATGCCTAGGTTGTGGGCTTGATCCCCAGCAGGGGATATTTCTATCTCTCTCTCCCTCTCCCTTCCTCTCTCTGAAATCAATAAAGATATATATTTTTTAATAGTTTTAAAAAGATTAAAAGATAACTTTGCTGTATAATTATTCTTGGCTGATGATTTCTCTCTTTCAGTATTTTGAATATTTGATTCTACTTTCTCCTAGCTTGTAGGGTTTTTGCTGAAGAATTCAGGGATAATATAATGAATTGGGTTTTCTTTCTGATTACTGTCTTCTTTTGCCTGGCTGACTTGAGAACTCTTTGTCATTAATTTTTGACAGTTTTAATGTGTGTCTTATAGAAGGTCTTTTTTGCATTGAGATAATTAGATGTTCTGTTAGCTGCTTGGATGCAAGGGTCCAGTCCATTTCTTTCTCTAGGTTTGGGAAATTCTCATTGATTTATTTGTTGTTACTGTTAATCTTCACCCAAGGATATTTTTTTCCACTGATTTTTAGAGAGAGAGGGAGGGAGAGTGAAGGAGGGAAAGAGAAAGAAAGAAACATCTATGTGAGAGATAGACATGGATTGGTTGCCTCCCAAATGTGCTGACCGGGCCCGGGATGGAACCTGCAACCCAGGTACGTGCCCTTGACTGGGAATCGAACCCAAAACCCTTTGGTGTAACCACTAAGCCACACCAGCCAAGGCCTCATTGATTTTTGAATAGCCTTTCTGTTCTCTTCTCCCTCTTTTTTCCTTCTGGTATACCCTTTCTTATATTGCTCTAAGTGGAATCAAATCGTTCTTGTCTGGTTCTTTCTTTTTTACTCTCAAGTATCTCTCTTCTTCTGAGTCATTTCTAGATTTCTGTCATCAGTGTTACTAATTCTTTCCTCCATCTTGTCTGCTCTATTTTCTAAGCTCTGTAATTTATTTTTCATGTCATTTATTGGGTTCTTCAGCTCTAGATTTTCTGTTTTTCTTTTTATAGTTTCAATCTCTTTGGTAAAGTACTCCTTTTGTTTGTTGATTTTATTCCTGAGCTCACTGAACTGACTTTCTGAGTTTTCTTGTATCTTGTCAAGTTTTTTGAGAACTGCAATCTTGAATTCTCTGTCATTTAAGTCACAGTGTTCCATGTCTTTATTTTCTGGAGATTTTTTTTTCTTTTCTAAACTACTTGTTACCTTGGCTATTTATGATGGATAGTGGATTATTTCTCTCCCTGGGCATTTGATGGAATGAAATCTATTTTTAAGTACTTGTGTATTTTAACTCTTTAGCAGGTTGGTAAGTAGAGGTGAGTTTTGTTGTTGTTTTTATATGAATTTATTGGGGTAACATTGGTTAATAAAATTATATATGTTTCAAGTGTACAAGCCTGTAATGCATCATCTGTATGTTGTATTGTGTGTTCACAACCCCAAGTCAAGTCTTCCATCACCATTTATCCCCACTTACCTTCTACCTGCACCAACTCCCATTTCCCTCTAGTAATCACCATACTGTCGTCTGTGCCTCAGTTCTTTTGTTTCTTTTCGTTAATCCCTTCACCTTTTTTACCCAGAACCCCAGATGCCCCTCCCCTCTGACCACTGTCTGTCTGTTCTCTGTATCTATGAGTCCATTTCTATTTTGTTTATTTTGTTCATTAGATTCCACATATAAGTGAAATCATATGGTATTTGTCTTTCTCTGACCAGCTTATTTTACTTAGCATACTGAGTAGGTGGTGCTATAGTGCAAGTTTTTGTTTTCTACTTGGACCTCTGGGATATCTGTGGGGTGGTGTTGCCTCAACAGTGGGAAAGCCTGAGGTGGTAAATGTCCTCTTTACAGTCCAGTTGCTGATGGGGTCATGGCCTGTGTGTTCCCAGCATCAATTTCCTGCAACCAGAAGCTGCCAGCCACCCTACACTGTGTTATGTGTCACAGCTATCTCTACCAGGATCCACCATGATGGGTGTGGGAGAGGTGGGCAGGGCAAATCAGGTTTGTGTGTCTTTGGCTCTATTATTTCCAGTGGGTTCAATCACTGTGAGTTTCCAGATTGCTTAGGCTGGAATGTTGTTTCTTCCTTTTTTTTTCTTTTTTTTAAAGTATATCTTTATTGATTTCAGAGAGAGAAAAGGAGAGGGAGAGAGAGAGATAGAAACATCAATGATGAGAGAGTCATTGATCAGCTGCAGCCTGCAATCCGGACATGTGCCCTGACCGGGAATTGAACCCTGATCGCCTGGATCCTAGGTCAATGCTCAACTGCTGAACCTTGCCCGTCTGGGCTGGAATGTTGTTTCTGCCCCTTTGTGATCTGCCAAGTGAGGGTTATAATGCTGGGGGCGGGGGTGGGAGTGCCTCAGAAAAGTAAGGGTGGGCAAATTCCCATGTCTGTGGCTTTGTTTGCCTGGTGATGGTGGCTGGTCCACCACAGCTACCCTTTGTACCACTTTTCTGCCCCTGACCCCAGACTGAGCCTCAATGTATGACAGCCACACACTCAGGCTGGATTGCTGCCTCTGCCCATCCAGTCTGCCCAGTGAAGATGGCACCCCAACCCTTCACTACACTTGCATCCTCTGGGCATCAGCAAGCCCTAGAGTGCATCTGTGGCTCTCCTCTCTGTAATTTTCCTGCTTCCTGCTTGGCCTCCCCTACTTACTCCCAGATACCCATCTTCATATGTCTAAATGCATGGATCTCTCAGATGTGTTTGAGTGTTGAGCAGAGACTTCTTTGAATTATAGCTGTCCAACTTATAACTTCAAGGGTAGAGACCTGGAGGCCTTCTCATGTTGCTGTGATGCTAAGTGCGGTCTTTATTTCTGCACTCTTTATTCTGTTCCGTTGATCTATGTAGGGTTTTTTGCCAGTACCATGCTGTTTTTATTACTATAGCCTTGTAGTACAGTTTGATACCAGATAGCAAGATAGCTCCAACTTTGTTCTTTCTTTTTGATGTAGTTTTAAATGTAATGATTTTTCTTAATTCCTCTTAATTACATGTTATGGCCTTAAGTTTTCTTAATTTCTCTGAAGTACACATGATGGTCTTAAGTTCTTCGTAGGCTTTTTTTACAAGAAACTTCCCACACTATATACCATTAGAGCTGCAGCTATGACTACCTACTGAGCTCTCTTTGAAAATAGAGGCTCTTGTGAGCACTGAGCATGTGATTATCTGCCCAGCTGCCCATTATGCTTTTGGCCCTGGAAGCAGCACTCCATCAAGTAAGCACGCTTACCAACACCTCCATGTGACAAGATGGAGCCAAATTTTGGCCCTCTGTCTTATGCCACCTGTAGGAAGTTAGCCCCTTTTATGTTCGGTCCACTAAGAGGTGCTGTGGTGTTGGATGAGGCCACCATTCACCCCAGCAGAGAGTTTCCTCAGGAGTTCCTTGGAATTAACTGGATATACAGCTCTGGGGAATACACAGACTTTAAGGACAAGGTTGCACGTTCCTACATGATAGTGCTCAGTGGAGAGTTGCTGCTCTTTATTCCTTAATTGGGACATTCCTCATAAAGGGCCAGTCCCAATAGTCACTAAACATTAAGCAGTCATCTTACTACTGGGGAAAAATTGGCCCTATCTACATGTATTCACATACATTTTGATGGTTGTCTAAGAGTGGCCCCTTTGTGGTAAAAGAACTACAACAATCTTTTGACTCAGAGATACCCAAATTATAAATCAGGGTAACACTTAGTTCTACATGTACTAGGTCCACAATACAAGGACTCAACAGGAAACTCCTCATTCATGTTGGAGTTCTAGAATACACAGTGCTGCAGGGCTTTCGATGGAAATTTCACTTCCCTTACTGGGCTTTCAATGGAAGTTTCACCTCCCTTACTGTCTCAGGCTCATAGGGTATCATACTGGCTTAGAGAAATAAGTTCAAATCAGTTCAATGAAAAATGTACTATTTCAGTCATAGTTATTAGGGTGAATTGTAATGAGTCTGTCTTCACCTTTTTTTTTTTTCCTACTACACTTCAGGTTTTTTTAGAGCAGTTTTAGGTTTACAGAAAAATTGATCAGAGTACAGAGTGTTCCCACATAACTCTGTGTGTATACACACAATTTGCCCTATTTTTTACATCTTCTATGACTGGTACATTTGTAACAATTGCTCAACCAATAATGATACATTAAAGTGCACTGTTTACAATGGCATTGACTTGTATTATAGGTAGGATGTGTGGGTTTGGGCACATGTTTAATGACATGTATCCTTTATTTCTGTGTCATACCATTTCACTTCCCTAAAATTTCTTAAGCCCTACCTGTTGTTTCATCTCTCCTTCCAGCCTCAAGCCCTTCACAACCATAGATCTTTTTATTGGCTCATAGTTTTGTCTTTCCCAGAAGGTCCTATGCTTAGAATCATGCAGTGCATAGCCTTGTCAGATTGCCTTCTTCTCTTACTAATGTGCTTTCAAGGTTCCTCCATGTGTTTTCATGGCTTAATAGCTCATTTCTTATCACTGAACAGTATTTCATTGCATGGATTTACCACTGATTGTCTGTTTGCCTTGTGAAGGACATCTCACTTAACTCTAATTCTTGCTAATTATGGACTTACAAACATTCATGTGTAGGTTTTTGTGTAAACATAAGGTTTTAACTCATGTAGGTCAATACCAAGGATTGTGATTGCTGGATCTTACTATATGTAGTAAGAGTTAGTTAGTTAGTTAGTTAGTTAGTTTGTTTGTTTTGAGAGTACATTTATTAAAGCTGGGACAGTGAAACAAGGAAGGGCTTAGCACAGAAAAATAAACAGGAGAGAGCCTAGGCGGGGCTGCTCTGGCTCACTGAGAAGTCAGAAAAAGGAGGCCTCAGAGACAGGTTCAGAGGGTGAGCTCAGGACAGAGCTGCCACTGCCCATTGTTCCCCTGGTTGCAATTCTCATGGGGTCCCTTAGAGTTTAGGAGATGCATGCCTGTGGGGGAAGGAGGGGGGGGGAGGTACGAGCATGCTCTCAGGAGGAAGAGCATCCTACCTAGTTTTGACAGAAAGTTCTTGTCTCATGCAACCTAGGTATGCAACCTTTTGGTGTATCAGACCATGCTCCAACCAACTGACACACTTGGTCAGGGCAGGAGTTTTTCATTTTAAATTTTGGTTTCTTATCTAAAAATGTATCACTAAACACAAGGTTACCTAGGTTTTCTCAAATATGTTACATTCTAGGAATTGTTTTTACTTTTGCATTTTACATTTAGATGTATGATCTATTTGAGTTCATTTTTGTGCAGTTTAAGTTCTGTGTCTATATTCATTTTTTTCGTGTGTGTGTGTGGTATGTGTATATCCATTATTTCCAGCATGACTTCAGACTTTCTTTGCTCTTATAATTGCCTTTACTCATTTGTCAAAGGTCAGTTTACTATATTTGTGTATGTCTGTAGGGAACCAGTTGACTTGTGCATCCTTCAACCTGGCTATTTCAGGCATTATCTCTGTTATTGTGAGGGGTTTTCAGGTGTTTTGCATAGACAGTTATGTCATATGGAACAAAGACATTTTTTATTCTTCTCAATCTGTGTACCTTTTATATCCTTTCCTATTACTTCACTAGGGCTTCCAGTACTATGCTGAATGGGACTGGTGAGAGGAAACCTTTCCCTTCTCCTCATCTTACCAGAAAAGCATCTAGTTTCTCATTATATTAAGCATGATGTTAACAGTAGGTATTGTGATGTTCTTTCTCAAGAAGAGAAAATTCCCCTCTATTACTAGATTATTACTGGAAATGGATGTTGGCTGGTATAAAATCCCTTTTCTTGTTCATTTACCCTCCTTTCACTTCTCATATTAGTCATTTCTATCTTCCCTCTTTTCTTAATTACCTTGACTGGATGTTTATCAATTTTATTAATTTTTTCAATGGATCAACTTTTGGTTTTCCAAACTAGGAGAGTGGTGTGTTTTTTCTCTTTCACACTTTAAACATTTTCTCCACTCTCTTCTGTTTGCATGGTTTCTGAGAAGAAGTCTGATTTAATTCTAATCTTTTTTCTTTATACCTAAAATATGTTTTCCCCTCTGGCTTTTTTCAGTAGATTGTCATCTTTGGTTTTTCTCTAGTTTGAACATGATATATGTACTTGGTGTGCATTTCTGGTGTTTTCCACGTTTAGTGTTCACTGAGCTTTTAATTTTTTTAATTTATTTTAGAGAGGACAAGAGAGAGAGAAACATTGATTTGTTGTTCTACTTATTTATGCATTCGTTGGTTGCTTGTATGTGCCTTGACCAAAGATTGAACCTGAAACCTTGCATATTGGGATGACACTATCCAGCTGAACTTCTTAATTGTATGATTTGCTGACTATGATTAATTCTAGGAAAATCTCAGTGATTACTACTTACCTGTTTTTTCTGTTTCTTTGTCTTTTCCTTCAGATATCCCCATTACGTGCATTTCAATCTTCTGTAATTACTCTACAGTTTATGGATATTGTGTTTTGTGATGTTTATTCTTTTTGTCTTTGTGTTACAGGCCTTGATAAGAGCAGAATATTTGGGCCATATTTTAAAATGCTGTTTTATTTTCGCTTTTGCAATGTTGAAGAGAATGGTTTGATTGTGACCTCAGTCCTTTGATAGTTCCAAGAAAAGTTGTTGATTTCAAGGGGGTTTTTTTGCTTTTTTATGAGGTCAGTAATGATGGCTTCCAAGTTCCTTAAATGTCCAACCAGAATTCTCTGACTCCAGTTGTTGATGGTTGACAGATGACAACTTTCCAGTCTTATCCCTTCTCATTCCCCTTTGACCCACATCTACACAAAGTGATAAGAGTACCTTGGTGCTCATTCCTTTAAAGGTATCAGGAGATTCAGTCCTGTAAGGTTCTGCTCTCATGTGTGACTCATAACTCTAACCCGTCCACTAACCTCAGTTTTACAAAAAGTCCAGGCATCTCTTCTTGCTTTCTCACGCATTTCATGATTGCTGGAGAGGCCTGCCTTGCTTTCCCCACAGACCTCAATTATGGAAGTAATAAACCCTCAATTATGGAAGTAATAAACCCATACATTCTTGACAGTGTGTGGTGTCATCAGCTAAGGTATTTGAGATGTGCTCAGGTTTCGAGATACCACACTGCCTTACTTCACCTGGGAACTTGGGAATTAGAGAACTTGGGAGTGCAGCCTCTAGGGTGGCTGCTCAGGAAATAGTTTCTTCTGCAATTTAAAAAGTGAGATTTTATGTTCTCTTGAAGGAAAGCATTGCTGAATCTTTCAATATATGTTATACTCGTGGGCAAATTCACCATCAAACCTTTGTGGATTTCACTGAACACAGTTGCAGTCGGCAACTCTCAATCTGTTCCTCAAGGTCAAGAAGGTGCAGGACAGTGTTCTGACATATTTGTTACTGTGTGTGCCTATGTCTGCCAAAAATTGTCTTCAGGCAGCCCTGAGGCACATGAGTGTAGGGATTTTGTGGTCTGAGTTGTTGTGCCTTTTTCCTAGTGTCTGAACTCTGAGTTCCAATTAATTTTCTAGCCCATCAAATTGGAGAGAGAAAAGCAGAACTGAATCTGTGGTAAATATTATGCAAGGCAAAAACGGTACTTCATAAAAATATTTCAATTTTGCAAGCTCTGACTACTTCTAAAGGCCTGAAGTACTTTTGGGGTATGATTAATGGCCAGCTACACCTTATTAAAAGTTGGATTCCCACTGGTCTCTTAGACGCTCATTTTTTTATTCATTAAAATTTTATGCAGATTTGACCCTCTGCCCCATGGAGGGCTGTAAGTGATGGTAATAAGAAAGGAGATGAAGAGTTTTTCTCCCAAGGTATTGATGGTCTTAAAATGATCATTTTATTTGTATAGTGTTTCAGTCACTTCTCAGCATGCTCTGAACCCCACCATTAGAGAGAAATAAGAGTAATGTTATCACAGTAAAAGTGGGTAAATCATTTCCATGTGTTCATCATGCTGTTAAATTTATAAGGAAGTAAGTGTGGATAGAGAGTAAGTTTCTGATGATCAAGTCATAGCATAAGTGTCTGGAGATGATAGAATCATCTTATATGTAAGCTTCCTATAAATGGAGTATAGATGTCATGTGCAGTCAGTCTCACACATCCTACTACAAACATACTTGGGATGTTTTAGGACGCTGTGGCCATTGAAGATGTGGCTGTAAACTTCACCCTGGAGGAGTGGGCTTTACTGGATTCTCCACAGAAGAAACTGTATAGAGACGTGATGAAAGAAACCTTCAGAAACCTCGACTCAATAGGTAAGGACGAGGACATTCATCAGTTGTCAGTCAGAGAACAAGTACTTTTTGCTCATCATCTTTTTTCCAAGATGCAGAATGTGGAAAAGGAGGACATTGGTAAATAAACTAGGTGTGGTCATAGCTAACAATGAACATAGAATCACCAATTTTTTATAACTTTTTAATATTTTGGAATCATTCTTCTGGGTTTCCATTTTAGGCAAAAAATGGGAAGATCATGACATTGAAGATCTGTACAAAAACCAGGGGAGAAAACTAAGGTGAGTCACACTCCCAAAAGAAAGTAGTGTTGCATGTGAAAACCCTGGTATGTTATGAATTTTTAAAAGAAGAAAACAAACAACCCTTGATTCAAATTTAGTTATTCTTAATTTTTTTTTACCAGAAATACTTTTTTTATACGTGACATAAATATTCACTGTTTGTAAAATAGTTTACTTGGAAACTGTATTAATAAGCCCTATATTTAAATATCACTCTTTTGATCATTGCAAGGATAAAGTCCTGGAAAGCATTCAGTATGTCCAAATTCAGAGAATTCAGAAAGGACAGGAAACTTAACACTTGTCCTATAAATCCTATTAAATGGTTTGAAAAATGTCATTTAAAAAATCATTAATAATGTGCTTCTTGTTTTTTACAGAAGTCAAATGGTAGAAAGACTCTATGAAAGTAAAGAGGGTAGTCAATATGGAGAAAATTTCAGCCTTATCTCAAATCTCAGTCTGAATAAGAAAACTACTGGAGTGAAACCACATGAATGTAGTACATGTGGAAAAGTCTTCATGCATTATTTTTCCCTTAATATGCACATCAGGTGTCACACTGGACACAAACCATATGAGTATCTGAAATACAGAGAGAGGCCATATAAATGTAAGGTATGTGGAAAAGCTTATATTTCTTCAAGTTTATTTCAAATACATCAAAGGAAGCACACTGAAGAGAAAACCTATAACTGTAAGGAATGTGGGAAAGCCTTCCGTTTTCTCACATCTTTCCAAATACACAGAAGGGTTCACACAGGAGAAAAACAATATGAATGTGAGGAATGTGGGAAACCCTTCATGTGGCTCACAAGCTTTCGAAGACACATGGCAATGCACACTGGATATGGACCTTATAAATGTAAACAATGTGGAATGGTCTTTAAATATCATCCTGCTTTTCAATCACATGAAAGGACTCACACAGGAGAGAAAGCCTATGAATGTAAGCAGTGTGGTAAAGCTTTCAATTCTCAACGAGGTTTTCAAATACATCAAAGCTATCACAAAGGAAAGCACCCCTATGTATGTAAACAGTGTGGAAAAGTCTTTAGATATCATCATACTTTTCAAGCACATGAAAAGATTCACACAGGAGAGAAACACTATAAATGTAAGCAATGTGGTAAAGTTTTCAATTCTCATCGAGGTTTTCAAGTACATGAAAGATATCACAAAGGAGAGAAACCCTATGAATGTAAGAAATGTGGGAAAGCTTTCAGCTCTCATCAAGGTTTTGAAATACATGTAAGAAGTCACAAGGGAGAGAAACCCTATGAGTGTAAGGAATGTGGTAAAGGTTTCAATTGTTATCGAGGTTTCCAATTGCATGAAAGAAATCACAAGGGAGAGAAACCCTATGAATGTAAATGTGGTAAAGCTTTTGTTTATTATTATTCTTTACAATTACACAAAGGAACTCATACTGGAGAGAAACCCTATGAATGCAAGGAATGTGGGAAAGTCCTCAGTAATCACCAAGGCTTAAAGAGACATGAGAAACTGCACACAGGAGAGAAATCCTATGAATGTAAGCAATGTGGGAAAGCCTTCATGCATCCATCAGGATTTCGGACACACCTGAAAATGCATGCTGGAAATAGACCTTATCAGTGTAAGGAATGTGGGAAAGCCTTCATTTATCCATCAGGTGTTCGAGCACACATGATGCAAGTACATGTTGGCAATAGACCTTATCAATGTAAGGAATGTGGGTTAGCATTTTATTTTCCGAGTACATTACGTAGGCATGAAATGACTCACACTGGAGAGAAACCCTGTGAATGTAAACAATGTGGTAAAGCCTTCAGAGATTACAGTTACTTAAAAATACACGAAAGAAGTCATACTGGAGAGAAACCCTATGAATGTAAACATTGTGGTAAAGCTTTTATTTCTCAGCTAGGTTTCCAAGTACATGAAAGAAGTCACACTGGAGAGAAACCATATAAATGTGAAGAATGTGGGAAATCCTTCAGTTCTCCCAGTTCCTCCCGAAGACATAAAAAGACTCACTGGATGAGTCCTGTTGAATCTAAACAGCATAGGAAAAACTTCAACTGATCCACATCCTTACATGTAGGAAAAAAGGGTTGGGGGATATAAATGTAACATGAGAAAGCTTGATGGAAATTAATCCATGTTTAAGGTTCTAGAAAACTTTCAACATGAATGAGTTATTATAAATGTAAATATATTTTGTTTATCAAGCTTCCTTAAGGTACATTGTTGGACTGTGGATTTCTACTAATTATTATCAGAGCTGAATATTCAGAAAACTCTGTGACATCATTTAACAATAATATATAAGATTATAGGTAGTGCATTTTTTTCCTTTAAATCAGTGAATAGTATTTTATATTTCCATTTTGAAACTTGTTAGATTTATATGTGAGTTGAAGTGGATTTTTAATATGCAGTTCGGCTTTTTTAATAATGTATTTGTTGTGTGTTAAGGGAACATTGAAAAATGAAAGTTTGGTTTTTGTTGGGATTTTCCTACTGGTTTTGTGACAATTCCTGGATATCCTTAGTCTATTATATATATTCTACCTTTCTTACTGAGAAAGCGCCTTTTTGGGGGGAGGAGTATAGGAGCCTTTTTTTTTTTTTTTCCCCCACACTAATAAACCATTGGAATAAATTTTATGTGTTAAATATATGATAGTTTCATGTGAATTATTATTTTCATGTTGATTTATCCTTGGCAACCAGGAGGTTATGAGCTAAAAGGATGACAATCAGTGGCAGAACATACATGATGAGCTGATTCCCCTTAGCCACAGCTGTCACATGTTTATCAACCCTGCTTTCTTACTTATTCCTACAACACTTAAAAATTGGCTTACTTTTTTTTAATACATCTATTGATTTCACAGAGAGGAAGGGAGAGGAAGAGAGAGAGAAGCATCAGTGATGAGAGTTGTCACTGATAGGCTGCCTCCTGGACGCCCCCAACTGGGGATCGAGCCCACAACCTGGCTATGTGCCCTGACCAGGTATCTAACCTCGATCTCCTGGATCCTAGGTCAGTGCTCAACCACTAAGCCACACCCAGCCAGGCAAAAATTGGCTTACTTTAAGTGAGAACGAGTGGCTCTAGAATTTGTTGAAATAAGTCATTCCATTAGTGTCTTTCTCCCCACACTCCTTTACTATAGAGGTATCCAAGAGTCTACGTATAGTTCTCCTCATTGAAGAGAAACTAGTATTTACAGCACAGAGTTGAAAATGTCTCTGGTATATCCACCTATAGTGGGAAGTGTGTTTCATAAACATTAATATAGTCTGTTTTGAAGGAGATCACTTTTCTAGACATACTGACCACTTTGGGAATCTTTTGGGAGCACATGAGTGACCAGGGAGTTCATATGCTTTATAGACAGTGTGCCTCCGCCACACCTGATGGAGTCCACTGCAGAGATGGCTTAGATCAAACAGGCCATCTGTGATCAAAGACTGGACACAAACAGCAGATCTGTTAAACTCCAGGCAATCATGTTAGAATTAGAGAACACCCTGGCCAAGAATCAAACTCATTTACAGATTTTTATAGATACTTTGGCTTTTGCCATTATCTAGTTGTCTCATCCCACCAATAGAAACAACAACTCATCCAATGTCACCCCCTTTAGCATAACAAGCAGAATATCTTGCTTCACAATTACCAAGTACAAGTCAAGGTCACTAGTAAGTGTGCACACATTAAATCTCAACCTGCAGAGCCTCATTTCAGCTCTCAGGGAAATAAACTGAGTCATATTTCTGATCCACTGCCTCCTGCATGCCTCCTACTGGGGAATGAGCCCACAACCCAGGCACATGCCCCGACCGGGAATCAAACCGTGACCTCCTGGTTCATAGGTTGATGCTCAACCACTAAGCCATGCCGGCTGGGCACAAATGGCCTTTCTTGGCTCATGCTTCAGATATAAAATTTCCTAACAAGCATCATCTGGCCTCTGTGTACTCAGTACCTCTTGTTAAGTGTCCCATGCCCAACGCTAGTAGCAACCAGCCATTGTTCACAGCTTGGCTTCTCTTGGGCACCTCCAAACCCACCACAAGTAGCAGTGGTCTACAGATCACTTTGTAGCTCAAGCTGGGCGGCCCTTGGCAGAACACAGATGGTGGCTGACCTTGGTCTGAACCTCCCGGGAAGCCCCAGACCCAGTGCACCTGGTAGGCAGCTTCAGCCCACCTCAAAGCACCACCCAACCACCTAAACAGTGATGCACTCACGGGGCACACTCAGTGGACACCAGATTTCTACTGGTTTAAGTCCTGCTTTGTGGGGTGGGTCCCTGCACGGATGATCCTCCACAGTGTTCAAAGCCAGTCCTTGCAGCCAATTGACGGGTTAAATCCCTCCCATTGATGTGCCAATAGCAATCAAGGCTCAACTATAACAGGATGGTGTACACAGCCCTCCCCAGGGAGATGGGAACCTGGAGTGCTCAGTTGGGATGAGTGGGGAGGCTGTGCCACTGGACCCTATAGAATACTTATCGCATTAGACCACTCTACCAAGCCCAGGGGACATAGCAGTTCTACCTAATAAGTAGAAACAAATTCAGGGAAACTGCCAAAATGAGGAGACAAAGGAACACATCCCAAATGCATGAATAGAACAAAACTCCAGAAAAAGAACTAAAAATGTAGACAAGCAATCTATTAGATGCAGAATTCAAAACACTGATTATAAGGATGCTCAATGAACTTAGTGAAAAGTAGTTTAACTTAGAAAATTTCAATGGCATAAATAAAGACATGAATATACCATAAAAAAAGAACCAGTCAAAAATGAAGGACACACTAACTGAAATGAATAATTTCTAGGGAATCAACAGCAGAGTAGATGAAACCAAGAATAAAATTGGCGCATATTTGGAATATAGGAAAGCAAAAAACACCCAATCAGAACAGCAAAAAGAAAAAAGAATCCAAAAATATGAGGGAAGTATAAGGAGCCTCTGGGACAACTTCAGGCATATCAATATTCACATCATGGGGGTTCAGGAAGGAGAAGAGGGAGAGCAAGAAATTGAAAACCTATTTGAAAAACAGAAAACTTCCCTAACCTGATGAAAGAAATGGACATACAAGTCCAGGAAGTGCAGAGTCCCAAACAAACCCACATCAAGACACATCATAAGCCCTGCCAGGTGTGGTTCATCGGTTGAGCATCGACCCAGGATCCAGGCGGTAGGGGTTCGATTCCTGGTGAGGGCACATGCCCAGGTGGCGGGCTCGATCCCTAGTCGGGGGTGGGCAGGAGGAAGCCAATCCATGACTCTCTCATCATTGATGTTTCTGGCTCAGCAGATGAGCATTGACCTATGATCCAGGAGATTGCGGTTCAATTCCTGGTCAGGGCACATGCCTGGGTTGCAGGTTCGATCCCCAGTAGGGGGCGTGCAGGAGGCAGCCGATCAATGACTCTCTCATCATTGATGTTTGTATCTCTCCCTTCCTCTTTCTGAAATCAATAAAGGTATATTTTTAAATTAAAAAAAAAAATTTAAAAAAAATGAAGTATCCATACATTCTTGTGCATGGATATTCCTTGAGAAAATTATGTTAAGTAACAGAAGTGTTTTACAGACATGTTATACTGTCCTATTCACATATAAATCCAGAATAGGGAAATCTATAGAGTTAAAAAGTAAATTAGAGGGGGGCCTAGGATTGTGGCTTGGAGGAAGTAGATGGAAAGATATGGGGAGTGAAATTAAAGAGCACATGGGTTTCTTTTTGAGGCGACAAAAATGTTCATAAATTGTGAGGGTTCAGTACTTTTTAATATACTGAAAACCAATGAACTGTACATTAAAGGGGTTCTTTGTATGGTATGTTTATTTATCAATAAAGCTATTCAAATAAATAAATGCATTAGGAGTTTTGAACCAATGTGTTAAGTATATTAAGAGTTCTTAGGTACAACCCACACTTATGTAACTTTTTATTGTTCTATTCTCTTATTGGTGAAAATAGAAATTAAGTTGTCTCAAGGATATCATAGCCCTTTACAAAATCTCTAGGCACACACTCAGAAGCAATCTTCCCTGGCCAGGTTGCTCAGTTGGTTGGACTGTTATTCTGTACACCAAAAAAATTTCAGTTTGATCCCCAGTGGGGCGCATAGGGGAGGCAACCAATCAATGTTTCTCTTTCACATTGATATTTCTCTCTCCTTTCCTCCCTCTCTAAAAATCAATAAAAACACATCCTCAAGTGAGGATTAAAAAAGAGAAACAAGATGGCAGCGTAGGCAACAGCTGTACCCACAGCCTCCCACAACCACATCAAAATTACAACTAAAATACAGAACCACCATCAGTCAGAACTTCCTGAAATCTGGCTGAACAGAGCCCTAAAACCAGGGAACTGAAGAAGCAGCGAGACCGGTAGGAGGGGCAGAGACGTGGGCAGGTCAGGACTGAATCGTGGAGACGCAACAGCGGGCCCACACCCGGTGCTGCGGTTTAAATCTGGGAGGGCCCGGCCAGACATGGCTCAGCGGTTGAGCGTCGACCTAGGATCCAGGCGATCAGGGTTCGATTCCCAGTCAGGGCACATGCCCAGGTTGTGGGCTGCAGCCGATCAATGACTCTCTCATCATTGATGTTTCTCTCTCTCTCTCCCTCTTGTTTCCTCTCCCTGAAGTCAATAAAGATATATATATTTTTTAAAAATTTTACCTAAACCCGGGAGGGAATTACAGAGGTTGAGGTTTCCCAGAAGAGGGAGGGGTACCAGCCCCACATCGGGCTCCCAGCCCAGGGCTCCAGGGCCAGGAAGAGAAGTGCCCACAACTTTGTGCTGTGAAAACCATCACTGCTGGAGGCGGAGGCTGCAGGAGTCCCAGGCTTTCCTCTTAAAGATCCCGACCATGGACTCACTCAGACATGCTCCCTCTGAGCTCCAGCGCTGGGCAGCAGCTTGAAAGAAATCTGGGACACCTAGGGAGGATCTAACCTGCCTGAAATCAGGGCAAGAGGTGGAGGGGCAGCTTCCTCCCAGGCAGAAGAGCTGGCAGAGGCCATTGCTCTTTTGGCAAGTCCTCCCCCCACAGAGCCAGCAGGCAGGCACCATATTTGAATCGCCAGCACCTGACTCACACCTTTGGCCCTGCCCCGAGATCAACGGAGACTGCCCCTCCCACCTGCAAGCTCATCCAAGCCATTCCCAGTGGCTTTTCCCTGCAAGTGGTCTCTCCAGCCTCATGCTTAGGACTTTCCTAAAATCTCTCAAACAAGCAGCCTTGAGCCCCATACAGCTTGATAAGTCGCCCCAGGCCCAGCACTATCGGGAGCCTGCATTGGTTCATAGCTTGGCCTCTCCTGGACACCTCCAAGCCCAGCACAAGGAGCAGCCAACTACGGTTTGCTGTGTAGCTCATGCTGGGTGGCCCTGGGCAAGGCACTGGCACAGGCTGACTGTGCACCTCCCTGGAGGCCCCAGAGACAGTGCACCTGGTGGTCAGACTCGACCACTCTGGATTACAACCCTACCACATCCACGAGTGACACACTCAAGTGTTGCACTTGGTGAACACCAAAGCTCCACTGAAGTAAATCCTGCTCCATAGGGGTGTCTCCAGCACAGCAGCTCTTTGGCTGTAGTTGCAGCGGGTCCTCATAGCCAGTTGACCTGGGGGTCAGTTCCTCCCAGGGATGCCAACAGCAACCAAGGCTCAACTACAACAGGACAGTGCACACAGCCCACACAGGGGAGCACCTAGAAGGCCCAGCTCAGGTAACTGGGGAGACTGAGCCACTGGACTCTACAGGACACCTACTATACAAAGCCACTCTACAAATTCCAGGAGACATAGCAGCTCTACCTAATACATAGAAACAAACACTTGGGAGCAGCCAAAATGTGGAGGCAAAGAAACATGTCACAAAGGAAAGAAGAAATCTCCTGAAAAGGAACTAAATAAAATAGAACCAAGCAAGCTAACAGATTCAGGGTTCAGAATTTTGGTTATAAGGATTCTCGAAGATATTAGTAAGACTATTATGAAAACAAGTGAGAGCATTGATGACCTAATAAAATATCATAAATGAAGGCTACACGAACTGAAATGAATAATTTACAGGGAATCAACAGTAGAGTAGAGGATGCTGAGAATCAAATCAGCAATTTGGAATATGAGGAAACAAAAAACACCCAGTCAGAAGAGCAAAAAGAAAAAAGAATCCAGAAATATGAAGATAGTATAAGGAGCCTCTGGGACAACTTCAAGAGGCCCAACATTTGTATTACTGGGGTGCTAGAAGGAGAAGAAAGAGAGCAAGAAATTGAAAACCTATTTGAAAAAATAATTACAGGAAACTTCCCCTACCTGGGGAAAGAAATAGACTTACAAGTCCAGGAAGCACAGAGGGTCCCCAACAAGAGGAACCCAAAGAGGCCCACACCAAGACACATCATCAAAACGCCAAAGGTTAAAGACAAAGAGAATCTTAAAAGCAGCAAGAGAAAAGCAGTGAATTACATACAAGGGAGCACCCATACGAATGTCAGCTGATTTCTCAACAGAAACTTTGCAGGCCAGAAGGGAGTGGCAAGAAATATTCAAGGTGATGAAAAGCAAGAATCTACAACCAAGATTACTCTACCCAGCAAAACTATCATTTAGAACTGAAGGTCAGATAAAGAGCTTCTCAGACAAGGAAAAGCTAAAGGAGTTCATCACCACCAGACCAGCACTACAGGAAATGTTGAAGGGTCTTCTTTAAGAAGAAGCTAATGAGCAAAAGAATCTGACAAACTAAATGGATCCAGAGACATTGACACATGCAACAGCTGGTCATATTTCAGAAGTAAGAGGGAAGGGGGGTGGAGGGTGGGAGGAGATTAACCAAAGAAGTTATATGCATAGATGCATAACCCATGGTCATGGACAATGACAGGGTGAAGGCCTGGGGAGAGGGTGGGAGGGAGGTGGAGGGGGTCAACTGGGGGGGAAAATGGGATACCTAATAAAAATAAAGATAAAAATTTTTTTTAAACTATATAAAATATATTTCCTTCTAGTGTGAAATGTAAACCTGAAAGTTTATTGAACACATCTCAGCTTATATTTGGTGGGAGAAGGGTCCTTGTGCCTAGGGAGGACTGGGGTTTTCAAACTTCCCACCAGAACCATACCTTGGGTAGACATGGGCTTCTTTCGCTTACATACCACATGTATGAAGGTGGAGTAGTGCTGGGTGGAAGAAGCCTCAACACTCTAGGCAAAGATCACAGTGGAGCTAGACTTTTTATCATCACATGTGGTGAGGTCATTTTTAAATAGGTTTGTAAACAAGGATCACAGTTCCAGGAGTGGTCTTGGAGTCCATGCCAACCCCTAACCAGAAAGGACCTCAGACCCTCTGGTCCTAATCTGGTCTGGTCTGGGCGTCCTGCTTGCTCAGGAGGACAAGGGCATCCCTCTATCTGGAAAATGAGTCTGGAATTTCCGGCACACTCCTGATCCCATTTTCAGAGCTACAGGAAGACACCACTGCCTCTTGAAGGCCACGAACAAGTTTTGGTAAAAAGCAAACCTCCCTAACGGAAATGTGTTCCCGCCCCAAAGCGAAGCTGGTTCTACTCAGCCAATTGGCTTGTTCCTCTGGTCATCACTCAGGGATAAGGGCGTCGGATCCTTGAGAGTTGTCCAATCAGGGGCACAGTAGGGCCGGTGGGTGGGGCGACGCTCAACAAACCGCGCGGATGCTCCTGGCTGGCTCGCGACTGGGTTTCACCTGCGCCCAGCCCCGGTGTGACTTGTACCGGCCGGGGAAGCGAAGGACCCAGAAGCCGGGAAATGGTGAGTGTGCGGAACCGGGTGTCCCAGGACCCGCCGAGGGCCTGGTGGCGCACCCGGCCTCCCCGCGGTCACCTCTGGAGTCTGCGCCGCCGGGGGCGCCGCTCGGACCTCTGTCCCCTGTGGCTCGCAGCGTGGGGGCGTGGCCGGAAGCCGGACGCCGGAGTCTCGTCCGGTCGCTGCACGTGGCGACTTGGGCCCCTGCCGGGACTTTACCTGGGCAGCTCTGCCCACGCAGCCTCGCATCACCCCAGTTGGTGCTTTGAGGTCCGCGAGGGCCATGGGGTGGGCGCGTGAGGGAGATACCGGTGACTCGTTACGCGGCGTTTATGCTTGGGAGCGGCTGTGACCTGTGGCGGCCCAGTCCCTCCCTTCTCCCCAGGGGATCCATTTTCTCCAGCGTTTTTCCAAAGTGTGAGAAGCAAAGTCTCAAACCCACGACCCTGTCACCCCAGCTCTGTTACCCCAACCTAGCTTTCTTAGGACTGACAATAAATTCTTTAATTTCCAGAACCTCCAGGCATTCCTAAACTTCAGCTTCCCCTCCTCGAGTTAAAGGTTTACTTTTTGTTTGTGGGTATTTTACATGAGAGGAAAGCCAAGAGTAACCACCCGGAATAACCCGGAATACGCTGTATAAAATCCCTGTTCCCATCACCTAGGATCTTTCCTGGGCACAGACACCTGTGGGGATCGTGTGGAAGCTCCTCTTTGGAAACTGCCCTGGGTGTTCTGTCAGCACTGTCACCTTAAGAAGATTCATTCACTTTTTTTAAGTCAACATTTGACCATAAATGTAAGATGAATTTCATCAATTGATCTTAAAGTATAAAATACTGTCAAAGAGCCAAGAAAGAGGTGAATTTCAGGAAAAATATCTTCCGCAGTGTCGACAGCAAAATGGGTTTCATTGGAAAGTAACCTCACAGGGTGGTCTAATCATAAATTCCTAACTGGGCAGATCTTGCTGGGTAGTCACACCCAGGCTTATAACTTCTTTAAGGTTTTTGTGTTTGTTTTTTAATATATCTTTAATGATTTTGGAGAGAGGAAGAGAGAGAGAAGAGGGACAAATATAAATGATGAGAGAGTCAGCTGCCTCCATCCCGACTAGGGACGGAGCACAAAACCTGGGCATGTGCCCTGACCAGGAATCGAACAGCAATCTCCTGGATCCTAGGCCGATGCTCAACCACTGAGCCACACCCAGCTGGGCAGTGAAAGGTTTTAAGCCAGCTCTATCCATTGTTCTTGTGCATCTAGGTTAACACGCCTTTGAAATGCCAAAAATAATACCCTTGGAAGAGGGTATTAACCTTCAAGGGAGCACATAATCTTGTTAACTCTCCTGTAATCCAGTCCCCACCTTGCGTTCTCCCACTTCCATGTAATCTTCCCTACTTCCCTCCTTAATTTCAAATGCATGAAAGAAACTGAAAAACTGTTATTCTTGGGAGCATTTGTTGTCGGTTTGGCTCAGATAAACTCATAAAAATTCTCCACAGGTTTAACATCAACATTTACTTGATGCTAGCAGGAATCCAAAGAAGCCCACCCAGGACCACCCCATGGACCCAGACCCAGTGCTAGGTACAAGCAAGGGCCCATTGTGCCCCGCTGGTTCCTTGCTCCCCATCAGGTGAATTTCGGTGAGTTTCTCTCAGAATTGTGGGCCTTCTTGCTTTAAGTACCAGGCCATGACTTTATTTAAGCTGCTCTTAGAAAATCCTTGAGGAAAGGGGAGCGGGCGACAGGGGGAATGGGTTACTGCTTTCAATTTTGCTTTTTAATTGGATTGCTTACTGAAAGGCTGAACAAAATCTTTGCTAGTTAAATGAGAGACTGAACTCTCCTTAGCTCCAAAAGAGAAAGGACACTTGCTTCCCCAACCTGAATAGCCAGTGGGGTAAGGATAGTTGTTCATATCTGAAATCTGGAATGGTGATGGGCACTGGGAATTGTCCAGTGCAGTAACACAGCCAAACACAGAGAAGCTGGTGGGAGCCTTGGGGAGAAGGGCAGGGCACCCTGCAATGGATGCAGCCCAAGAGAAGAGCCCATGCCTTGGGAAATGTTACAGCTTAGGTGGTGTCCAGTAAGCTCTTGCTGAGCCTTGCTCAGGTATTCTTAGGTGACTAAGAATCTTTGGGGGGTTACCTGAGGAAAATTTTCTTTTAGGGCGTAAAGTGGTCTTATAGGGACAGCCACAGCATTTGGTTTGTCTGGAGACATGCATGTAAGGGCTGGTTTTCCCTAGAGGTTTGTTCAGGCCCTACAGACCTCAAAATTAACATGGGAAATTGTGTTTCCAAGCCTGACAAGCCCCATGGCAGTCAGCCTCCCATTAATACTAAGATGGCCAAGATGAGGATCCCCTGATAATTCTAAATTTATTTTTGCATGCACAGTTAGAAAAAGTTGCTGTAAAATTAGGCAGAATGAATGGGAGACATTAAATTGGTCTCAGTTTCATTTAGATAAATGGATCAACCTATGATGCTGTTTGTCAACCCAGTTCTTTAAAAGAGAGAAAGTCATGTCCTGGCTTGTGTAGCTCTGTCGGAGCATTGTCCCGTGCACCGAAAGGTCATGGGTTTGATTCTTAGGGCACATGCCCAGGTTGTGGATTCCATCTCTAGTTGGGTGAGGCAACCAATTGATGTTTCTCTCTATCTCCTCCTTTCTCTCTCTAGGACCAATAAAATAAATAAATAGATCAATAAATAAATAAAAGAGGGAAGGTCATTTGGAACTTGAGTTGTCAAGGACAGATATAAATGCCTCCAAAACAAAATTTGGATCCATCTGTGCTCTGTTTGTCTGTCTTTGTGTGTCTAAATACATATGTTGAAAATGTGAGATAATTTTCTGCCTCCAGATGATATTGTTAAAATTAATTTTAAGGTAAGTGCTTGTAAGAATTGGGTATTCTAAAATTCTCAGAATAACGGCTGTCAGAGGGGAGGGTGGTTAGGAGGCTGGGAGAAAAAGGTGAAGGGATTAAGAGAAAGGAAAAAAACAGTCATAGACACAACAGTATGGTGATTACCAGAGAAAAAGGGGGGTGGGGGAAAGTAGAAAAGGGTAAGGGAGATAAATGGTGACAGAAGGAGACTTGAGTTTGGGTGATGAGCACAAATACAATGTACAGACGATGTATTCTAGAATTGTACACTTGAAACCCATACTATAATTAATCATTTTTACCCCAGTAAATTCAATAAAAATTTAATAAATATAATTCTCAGATATACAGAAACTAACTCAAATGCTTTTCAAGTTCACATGATCTAAGATTAATCCTTAGTAAGTAAAAGCTAGCTTAAGTTTGTTGGCTTAAGTAAAACAGACATGTCTTTATGTGTCTGGCTTTCACAAAAATAAGTCCACATTAATAATGACTTTTGTGTCCAGCTGGCATGGCTCAGCGGCTGAACATTGACCTATGATACAGAAGTTCCAGGTTCAATTCCCAGTCAGGGGGCATGCAGGAAGCAACCAATCAATGACTCTATTTTGTCATTGATGTTTCTATCTCTCTCTCCCTCTCCCTTCCTCTTTCTCTGAAATCAATAAAAATATATTTTAAAAATAATAATAATAATGACTTTTGTATCAATGAAAATGTTTCTAGAGATTATAAAATGTCCAGGCCAAAGAGTGCTAAATGAATACTTTTTTCCCCCTAAACAGCTTTCTTTAAAAATTTTATCTTTATTGTTGAAAGTATTACAAATGTCCCCTTTTTCCCCCATTGGTCCCCTCTATCCTGCACCCCTCCCCCCGGGCCTTTACCATACTATTGTCTATGTCTGTGGGTTATGCATATAAGTTCTTTGGTTAATCTCTTCCCTCCCCTGTCTCTCCCCTTCCCTCTGAGATTTGTCAGTATGTTCCATGCTTCTATGTCTCTGGATCTATTTTGTTCATCGGTTTATTTTGTTCATTAGATTCCACATATGAGTAAGATCATGTGATACATGCCTTTCTCTGTCTGGCTTATTTCGCTTAGTATAATACCCTCCAGCTCCCACCATGCTACCTCAAGAAGTAGGAGATCCTTCATTTTTACAGCTGCATAGTGTTCCAAAAAGATTGAAATCATATCAAGCATCTTCCTGGACATTCCCCTAATCTGTTGTTTATTCCTTCCAAGGTTTTTTGTTTTGTTTTTTCCTACTATCATAATTTCCTTCATAGTTTCCATTTCTTTTCTCATGCTGTTGAGCATCCTTATGATCAGTATTCTGAACGCTACGTCCGATAGATTGCTTATCTCCATTGCATTTAGCTCTTCTGGAAAATTCTTTTGTTCTTTCATTTGAGGCTTGTTTTTCTTGTCTCTCCATTTTGGCTGTCTGTTTGGATTTATTTCTATGTAATAGGTGGGTCTGCTAAGATTCCCAGTCTTTTGGATGGTCTCTGGTGCAGGCCAGTGTCAGATGCTGTTTATGACTGGCTTTGAGTAGTTACCCTGTTTGAAGTTTTTTGCACTCCATAGCTTGTGGTTCCTTCTGCTGGGGCTGGGTGTGTTTGGACAGGACCAAGAGGTGTACCAAGGTCTGCTTTTCTAAGCCCTGGGTCCAGAAGCAAATCAGGCAAAGACTCAAAGCACCCAGATGCTGTTATTCAGCCTTTTTTTTTCTCCCCCCCATTGCTTTTGGAAGAGAGGAAAGAGGAGAGAGATAGAAGCATCAATGTGAGAGAGACACATCAATTGGTTTGCCTCCCGCTCAAGGGCTAAATAGGGCCAGGGATGGAGCCTGCAACTGAGGTATGTGCCCTTGGCTGGAATCAAACCCTGGACCCTTCAGTCACCCGCCAGCACTCCAACCACCAAGCCTAACAGGCTAGGGCTGTTATTCAGCCTCTTAGTGAACCTCAGGCTGTAAAAACTCCACAGGGTGGGGCTACTGCCCCTCTCCCCCCAGGCAAAAGCTTCTTGGAAGGTAAATGTCTGCCTGAGAAAGATGCCCTCTGCCTTAAGGGGGAATGACTCAGCACAGGAATCCAGATGGCTGCCCTCTGACCTCTACTCCCCCAAGCCAGCAATTCCAGAATCTCCTTACACAGCTCCAGTCCACTCTGCCTTCCCTCTGCGGGAGCCCAAGGCGAGCGGCTGCACATGAAACTTGTGTGTTGACCCTTTAAGAGGGTGCCTGCGTTTCCAGCTGTCTCTCCCTGGCAGACAGAAAGCGGGCTGCTTTTCACAGCCAGATGTTATGTGGGCACCTTTCTCAGTTCTGGTGCTCTGGGCTGGGGAGCCCAGCCTGGGGTTTAGGCCCCAGAGTCCTCAGTAGGAACCCCCACAGCTGAGATCTCCCTCCAGACCTTCGGCTGCTGCCTGTGGGAGCCCGTCCAGGCCTCTCGCGCCTCTGCACTTCCTACCGGTCTCTGTGTGGTCTCCACTGTAGGTCCTTGGTTAGGGGGGTGCTCCCCAGCTCATCTTCAGTTGCAGTTGATTATTCAGGATGGTTTTTCTATATCTTAGTTGTAATTCCAGTTTGGTCCCGGGAGAGTGTCAATGTAGCTTCCACTCAGTCCACTGCCGTCTTGGACTGTAAATGATTACTTCTTAGTCTTCAGTAGAAATTGAGGTTTTAAGGGTGAAAATCTCAATTATGTTAGGAGTAACTTTGTAGTCTTTCAGAAAAACCCTTGGAACACCTCAGGATTTGAAATTGCATGGGGGGAGAGCATTGTAAAATAAGTGATGAAAAACCTCAGTATGTTGTATGGGTGGGTAAACAGTGGTTGTAAAAAAGAATAGCTGGCTCTTTGGGAAACCCAAGATGGGCGCTTGGTTCCTCCCTGCTCCCTGGCTCCCCAGTTTTAGGTTTTTTCATTCCTTCATACATCACAGTGCATTTAAGCTGAACTTAGATGCAAGAACTTATGACCTGATAGTATTAAAAGGAAACATCTTACACTATTGTCATGTTTTGATAGAGTTCTTTCAAGAAGATGCCAAGTTGGTAACAGTTTCTTTCACAGCGAGTTCCCAAAAGACAAAGACTTTAAAGAACATTGCCACCTGGAGATGATGTTTATTGGAAAGCACAGCTAATAAAAGACACACTCCAACTTCATTGGAAAGGATCTTATCAGTTGCCTAACCGGGATTGGACATCTACCTCTGTCTGTGGACATCGAAGACTCTTTGAGGATAAGGAGCCACTGACACCAAAGATAGACAGCTGTCCCCAGACATGGACAAGGCCTGTATATCTGCTGATTGATACTGAACTCAGAATCCATTTTGTTTGATTGTCTTTACCTGTCTGCTAATTATATTAGTCATAAGAATAGTTTTACTTGTTCTTTGGGTTTTTCCATATAGTCCAACTGTTTATGATGACTGAAAATGTACGAAATATCTTTTAATACTCTTTTAATACTCTTTAGTAAATGTTCTACTAAATGCCAAATACAGAAAGATGAGAAGGCAAAACTCGGGTCACGATAGTTCATAGGATAGAAATGATCCAGAGTGATTTTTCACAATGAAAGCCGTAAGACCTGACTGCCTTCCATTTACCTGCCCTTCCTTTTTTTGGGAAAGATTCTGCCTCAGATCCCATCCGCAGTGGACTTCCTAGGAATGAGCCAAGTGCTGTGAGACCACACCTTCCCCACCAAAAGGTTGATCATCAGTGCATCTTTCCGACTGATTTATGACTAAAAGGGGAAACTGGAGGAAAAAGGGGTTCTATGAAAAGTAACCTCAAGGGTAATCTGATCACAAATTCCTAAGTGGGCAAGTCATGATGGATGGTCACAACCCAGGCCTATAACTTCTTTAGTAAAAGTTTTTAAGGCAGCCCTGCCTGTTGTTCTTGTGCATCTAGGTTAACAGGCCTTTGAAGTGGGGTGTTAACCCTCAAGAGATTACATAATCTTGTTATAACTATCCTATAATCCAATCCCTGCCTTTCTTCAATCTTCCCAACATCCCCTCCTTAATTTAAAATGCATAAAAGCAGCTGCAAAACGGTCAATTCTTGGGAGCATTTGAGAGCTTGTTCCACCGCTTATGTCATCAGTTTGATTCAAATAAACTCCTATAAAAATTCTCCGAGGGTTTGGACATTCTTAGGTGGATACAGCCTTCCATTGCATTTGTTAGAATTTGTTTCCCTTTTTCTTTCCCAAGGGGTTGTGGTGTGTTTCTGAGGGCTGTTCTTTACTTTTGGGTGATTTCAAATGAAATCCCAGGGCTTAGACTTGCAACACATGTTTAAATATAATCAATTGTTTACAGAACAATTTCTTGGCGTGGAAATAATATTGAATTAACATTATTTTCTGAAAGCAGATACTAGAGGGTTTTCTTGTTGAGCTAGCAAGATACCTTATAATTTTCTTCCCTCCTTTACACATAAATATTAGGTTTGAGAGATTTTGTTGAATTGTTCAAACACTGGGTTTATGTAGTATTTAAAACATGGTGGTTCAGAGCAACTCCATTGGGAAGCAGAGCCTCAGGTCAGTGTCAGTAAGCTAAGATACCCACCCCACCCCATCCCCACACACATATACCTTGAGCCTGCAGAGGGAAGTACTTGAAGGCCCAGTTGGTTCTTCCTGGGGAGCCTCCCCTGCAGGTGTCCTACCTGCTCACACCCACCATGGAAGGAGCCTTTACACTGAGAAGCTATAGCCCTGGAAAGCTGGGGATGCAGGTGCACATGGGGGAGGAGGTGAAGCCCCTTCTGAGGTTTTAGTTGTGGTTCCCCTGAGCCTGTTTCTAGGCATAGGTTGGAATTTTGCATCCACAGTGGAGGTGCACTCAGAGTGTAATTAGTGCACATTGAGAAAGTCTGAAAGTCAGGAGTCTTTCCTGTGTTAAGGTCCATGAATTTGGGAGTTCATTTGGGTCAGAACCTGACACTGAATCCAGCTGAGCATTTCCTCACTGTGAGCTGAGGCCTGAGAAGGAGCATTTCCATTATTCCTGGGGGGGGGGGGGGGGAGCTCCCAGACTTCATTCCTGGGGCTGCTCAGGTGTCCCTCCCCTCCTTCCCAGGGGCTGCTCCACTCCAGGGGTTCTGTCTTAACTTGGAGAGTCTAGAATGCGGAACCTTCTGAAAGTGGCTTTCCTTCTGTCCTGGGGAAAGCAGGCTGCTTATCTGAGCTGATTCCAGTGCTTGTGTTTCCTTTCCTCTGGATCCTTTATCCACTGAGTAGTGCAGCCTTTGGCTCTAGTTTCCCTGAGCACTTGGACTCTGAAACTGTAAGATGACTGAGAGACATGTGTGAGAAAAGCAAGAATACTGGAACCAAATAGAATTTTTGTTCCTTTATGCAAGAGAACCTGAAGATGTGAGATAAGTTGTTTTATGTCCTTTTAGTCAGCAAGAGATTTGAAAATTTTCTGTATATGGTTTACACTTTTGTAACCATTAGTGTTTAAAGGATTTAAAACTTAGAATGGTTAGTAAGTAGTAAATTATGGTGTATATAAATGTCTGTGTTTATTTTAAATCTATAAGAAAGGTCTAAGATAAGAAGACTCCCTGCAAATATATTCTGGTTACTCCAGCCACCCCTAAATACAGTTTTGATCATTTCTTGAGCCTCCTGTTAGTGTTTCTTTGTATAAAAGCAAACCATTGCAAATACATATTTTTCTTATGCATGTTTTTTCTTGTGATAAGCTGATAGACTCCACATTTTTTGTTGTTTGCTGACAGCTTAAGCCTCCCCCTCTTTCTTCTGGACAGGCTGATGAGAAAGCCTGGGGCTCCCTCCTCTGGCACTGGCTTCAGATTCCAACCACACAAGCCCCTGCCTGTGAGCAGAATCTTGCTCCCGCCTCACCCTCAACCACAAACACCCAGACCAAGCTCCTTTCCTTGCTTCCTGAAGGCATTTTAGAGCTGCTTCAGAGCCCCCCCCTGGCCCCCCCAATGACCTCTATTATGTCAGTTGTAAGCCTTTTCCTACCTACGCTCTTGGCCACACTAGAATCAGTCTCAACATGAGAACCACGCCTCTGCAGGTAAACGTAACAATTGGCTATGTGAGCAGCATGTCTAGACGTGACCACCACTGTGGGTCTGTTTTCTCATACTCTGACTTGCTCACTGCTCCGCTACCTGATGGCCGCCCACACTGTGGCTGCTGCGTGCTGGGGAGCTGGTGTTGCCCCGTATGGCATTGCTGAGACTACCAAGCCTCAGTTCTATATGCAGTCGACCAGAGTGGGCAGTTCTGAGAATTTCTAGGCATTTGGGAGCAGGAGTATGGGATTGGGGCCCTCCTTAAAGTGGTCCTAGGTTGTTGCCTTTGCTGGGATTTATCTATGTGTTAGAGTGAAACTGTGACAGAGACTGGGTTGGCCCTGACATACCCTGGGGATGCGGATGGGAGGGAAAGACTACACCCTGTGCCAGAGGCAGGCCCATCTGGTGGTCACTTCTGAAACAGCAGTTATTTAAAAAGAGAAAGAGAAAAGAAGCGAGGGCAAAAGGCAGCCTTTGGGTGGCCAACTGAGTCCACCTCGCCCCTTCCCCTCACCCACACCTCTGATGTTAGAGCGCTCCCCAGGACCCTTAAGTACCTCTGCTGCTGCTCTGGCTTCTACTGCAACACAGATCCTGACCCTTCAGATTAAGAGGACAACACCCATAGCACCCTGTGGCACAGCAAAGGGATTAGTTCAAACCTGACTTCAGTTTACGTCCTTGCACTCAATAATGCAACCAATCGTCATGGAAAGTATCCTAAATCTGATGGCACTGGTTAGAGGCTCTCTGGAAGAAAAAGAAAAAATTATTGACACAGGCATACCTTGTTTAATTGCACTTGCTTTATTGAGCTTTGCTTTATTGCACTTTGCAGATGTTGCATTTTTTACAAACTGAGGGGAAGACCTTGCACCAGCAAAAAGATTACAACCCACTTTATTGCTCTACTGGCTTTAATGTGATGGTCTGGAACCAAACCCACAATATCTCTGAGGTATGCCCATAGCAGAATAGAGAGGGCACCCCTTTTTCTGAAGTAGAGCAGATCTTCAAAAATGTGGTTCTGTTCAAGGTCATTTTGTTATAATGCTGATGGGGGGAAAGCAAGACAAAGCAGCGAGCCTCATGGGCACTGGAGAAGCCAAATGCTCAATCACCGTGCTCTTTCCCTAGTGGGAGGCATCACAGGCCCAGCAAAGGAGTCTCTTGACAGTGAGGTGTGCTGCTTTGGGGAAGGGGTGATGTGGGTAAAGTGAAAATGTTATTCTTACTGCCTGCAGCTTGTCTGTTCTCAGCTTATTTGCTGTGGTGGTGTGCTAGAACTTCTCCACTGGACTCCCAGAAACATACCGTCATCCTTGTGTGGTTGTCAAAATCAGTGCACTTGTGGGGAGATTTTGATAGAAAACTTACATTCCACTATCTGCTGGCATGTCTTTCACTTGTATTTAGACCATTGATGCTTAAAGTGATTATCGATACAGCTGGATTAATACCTACCATATTTTTACCATTCTTATTTGTTGCTCTTCTACCTTTTCTGCCCCCTTTTTGAGCATTTTGCCAGATTCCCTTTTTTGTCTTCTTTCAGCGTGTCATACTTTTTTTTTACATTTTTAGTCATTGTCCTTGAGTTTGCAGTATACATTTACAGCTAAACCAAGTCCTCTCTGAAGTAACACCACAGCACTTCACTGGATGTGCAAATTCCTCATGGCAGAGTATTCCAAATTTCTCTCTCCCTACCCCTTGTAACATTGCTGCCATTCATCTCACATATCCAAAAGCTCTAATTGCTGAATATATTGCTGCTATTACCATTTTTAACAAAATGTTCTCCATTGGATTAAGAATAACAAAAACAAATGATCTTATTTTACCTTTATTTATTCTCTAACACTTATCTTTTTTTATCATTTACCTTCTTCCTGATGACTTTCTTTTAACATTTCATACAAAGCAGAGGTATCAGTGACAATTCCATCAATTTTTGTGTGTGTGTTTTGTTTGTTTTTTTGGTGGTGGGTGGTTTTTTTTGTTAATCCTGACCCAAGGATATTTTTTTCCATTAACTTAGAGAGAGTGGAAGGGAAGAGGGAGGAGTGAGAGAGAAACATCAACGTGAGAGAGCCACATCAATTGGTTGCCCTCCCACGCACGGCGACCAGGGCAGAGAACCTGCAACCCAGGTACCTGACCGGAAATCGAACACGCAACCCTTTGGTGCGGGGCTGACACTAACCACTGAGACACACCAGCCAGGGCCAATTCCCTCAATTTTTTTAACGGGAAGTCTTTATTTCTCCCTCACTGCTGAAAGATAATTTGGCTTGACACAAAATTCTAGTTGGGTGATTTTTCTTTCAACACTATTTCACAAAACTCCCTGCTTGCATGGTTTCTGAGACAAAGTCCAATTTCATTCTTATCCTTCCTTCTCTATAAGGTATTTCCCCCCCTTTTTTTCAAGATTTTCTCTTCATCTTTGACTTTTCTCAACTTTGAATATTTCTAGGTGTGCATTTTTAGATTATTATCTTGTTTGGTGCTCTTTGAGCTTCCTAGGTCTTTGTTTTGGTGTTTATCATTAATTTTGGAGAAACTGTTATTACTGGTTTACTTATTTATTCTTTTCTTCTTCTTCATGTATCCCATTACATGTATGTACACCTTTTGTAATTGTCCCAAAGTTCTTGGATTTCTATTCTGTCCTTTTTTATCTTTGCATTTGAATTTGGAAAGTTGATGTCTCAAGCTCACTGATTCTTTTCTTACATATTTCCACTGTATTGATGAACCCCCAAAGAAATTGTTCATATCTGTTCTGTTGATTTTTGATTTTTTACATTTCCCATTTGGTTATTTCTTTTTCTTTTTTTAATATATCTTTATTGATTTCAGAGAGAGGAAAGGAGAGGGAGAGAGAGAGAAACATCAGTGATGAGAGAGTCATTGATCGGCTGCCTCCTGCACGCCCCCGACTAGGATCGAGCCCGCAACCCGGGTATGTGCCCTGACCAGGAATTGAACCCCAATCACCTGGATCCTAGGTTGATGCTCAACCGCTGAGCCACACCCGGCCGGGTCCATTTGGTTTTTTCTTAGGCTTTCCATCTCTGTTTATATTACCTGTCTGTTCTTGCATGTTGTCCACGATTTCCTTTAGAATGATTAGCATATTAGTTATGGTTGCTTTACATTTCTGGTCTGATAATTCCAACATATCTGTTACATCTGAATTATGTTCTACATCTGAATTATGTTCTTTTGCTTGTTTTATCTCTTCACAGTGTGTGTTTTAATCTTTAACATGCATTTTAATTTTTTGTTGAATGCCAGACATGATGTACTTTGAAAAAGGAAATGCAGAAATTAGGCCTTTAGAGTGAGGTTTTTGATTACCTGACTAGAGTTTAGGCTGTGTTTACTATTTGCTATAACTCTCAGAGGCAAATATCCTTAGGTGTCTTAAATTTTTGTCTCTATGTCATCTTTCGGGTTCTACAGAGGCTTCTTAAGCAGGTTCTGAAGCTCCAGTTCTTCCACTATATCCCACTGTTGTTAAACAGGAGTGTTGTTGCTGTAGTGCTATGTTGCGGGTGGAGAGGAAGTATCGTATAGTGCCATGATTTGGTCTCACTATTTTAATGAGCCTGTATCCTGGGCTGTGACCTCCTGTGGTATAATGAGAAAGATGTTATATCTTTATCCATGGTTTCTAGCAAAGACCTCCTAAAGCCCTTGGACTTTATAAATGATAAGGATAATGGGAGCATCTTAGGTTCTAATGAGGCAACTGTTTGCTCACCCCTAAATAATTTCACGATGGGTATTCATTGCCACTAAGACCAAACTGATTAGAGGCTTAGAACTTTCAACTCAGCCCCCAACTTCTGGGTGGGGGAGCAGGCTAGAGTTTGAGTTGATCACCACTGTCCAATGGTTCAGTCAGTCATGGCTAGGTAATAAAACTCCATCCAAGACCCTAAGCCTCAGGATTCAGAGAGGCCTGAGTCGGTGAACACATCAGTGTGGTGGAAGGCTGTCATATCTGGACAGGTCATGGAAGCTCCTACCCTCACTTTTTTTCTTTTAAAATTCTCAGCTGAAGATAGGTTTTTATTGATTTTATTATTTTACTTATTTATTTATTTTAATCCTTACCCAAGGATATTTTTTCCATTGCTGTTTAGAGAGAGTGGAAGGGAGAGAGAGAGAGAAACACCGATGTGAGAGAGACACATCGATTGGTTGCCTCCTACAAGCACCCTGACCAGGGCCAGGGCCAAGCCTGCAACCAAGGTACATGCCCTTGGCTGGAATCGAACCCGGGACCCTTCAGTCCACAGGTTGATGCTCTAACCACTGAACCAGACCAGTTAGGGCTGTTTTTATTGATTTGAGAGAGAGGAAGAGAGAGAGAGAGAGAAAGAAACATCAATGTGAGAGAGAAACATTGACTGGTTGCCTCTCATACTCGCCCCAACCTCAGATCAAACCTGTAACCTAGGTATGTGCCCTGACCAGGAATTGAACCTGAAACCTTTTTGGTGCGTAGGACAGTGATCCAACCAGTTCAGCCACTGGCCAGGGCTTCATTTGGCTGTTTCTGACTTGTATCTTTTACAATCAATCAATAATAATAAAGTGCTTTTCTTAGTTCTAAGAATGGTTCTATTGAATTAACAAGCATGAGGGTGTGTCCAGGGAACCTCCAAATTTATAGTTGACCATACAGAAATGTCTGTGGCCTGGGCCTCCCTATTTCTGGCTAGCATCTGAAGTGGAGGGTCTGAGTCCTTAAACCATGGAATCTGATATTAACTCTAGTTAGTGTTAGAAGTGAATTGAACTGCAGGCCACCCAGTTAGTGTCAGAGAGGTGAACAGATGGTTTCGGAAAACACACCACTTATTTCCTGTCAGGATTAAAAAAAAAATCTGTCAACCTCGCAAGTGTTTCTAAGTTCCCCTCACTGTCAACTTAGTTCAGGCAGAAAGACTAGCGGAGACTAGAGTTGCCTATTTCCTTCTCCCATGTCAGTTTGGTGCTGCTAAAATCTCAATCATTTCAGCTCTGGTGAAACAATCTTTGAGGACAGGTCATGTTAAGAAGAGCAGAATAGCCCGGCCAGCATGGCTCAGCGGATGAGCATTGACCTAGGATCCAGGAGATCGTGGTTCGATTCCTGGTCAGGGCACATGCCCGGGGTTGCGGGCTCGATCCCTAGTCGAGGGCGTGCAGGAGGCAGCCGATCAATGACTCTGTCATCATTGATGTTTCTTTCTATTTCTTTCCCTCTCCCTTCCTCTCTCTGAAATCAATAAAGATATATTTAAAAAAAAAAAAAAGAGCAGAATATTGTGAGCATATTTCACAGTGCTTTAACCATTGAGCCACTGGCTGTTTTTCTGTCTCTTTCCAATTTGGGGAGACAGCAATTTGCCCTGGAATTAATGCTTTGGTAGAGCCAAATTGTTGATTTTAAGTAGGTTAGCTTTTTTTCGGGTGATGGGAATGTCACCTTTTAAGCTCCTTACATGCCAGAGGAGAAATCAGAAGTCTCTGATTCCATTATTTAATGATTGACAGCTACAGCTTTAAAAACCTCGTCCTCCTTCCCCTCATGCCCCACATTTGTACAAAGTGATAGAAAACCTGAGTGCTCACTCCTTCAGCACTGGCAAGAGAGTCAATCCCTGGAAGCCCCTGGCCTGTGTACAAAATCTCACCCTAGCCCACCCCCTAACCTCAACTAAAAAAACAAGCTCCATTTTCCACGTGCTGGAGAGGCCTACCCTGCTGTCTCCAGACACTTCCATTATGGAAGCCATAAACCCTTTTATATATTCCTGTCAGCAAAATGTTATCAACCAAACCTAGAGTGGGGACTCACCTGACTCTGCAGGTGACCATGACAGTTTTAGAAGAAGTAACATGGTATGTAAGTGTATGTATATATATGTGTTATATACAGTGTACACATACACATTTTACTTGATGGTTCTATTGATAAGTACTCCAGATCTTTATATATCAATACATACCACCCTGTGTTCTTAAAAGGTACATAAATTTATGTAACCCATTGTTCTCAGTAGGCACATGGCTTGTTATCAATTTCTGCTGCCAAAACCATGAATGAAAACTCAGATTGCCACTTTACAGGGCAACCAATCAGTGTCTCTCTCACACAGAGATGTTTTTCTCTCTCCCTTCCACTGTCACTGAAAAGCAATGGAAAAAATATCCTCTGGTGAGGATTTAAAAAAAAAAAAAAAAAAGATAAAGTACCAGATGAGTGGGGGTGGGGGACAGAAGGGTGGACATCTCCCCCGGGGAACTGGTCAAATATCAAAATGGAGCCAGACTGATCATTATCTATGGTGAGGTCACTTTTAAGAATATGTTTGGGAAGAAGAGTCACAGTTCCGTGAACAGCCGTGCGGTTAAAGGCAGTACTGCTGGAAGGGCAGATTGTGGCCCACTGCCAAGACCACCGCAGCTCAGACTAGACCTCCGCCCGCTGTCACTCAGTCACGATAGGGCGGGGCCTTGCAACTGCCCAATCGGAGGAGCCCTTGGTAACGTTTGTGGGGGTGGCGCTTTGATAATGGCGTGGACTCCGCGGCCGGCGTGGACGGCGTGGACTGCTTGCTGGTAGCTCCTACTCCTGCCACGTTGTGGACCCTCGCTCGCTTCTCCGAAGGCCTGAGGAAGCTGCGACACATCCTCCGGGGTTGTGGCCTGCACTTGCCGCGGGAGGGAGTCGGAAGGTGGATGACAGGGAACCCCCCGAACCGAGAAATGGTGAGTGGGCGGGGGTGGGTGTCAGGAGATGGGGATGAGGAGGTGGTTGGCCCCCGCCGAGGTGGGACACGGTCTCCCCGAGGTCTCTCCGTAGTCTCCGGACCCGGACCCGAGTGGGCTTGGACGTCAGTCCCCTCCGGCACGCAGCATGGGGGCTCTGCTGGCAGCGCAGACCCGGCCGTGCCGGCCTGTCACTGCGCGTGGTCGCCTCAGCCCTAGGTTATGCGGTGACCACGGGAAGGGTCATCTGGGGACAATCGTGACTCATTTTCCAGGGTTCTGTGCGGAGGAGCTGTGGCGTGTGGGGTCCCCATTTCCTCTTTCTCCCCAGGGGACTCGTTTTCCCCTCACTTTTCCAAATGTTTGGGAAGCAGAGCCTCAAACCCACGACCCTGTCCCCTCAGCCTAACTCTTCCTAGGGTGGCAGTTAGTCCCGACGTTTCCGGGTCTTTCCCCTCTTTCCCAGACGCCATCTTCCCCTGGCCAGTTCGCGGCATCATTATTAACTGTTTGTCCTCCGCGGCGCGTTTCTCACAGACGCACTGTTTTATTATTTGCCCATTGAGCCACGGATTGACTTTTTTCAAGGATTGAGTTTGTGTATACTGTATTTTACATGAGAGGACAGCAGGGAATAGCCGCCTGGAATATGCTGTATGAATCCCTGTTCCTCTCCCCCAGGATCTTTCCTGTGGGAACAGACATCCTAGGGGAAGTCCTTTGGGTGCATGTTCCTCCCGGGAAACTCCTGGGTGATACGTGCTTTCAGCACAATTTCAGGTCAGTGCTGCCCCTCCCTACGTTTGTCACTTTGAAAAGATTTATTCACTTGAAACAGTTTTTCAAGAAATTAAACATTTTAAAAATCACTAGAGCTTGGGATACAGTAAAAAGTATTTCCAAAGAGACAAGAAAGAGGTGGATTTCAGAAAAGAAAAAATAAATTCATTATTACATGCATTAGGTAAAATTTTTGTTTCCCCGCCCCCCAAATGGGTGTAGTAATATTTTGATATCTGTTCTTAACTTTAGGGTGATTTCAAATGGCATGTCAGGGCTTAGACTTACATCATCTAAAAGTGTTCCAATATGATTGTTTACAAATCAGTTTCTTTGACATAATAATTAACTGATATTCATTTCTGATAGAAATAGGTATTTGTGGGTTTCCTTGTTGAACTAGTAAAAGTCCCCTACAACTTTCTTTCCTCCTTGCATGTAAACACTGGGTTTAAGTGATTTTGGATTCTTATAACACTGGGTTTATGTCATTTAAATTATAAGTGGTGATCCGAAACGTTGTGACTGGGGCGCAGAGGCCTGAGGCCAGTGACTCCAAACCACGACCCCAACCTTGAGGGGCAAAGGGAATTTCCTTAGGCCTAGCCATTTTTACATGTTAAGTTTTGCATCCATGATATAGGTGTACTGACAAAGTCTGTGTATAAGTACCACACACTAACTGATTGTGCCACTAGAGGAAGTATGTGAAGGTCAGGAGTTCTGTCTCCTAGACAAAAGGTTTATGAATTTGGGTCAGACTCTTAAAATGAATGAATCAGTCTGAGAGTTTCCTCACGAGAATGAAAGCCTAGGGGAGGGAGCACTTCCATGCTTACAGGAGAGGAGGGCATGTGGAGCTCTCAGAATTCATTCCTGGGGCTGCTCAGGTGGCACATATGGTCCTTCTGCAGGGACTAACCCACTTTAGGAGTTGTAGCTCAACCAGGAGTATCTAGACTTCAAGCTTGAGAATTTTTAACTTTCTGAATGTAAGTTTTTTTTCTTAACTCCAGGCTGCTTATTTGAGCTGATTTTAATATTTACATTTCTTTCTTTTAGATATCTTTATCTATTAAATATTTCAGTCATTTAACTGTAGTTTCTTTTATTATTATTTTTTTATGTTATTTTTCTTTTTTTTTTATTTTTAGGGAGAGAGAGGGAGGATGTGTGGGGGTGGGGGGAGACATCTATTTGTTGTTCCACTTATTTATTTATACATTTGTTGGTTGATTCTTGTATGTGCCCTGACCAGGATCAAACCTGCAACCTTGGCATACGTGCTCTAAACTGAGCTATCTGGCCAGGACTAACTGTAGTTTCTTTTAGTAGTACACAATTTTATTTCCTGTGTGAGTATGAAAGATTTTTGATGTTGGACTTTGAAAATGTAATGTGATTGAGAAATAAGTGTGTAAGGCAAGAAAATCCTGGTACCAAACAGAAATTTTGTTTCGTTTTAGAATCTCAGACTATGAGATGGACATATATAAGTTCTTGGGCACATTTTTCAGTTTAAGATCAGTTTTTGTATCTGCATGTCCCTAGAGAACTTTGATATTTAAAAGGTTATACTATTTTTAAGGCAAATGAATTTCTATTTGAATTGGTATGAGAAAAAAACCTCAAGCTTTTATAAATCTTTGAAAATCATAGTAGGTTTCAGGGATTAAATACAGACCCCTAAACTACTCACTTCTGACAATATCCCCAATGTGAAATAGAGACCAGCTATGTCTCTTTCCTTTTAGTTAGAAGGAGATCTGAAAATTTTTATATTTGACAGTTTGCACTTTTATACTCTTTCATGTTTAAAGAATTTAACCTTAGAATGATTTCCTAAATACAAAAGTTAGAATTAAATTAATATTAAATTTAAAATAGCAGAAGTTAATTAAAAACAAACTATTAAATAGTAATTTATTTATTTTACACAAACAATGCATATGAAGGATAAAAAATTCACTAGACACTAATTTTTAAAAAATATGTGTTTATTGATTTTAGAGAGAGGAAGGGAGAGGGAGAAAGAAAGAGAAACATTGATGTGAGAGCGTAACATCAGTCGGCTGCCTCCTGCACACACCCCCACAGGGAATTGAACCCACAACCCAGATTTGTGCCCTGACTGGAAATTGAACCGGCAACCTTTGAGTGCACAGGAAGATGCTCAACCAACTGAGCCACACTAGCCAGGGCATAGTTACTAATTTTTTTGAAGTCTAGTAGTTTTTTAAGATATGAAATGATGAGATTTCAGTTTTTCCAGAGCATTTCAGGTTTACAGAAAAATTAATCAGAAAGTAGTTTCTGATTAAACTGCAGCCGCAGTTTGTCACATGTCCTATTATTATGTTACACGTATTTGTTATAATTGAGGGATCAATATTGATGCACTAAAGTTCATTCTTTATATTAGTATTGACTCTTTGTGTTATACAATCTATAGGTTTTAGCAAATGTATAATGAAATATAACCATTATTTCTATATCATATATAATAGTTTTGTGTCCCTCAAAATACCCTCTGTTTCACCTATCCATTCATCCCTCCCTCCAACCCCCAGATCCTTCACAAGCAAAGATCTTTTACTGGCTCTTCCAGATTGTCATCTACTTGGAATCATACAGTATGTAGCCATGTCAGAGTATCTTCTCTCACTTAGCAATATACTTTTTAAGTATTCTCCTTGTCTTTTCATGGCTTGAAACCTTATTTTTTTCATCTCTGTACAATATTTCATTATATAGTTATATCACAGGTTGGTTGTTTATTCTACTATTGAAGAATATCTTAATGAATAAGACAGCTATAAATATCTGTTTGTATGTTTCTATGTGAATACAAGTTCTCAACTCATTTGGGTAAAGACCCATATGATCATTAGATCCTATGGGAAGAGCATGTTTAGTTTTGTAAGAAGCTACCTGTGTTCCAAAGTAGACATACCATTTTCCGTTCCCACCAGCAGTGAATAAGGATTCCTGTAGCTTTACATCTTCACCATATTTGGTGTTCTGAGTCTTGAATTTTATCCATTGCAGTAAGTATCTAGTGATCTCTATGGTTGTTTTATATGCAATTCCCCTATGACATTTGATGTTGACCTTATTTTCATATGCTTATTTGCCATTTATGTATCTTCTTCAGTGATGTGTGTTTAGATCTTTTTGCCCATTTTTCATTGGATTGTCTGTCTTCTTATTATTGAGTTTTAAGAGTTCTTTGGACATTTTGGATGCCAGTCCTTTATCAGATAAATGTTCTACAGAGATTTTTTCCTCCCTGGCCTGTGCCCTTCTTTTCATTCTCTTACCACTGTCTTTTGTAGAATGGGGTTTCATTTAATGATCGTTACAATTTGCTTTCGGTGTTGTATCTTAAAATTTGTCAGTTAAACCAAGGTCAACTTGATTTTCTTTGTGATTTTCTAGGAGTTTTTTACTTTTGCATTTTACATTTAGATCTATGATCTATTTTCAGTTAATTTTTGTGAAAAGTAGAAGGTCTATATCTAGATCAATTTTGTTTCTGTTTTTGTTTTTGGATAACCACTATTTCCAGCATTTGTTTAAAATACTTTCTTTTCTCCATTGAATTGCCTTTTAGTCCTTTGTTAAAGATCAGTTGACTGTACTTGTGTGGGTCTATAGGAAAGAAATGGAGTTTTGTATCTGTAAACCTTGCTATATTCTCTTATGAATTCCCAGAGTGATTTTTGGATTCTTTCAAATGTTTACATAGAAAATCATGTCATATTCAAGAAAGTTTTATATCTTGCTTGTTAATCTGTATACCTTTTGTTTCCTTTTATTGCCTTGTTGCATTAGCTGAGTTTTCTAGTACAATGTTGAATAGGAGTAGTGAGAGCAGACTTCTTGCCTTATTCCTTATCTTACCAGAAAAGCATCTAGTTTTTCATCAAGTATGATGTTACCTACAAGTTTTATGTAGATGTTCTTTTTCAAGAACAGAAACTTCCCTCTATTACTAGCTTGTTATTATAACTGAGTGTTGTATTTTATCAAATGCTTTTTCATTTTCCCCTCTTATTCCTGATACAGTAGTGCTCCCGTATCTGCAGGGGATATGTTCCAGGACCCTAGTAGATGCCTGAAACTGCAGGTAGTACTGAACCTACATATGCAATGGGGGTTTTTTTGTACATACATACCTATAATAAAGTTTAATTTATAAATTAGGCAGTTAGAGATTAACATAACTAATAATAAATAGAACAATTATTACAATATACTATAATAAAAGTTATGTGAATGGTTTCTCTCTCAAAATATCTTACTAGACTACACTCACCTTTCTTCTTGTGATGATGTAAGATGATACAGTGCCTATATGATGAGATGAAGTGAGGTAAATGATATAGGCATTAAGATATAGCATAAGGCTACTATTGATCTCCTGATATTTAATCCATTTTGAGTTAATTTTTGTGTATGGTGTAAGATAGTGAACCAGTTTCATTCTTTTGCATGTGGCCGTCCAGTTTTCCTAACACTCTTTTTTTTTTTTTTTAAGTCCTTTAATCGTATTATTTTATTTTACTTTTTTATACCTTTATTGATTTCAAAGAGAGGAAGGGAGAGGGAGAGGGAGAGATAGAAACATCAATAATGAGAGAGAGTCATTGATAGGCTTCCTCCTGCACACACCTGACTTGGGATTGAGCCCACAACCCGGGCATGTGCCCTGACCGGGAATTGAACCCTGATCTCCTGGATCCTAGGCTGATGCTCAACCCCGCTGAGCCACGCCCAGCCAGGCTTCCTAGCACTCTTTATGGAAGAGCCTGGCCTTTCCCATTTTATATTCCTGACTCCTTTGTCATAATTAATTGACCATATAAACATGGGTTTATTTCTAGACTATTCTCTTCTATTGATCTGTGTGTCTGTTTTTATGCCAATACCATATTATTTTAGTCACTACAGCTTTGTGATATAGTTTGAAATTAGGAAGCATGATACCTCCAGATTTGTTTTTCTTTCTCAAAATTTCTTTAGCTATGTGGAGTCATCTGCAGTTCCATACAAATTTTACAGTCATTCTATTTCTGTGGAAAATGCCATTGGAATTTTCATAGGAATTGCAATGAATCTGTAAATTGCTTTGTGTAGTAGGGACATTTTAACAATATTGATTTATCTAATCCCTGAGCATAGAATGTCTTTCTATTTATTTGTCTTCAATTTCTTTCATCAATGTCTTGTATAGTTCAGTATTCAGGTCTTTCAATTTCTTGGTTAAAATTATTCCTGGGTATTTTATTCTTTTTGATGCAGTTGCAAGTGGATTGTTTTTTTGTTTTTTTTAATCTTCACCCAAGGATATGTTTTTATTGATTTTTAGAGAGAGAGAGAGGAACATCAATCGATTGCCCCCATACGTGTCCCAACTGGGGATCGAACCCACAACCCAGGTATGTGCCCTAACCAGGAATCAAACCTGCAACCTTTTGGTGTACAGGACAACACTCCAAGCAACTGAGCCACCTTACCAGGGCTTTTTAATCTGTTGCTGAACTCAGTTTGCTAATATTTTGTTGAGAGATTTTTTTGTATCTAGGTTTATTTGAGATATTGGCCTGTAATTTTCTTTTCTTGTGGCATCCTTATCTGGTTTTGGTATCAGGACAGTGCTTTGTAAAAAAGTGTTCCATCTGTTTTTTAGAATAGTTTGAGGATTGGTTTTAATTCTTTAAATATTTCATAGATTTACCGGTAAAACCATCTGTTCCTAGATATTTCTTTTTGGGAGGTTTTTAATTAATGATTGAATCTTCTTACTAGTAATCAGTCTATTCAGATTTTCTATTTCTTCATGATTCAATCTTAGTAGATTACTTCTAGGAATTTATCCATTTCTTTTAGATAGCCCAATTCATTGGCATATAATTGTTCATAGCAATCTCTTATGAACCTTTTTGTTTCTGTGATACCAGTTGTAAAACCTCCTCCATTTCTGATTTTATTTATGAGTCCTCTCTGTCTTCTTTCTTGGTGAGTCTAGCTTTTGTCAGTTTTGTCAAAGAACAAGCCTTTAGTTTCATTGATCTTTTATATTGTCTTTTTAGTCTCTATTTTGTTTACTTCCACTCTGATCTTTATTATTTTCTTCCTTTTACTAACCTGGCTTCATTTGTTCTTCTTTTTTCTAGTTCCTTGAAGTGTAAAATTGGGTTTTTCAGATCTTTCTTTTTTCTTGATGTAGATATTTATTGCTGTGAACTTCCCTTTTAGAACTGCTTTTGATGCGCCCCATTAGTTTTGGTGTATTGTATTTCCATTTTCGTTTGTCTCAGGGGTGTTTGTTGTTGTTTCTTAAAAGGTTAAGGTTGGTGGTACATGGGCAGGCTAAATAGCCATCTCAGACTGTGGATTGAGAAAAATTGGATGTATTTCAGGAAAGGAGGATAGAGGATGGGGATATCCAAAGGGAAGGGACTACACAGCACTGAGTCAAAGGGTGTTGGGTCCATAATGGCAGCAAAATATACTTGGGACAGTGAAAGAAGGAAGAGCATAGAAGAAGCAACAAGGAGAAACTAGTCTGGGCTGCTTTGGCTCACTGAGAAGTCAAAGAGAGAAGGGGGCCTTGGAGACAGTTTCAGGGGGTAAGCCCAGGATGAGTTGTTGCTGCCCATTGCTCCCCTGGTTGCAAGTCTCATGGGATCCCCTTGGAAAGAAGAAGGGGGAAGGAGATGGCACTGGTGTGCTCCCCTGGGTAGGGTGGTGAGCGAACATTGGGTCCTTTGTCCTGAGCATAGTTATCTCTTTCTTGCAGGTGGAAATCTTAGAGGAGGTCTCAGGAGAGTGTCTCAATAGAATATTCATCAGCTTTCCAGGTGTGCTCCTTCAGGGTCTTCATCTCCACTAGTTGGTTGGTGCCAAGGCCAGGAGGTCATTAGTCAAAGTAGCTGGTCCTGAGGCAGCCACAGCACCATTAGTCTGGTTTTGCTGCCTTCCTGGGCCTGGAACTGAAATGCAACTGAGACCTAGATGTTATCTTTAGGGAGAAAACGCTCAGGGAGTCTAAAGTGCATGACCAGCGATATGCTTGGGGAGGATAGATTACCCTGGGGACAAGTTTCTTGTTTTCCCAGTTTTGCCCCTTGCTAGGCATCCAGGGCTTCCTGACCTGGTGAGTCTCTGTACCTGGGTTTCTGTACCTGGCCCATCTAACATTTCTCTCTTTTTTAAAAAAAATTTCTGTTATTTTGAGTGTAAGTTTACCAAGCTGGGAATAGTGAAACAGGAAGGGCCTAGGTCTAGGACCTAGGATCTAGGTCTAGATCGATGTTTCTCTCTCTCTCCGCTCCCTCTCTAAAATCAATAAAAATATATTTAAAAAATACAATAAAGGGGCTGAGAGAGAGCCAAGGCGGGGCTGCTGTCAGCTCACTGGAGTGTCAGAGAAAAGGGGGTCTTTGGGACAGGTTCAGGGGATTAGCCTGGTCAAGCTGCTATTGCCCATTGCTTGCCTGGTTGCAAGTCCCGTGAGGTCCCTTAGACTTTAGGAGATGCACCCCTGTAGGGGAAGAAGAAAGGAAAGGGAAAGGCGCAGGCATGCTTCTGGGAGGGAGAGTGCACCTGTTGTTTTTCTATTGATTTCTTTGACCTATTGGTAGTTCAGCACCATATTATTTAATCTCCACATGTTTGCAGATTTTCCAGTTTTTTTTCTTACCATTGCATTGTAGCTTGATACCATTTTGGACAGAAAAGATACTTGATGTGACTTTAATCTTTTTAAATTTATTAAGACTTGTTTTATGGCCAATATGACTTATCCTAGAGAATGTTCTTTGTGCACTTAAGAATGTGTATTCTGTTGCTTTTAGATGATATGTCTTTTAAGTCCATCTGGTCTAACATATCATATATCCTTATTAATTTTCTGTCTGGATGATGTATCCCTTGATGAAAGTGGATACAGTCCCCTTGTGTGTAACTTATTTTTTCCTCTTACTGCATTTAGAATTTTCTTATCTTTAACTTTTGACACGTTAATTATAATGTGTCTTTCTGTGGGTCTTGTTGGGTTCATTGTTTTTGGAACTTCCTGGATCTGGATGTTTGTTTCTTTCCCCAGGTTAGGGAAGTTTTCAGCCATTATTTCTTAAAATAAGGTTTCTGACCCCCCCCCCCCCTTTTTCCTCCTTTGGGATGCCTATAATACAAATGTTGTTCTGCTGGATGTTGTTCTATAAATCCCCTAAGCTATCATAACTCCTTTTTCCCCCCGCTGGTCTTATTGGATCAGTTAGTTTCACAGCCTTGCCTTTGGGTTCACTGATCCTTTCTTCTGCTTCAGTCTGCTGTTGAGCCCCTTTATTGTATTTTTTAAATATATTTTTATTGATTTTAGAGAGGGAGCGGAGAGAGAGAGAAACATCGATCTAAAAGAGAAACACCAATCAGTTGTCTCCTATACGCACCCCGACTGGGGATCAAACCTGCAACCTGAATATGTGTCCTGACCAGGAATAGAACTGGCAACCTTTTGGATTATGGGACAGTGCTCAACCAACTGAGTCACACTGGCCAGGGTGCTCTCTGTTGTATTTTTCCACTTAGTTATTTTATTCTTCAGCTGTGATTTGTTAGCTTGTACTTTTATGTTTTCCCTTTGTTGAAATTCTCACTTTGTAGAGAATAGGTGAGCATCTTTATGACTGTTATTTTGAATTCTTTATCAGGTACATCACTTATCTTTTTCATTAAGGTCTTTTTCTGAGGTTTATCTTATATTTTATTAGGAATTTATTGCTATATTTCTTTGTTTTTCTTGACTCTCTGTGTTGGGTTCTATGCTTTAGATGAAAGAGCACTTCTCTCAATTTTGAAGGAGTGACTTTGTATGAGGTGAATCTTATCATTCAACCCTGCCTTAGTTCTTGGTTATCTCTCAAACTTTTGTCATTGTCCAATAAGCCCATTTTCTTTTAGTGCCTCCCACTAGTTGAAGATGTACCAAACCTGTCAGTGCCCCAAAGGAGAGGATCTCAGTCAGCACTTAGATTCAGACATACCGGAAGCCAGCCCTCAGGCAGCAGCTTTTAAATTATGCAATACACCTCTTTCAGGGGAAGACTGGTAGATGGGCATTTCTGTCTGCTCCCTCTGTGCTGAGCTCTGGGGTGATAGCCAATTAAGAATTGTTTCTTTTGCTGGGCTGGCATGGCTCAGCAGTTGAGCCACAACCTATCATCCAGGACATCGCCGTTCAATTCTCAGTCAGGGCACATGCCCAGGTTGCAGTCCCAATTACCAGTAGGGGGCCTGCAGGAGGCAGCCAATCAATGACTCTCTCATCGATGTTTGTATCTCTTTCCCTCTCCTTTCCTCTTTCTGAAATCAATAAAGATATATATTTTTTTAAAAGCATTGTTTCTTTCTTAGCTTCTGTCCTATTGAACCCATGAATACAAGCCCTGCTGGCCAGCAGAGCCAGGCTGTCAAGGGATGCGTTCTTTGGGCAGCAGACACAAAAGCTAGGGCACCAGACGTGTATGCAAGCTCCTTTCTCGGAGACACCAGTGAGCTGGGGCTGGGACAGGATGGGAGAGAGTGTTAAGATGGCACCCTCCAACCTTTCCAGTCTCTGAGAGGATGTAGTTGGGCCCTACCTGTGTGTTTAACTAGAAGCCTACAGCTGTGAAGGTAAGCTAATAATCCTCTTTCACAGATATTGGCAGCCTAGAGTGAGGTTGATGGAAGGTGCAAAGATGGTTATCTCCAGCCTTTGTCTCCAGACAGTATCTCAATAGGTCTCTAGATGTGTGCCAAACCAGAAGCCTGCCCTTCAGACCAAAGCTCCTGGACAAGCAAATAAGCCTTTTTCACAGAAAGAGTGGGGTGTTTTAGTCTGCTCTTTCAGTGCTGTGCCAAGACTAGTTTCTCCTTTGTTGTTCATGGGACCCATGAACAAAAGCCCCACTAGTTAGCCAAAGCTAGACAATTTAGGTGTGCCCCTGGGCAGCAGCCACAAAAATCGGGGCACCAGACCAAGTGTACAAGCTCCTTTCCAGGAGATACTGGTGAGCTAGAGTAAGGCAGAGGTAAAATGTAAAGATTGTACCCACTAGGCTCTGTCTTTGGAGAGTTATTTCAGTAGGCCCCTAGTTGTATGCTAAATTAGATGCCTGCCTTTCAGGCTGCAATTAAGATAAGCTAATAGGCCTCTTTCACAGAAAGACTGGGCATCTGTTCTGTTGCCTCTCTGCTGTACCCTCAGTGTGATAGCCAGTTAAGAACTCTCTTGATTTGTTACATTCCTTTGGGATCCTCAAGCATAAGCCCCAGAGCCAGGTGATCTGTCCCCCAGAGCTAGAGGTGTTTCCCTGGTGACAGCTGCAAAAATCGTGGCACCAGTCAAGGGCACAAGATCCTGAGGACTACTAGATTGCTGGAGAGAGGCAGAGGAAGAGTGGAAATTCCATCCACAGACCTCCGTCTTTAGAGACTATTTCAGTAGGCCCCTAGATGTGTGTTAAAGTAGATGCCTGCCCTTCTGGCTGAGGATTTAAGATAAGCAAGTAAGCCTCTTTTACAGAAGGGATGAGCTCTTTTCATTTGGCTTCCTCTATGCTGGGCCCTCGGGTGGGTGAGTGCACAAGTATGAACCCTTTAAGAACTATTGTTTAGTTTGCCGTAGCCTTGTTGGTGTCATGGACACAGCCCTATTAACTTTCAAAAGGGTTCGTCTTCAGGTGCAGGCCTTAAAAGTTGGGGTGCCAGATGTGGGGTTCAAGATCTTTGCTCCTCAAGAAGTTTGGGGTTTTGAGTTCCCTCCCAGTTGTTGGGTTTCCACAACAGGGGTGGGGTTTATGGCAAGTTTGTATCTCAGCCACTCCTACCTACTTTGATATGGGTTTTATTTCAAGGAAATTGTTTGGTATGTAGCTGTGGATTTGGTGTATCTGTGGGAGGAAATGAATTCAGAATTCTCTTACATCACCATTTTGAACTGGACTATTTTATTCTGCTTACTTTAGGCCTAATTTGCTCTTTTCTGTTGTTTTCTCACAGAGATACTTACATTATGATTATAGGTCATTCTTTTTCTCTAGTTTATTTGTTCAGTGGTATAAAGTTTTTTCTAGGCACTACTCTTACTACTATTACCGCATACAGACAACCTTTGATATATTCTATTTTCATTTCATTTATAGATGATCTCTGACTTTCAATTGTTCAGCTTTACAATGTTGTGAAAGTGATGCCCATACGACCATTCTATTTTTTTACTTTCAGTACAGTATTCAGTAAATTACATGAGATATTCAATACTTTATTATAAAACAGGCTTTGTATTAGATTATTTTTGCCTTACTGTAGTCTAATGTAAGTGTTCTAAGCATGTTTAAGGTAGGCTAGGCTAAGATATAATGTTTGGTAGGTTAGATTAAATGCATTTTGAACTTACGATGGGTTTATCAGGATGTAACCCCTTCATAAGTCAAGGAGCATCTGTAATTCAAAATAAGCTATGATTTCCCTAGAAACTTTTTTTTTTAAATCCTCACTCGAGGATATTTTTTCCATTGCTTTTCAGAGAGAGTGGAAGGGAGGGAGAGAAAAACAGAAGCATCAATGTGAAAGAGACACATTGCTTGGTTGCTTCCCACAGGCACCCCATCTGGGGCCAGGGATCCAGCCTGCAACAGAGGTATGTGCCCTTGAGCGTAATCGAACCCGGGACCCTTCATTTCGCAGGCTGACTCTAACCGCTGAACCAAACCAGCTAGGGCTAGAGACTTTTTAAATTCTCTGTGTTATTTAGAAATGTTGTTTAGGCAGCACTCTCCCTCGTGGGAGCATGACCATGCCTTTCTTCCCTCTCAGGAGTGCAACTCCTAAACTTTAAGAGTCTCCACGAGACTTGCAACCAGGGGACCAATGGGCAGCAGCATCTCGTACTGGGCTAACCCCCTGAACCTGTCTCTGAGGCCCCCTATTCTCTGACTTTTCAGTGGCTAACAGCAGCCCCGCCTTGGCTCACTTCTGTTGCTGTGTCTTTTACTTCTCAGTAAGCCAAAGCAGTCTTTCCTAGGCTTATTGCTTTCCTATAACATGTCTGGGGAGCCAAAGTAGCCCTGCCTAGGCTCTCTCCTGTGCCTCCTTTTATCCTAAGCCCTTCCTTGTTTCACTGTCCCCATCTTTAATAAACATACTCTCAAAATAAAAAATAAAAAGTGTTGCTTAATTTCCATGTGTTTGGGGGTTTTCCAGCTATTTTCCTGTTACTTATTTCTAGATTAATGCCATTGGAGTCTAAAAGCATTATTTTGTATGATTTCTGCTCTTTCAGATGTGTTAAGGTATGTTTTATGTTACAGAAGATGGTTTGTCTTGGTGAATATTCCATGTGAACTTGAGTAGAGTATGTATTCTGCTATCAGTAGATGAAGTATTCCATAAATTTCATTCAAACCAGTTGTTTAGTGCTGTTTGATTCAACTACAGTCATGTACCACATGATGATGTTTCGGTCAGCAACAGAGTTCGTGTATGGCAGTGGTCCCATAAGGTTATAATGGAGCTGAAAAACTATTACTTAGTGATATCACAGCTATCATAATGTTATAGCACAACATATTACAGTTACAATTGCCTACAGTATTTAGTACAATAACACAACGTACAGGTTTGTAGCCTAGGAGCAATAGGCTATACTATATATAGCCTAGGTGTTTAGTAGGCTACACCATCTAGGTTTGTGTAAATGCACTCTGTGATGTCTGCACAACAAAATCACCTATTGATGCATTTCTCAGAGCATATCCCCAGTGTTCAGTGATGCATGACTTTATACCCTTTTTGTTATTTTAATTTTTAATATTTTCCTGATTTCTGTGAATTTCCTGATTATCAATGACATGTTTAGAGATCGGATTACGGTGCAGTTGACAAAGAAATTTGCTTTTCTGTTCAACTCTGAATATTTTAAGATAACAGAATTATAAATGATAACATAGGACATTTTAGATCTTTAGAAATTTTATATGATTTCTAGAACATACTGTTTTGGTAATAATGCTTACAAATACAACATAATTATTATTCCTTATTTGACAATGCTTCCCTTGTATATTAGCATGGCAAACAGGCCTACTTATTTTAATTTCCCCGTTTTAGAAAGAGAGAGGTCATTTTAAATGTTTCAGGAATCTTCTTAAAAATCTCAAAAGTTATTTTCAGGGAAAGGAAAAGACTTTAATTTTTGAATTTTGGGAAGTTTGTCAAATAATATCAAAAGTTTTAAAACACTTGGTCAAGCCCTGGCTGGTGTTGCACAGTGGTTAGAGCGTCAGCCTGCACACTGGAGGGTCGCGGATTCAATTCCTGGTCAAGGGCGCGACCTGGGTTGCAGGTTCTTTCCCTGCCTCCAGTCAGGGCATGTGCAGGAGGCAACCAATTATGTGTCTCTCACATCTGTCTCTCTCTCTCTCTCTCTCTCTCCCTCCCTCCCTCCCTTCCTTACTCTGTCCCTCACTCCCTTTCACTTTCTAAAAAACAATGGAAAAAATATCCTCTGGTGAGGTTTAACGACAACAAAAATGGCTCTCCTATCCATTTCCCCCCCTTTGGTTTGTTTAGTTACAGGTAGTTGTGGGCTTTGTCTACATTTCTGAGTATCTGCAGGGGGGCCTGGGGAGTTGCTGAGGAGGCTTTAAAAAATCCACATGTTAGTGGACCCACACAGTTCAAACCCATCTTATTAGGGTAAGTTCTATTTTCAATTCATCTGTCTCTCCCTTCTAGCATTGCTATCGTTTGTCTCACTTATCCATAAACTATAATTACTGAATACATTGTTACTGTTACTAACTTAAACAAAGTAGTATTTGTCAGATTAAGTACAAATAGTAGGAAAAAGAAGATATTTTACCTTCACTAATTCCTTTTCTTATGCTCTAACTTTCTTATCTTTTACCTTCTTCTGATGAATTTTTAAAATAATTTTTAATTTAACAACAGTTGAAGTACAATATTATATTAGTTTCAGGTGTCTAATCATGCCCTATGATTAGACATTTATATAACTTATGAAGTGATCAACCCAATAAATCTAGTACCCATCTGACACCATATATAGTTATTACAATGTTATTGACTATATTCCTTATGCTGTACTTTACATCCCCATGACTACAATTGGTACTTCTTAATCCCTTCACTTACAGGTAACTGCTTTTCCCTTGCTGCTTTTAAGATTCTCTCCTTGTCTTTAACCTTTGCCATTTTAATTATGATGCGTCTAGGTGTGGACCTCTTTAGGTTTATCTTGTTTAGGACTCTGCAATTCTTGTGCTTATCCATTTCTTTTGCCAGGTTAAGGAAGTTTTCTGTCACCATTTCTTCAAATAGGTTTCCAATTCCTTGCTCTATCTTCTTCTTCCAGCATCCCCATGATATGAATGCTGGTATGCTTGGTGTTGTCCCAGAGGCCCCTTAAACTGTCTTCATTTTTTTGGATTCTTTTTTCTTTTTGCTATTCTGATTGGATATTTTCTGCTTTCTTATCTGTCAACCCACTGATTCAGTCTTCTGCTTCATTTCATCTGTTGATTCCCTTTAATGTATTCTTCATTTTAGTTACTGTATTCTTTATTTCTGACTGGTTTTTATAATTTCTATTTTCTTTTTTTATGCCATTGGAATTCTCACTAAGTTTCTTGAGCATTTTTGTAACCATTGTTTTGAACTGTGTATCTGGTAGTTTGCCTCCATTTCATTTATTTCTTCTTCCAGAGATTATTTCTGTTCTTTCATTTGGGACAGGTTTGTTTGTCTCCCATATTGGCTGTCTCTCTGTGTTTGTTTCTATGTAAAAGGTAGATCTGCTGTGTCTCCCAGTCTTGGTGAGGTGGCCTTATGTGGTACATATCCTGTAGGGCCCAGTGGTGTAGCCTCTCAGGTCACCTGAGCAGGGCACTCCAGGTACACCCTCTTTGTGGGCTGTGTGTATACTTCTGTTGTAGTTGATCCTTGATTGCTCTTGGCATATCATTGGGAGGGATTAATACCCTAGGCCAGTTGTCTTTGAGGACTGACTGTGACTACATCAGAGATGCTGCTGTGCAGGAGCAAACCCCACGGAGCAGAACTCCTTTCAGTGGGGCTCAGCGTTATCTGAAGCTGGCCACCAGATGCACTGGATCAGGGTCCTCCTGGGAGATGCAGGCCAAGGTCAGCTGCCTCCTGTGCCCTGCCCAGGGCCACCTGGCATGAACTACAAAGCAGTCTGTAGGTGGCTGCTACGTGTTCTGGGCTTGAAGGTGCCCAGGAGAGGCCAAGCTGAAAACCAAGTCTGGCTGATGCTAGTTCTGGGCTTGGAGCCATTGAGCAAGAGGTATGCAGCATGCAGAGGCCAGATGCTGCTTGTTTGGGATTTGTGAACCTTTGAGAGATTTTAAGAAAGATCACAGCATGAGCCAAGACAGGCTTTTGGTATGGAAAAGCCACTGGAGACGGCTTCAGTGGTTGGGGTGAGGTCTCAGTGAATCACCAGGGTAGGGAGACAGTGTTAGTCAGATTGATGGAGACTCAGATATGGCACTCAGCTGCTGGCTCTGCAGGGTACGTGAACAATGGCCTCTGCCAGTACTTCTGTCTGGGAGAAGGCTGCCCCTCTAGCCCTCACCCTGATGCCAGACAATTCCATTCATGCCAGTATGTCTCTGGCATCTTTTGAGCTGCTGCCCCAGTGCTGGAACTCAGAGGGAGTAAGTCTGCTTAAGTCTGTGCACCAGTTCTTTAAGAGGAACACCTGGGACTCCAGCAGCCCTCTGTCTCAGCCACAATCCCCACTGGTTTTCACAGCCAGAAGTTATAGAGACTTCTCTTTCCGGCACTGAAACCCTGGGCTGGTGTGGGACTGAGACCCCTTGCTCATCAGGGGGGACCTCCCCAGCCGAGATATCCCTCCTGATTTTTAACCACCACATGTGGGTGTGGGACCAGCCCATTCCACATCTCTACTCCTACCAGTCTTAATGTGGCTTCTTCTTTATATCCTTAGTTGTAGGACGTCTGTACAGCTACATTTCAGGTGGTTCTGAATGATGGTGGTTCTGTAGTTCAGTTGTAATTTTGATATGGTTATGGGAGGATGCAAGTATTGCATGATGCTGTTAAATTTATGAGGAAGTGTGGACAGAATAAGTTTCTGATGACCAAGACATAAAATAAGTGTTTGGAGACCACAGAATCATATGTAACCTTCCTATAAATTCAGTATAAATCCCCAGTGCTGTTAGATTCACACATCCTACTATATACATATTTGCAATGTTTTAGGACTCAGTGACCTTTGAGGATGTGGCTGTGAACTTCACCCTGGAGGAGTGGGCTTTACTGGATCCTTCACAGAAGAAACTCTATAGAGATGTGATGAAGGAAACCTTCAGGAACCTGGCCTCCATAGGTAAGGATGACAACTTTCTTACTTAATTTGTCAGAGAACAAATTTTTTTTTTTGTTATTGCTTGCACTGCGTCCCAAAAGTTTTGACATGTCATCTTGTCATTCTCATTTATCTCTGTCTTTTGATCTCCTTTTATTTCTTCTTTGACCTTGTCATTTTTTTAGTAGCATGTTGTTTAATCTTCACATATTTGTGGGGTGGTTATTTTGTGGGGGTTTTCTTTTTTCTTTCTTTCTTTTTGCAGTTGACTACTAATTTCAAAGCATTGTGGTTGAAGAATATATTTGGTACGAGTGCAATTTTTTTTTTAGATTTTGTATTGATTTTTAGAGAGAAAGGGAGAGGAGAGAGAGAGAAACATGGATGTGAAAACAAAACATTGATCGACCACCTGCACACTCCCCACCAAAGATTGAGCCCAAAACCCAGGATGTGCCCCAACAGGGAATTGAACTGGCAACTGAACCGGCAACCTTTCCGTGCACAGATGATGCCCAACCAGCTGAGCCACATTGGCCAGAGCGAGTTCAATCTTCTTAAATTTGTTGAGGCTAGTGTTGTGATGCAGCATATGGTCTGTCCTTGAGGGTGTTCCATGTGCACTGGAGAAGAAGGTATAATCAGGTGTCCTGGGATGAAAGGCTCTGTAAGTGTCAATTATGTCCATTTGGTCTAATGTGTCATTTAAGGCTGATATTTCTTTATTGATTTTCTGTTTAAATGATTTATCTATAGCTGTCAATGGGGTATTTAGGTCCCCTACTATAATTGTGTTTTTGTCAGTGTCTCTCTTTGGCTCTCTTAGTAGTTCCTTTATATTTCGGTGCTCCCTTATTGGATATATATGTATTGAAAAGTGTTACGTCTTCTTGATGTAGTGTTCCCTTTATCATTATAAAATGTCCATCTTTGTCACTTGTTACCTTTGTTATCTTGAAATCTGTTTTGTCAGATATAAGTATGTCTACACCTGCTTTTCTGTGGATGCCATTTGCATGGAGAATCATTTTCCACCATTTCAGTATGAGTCTATATTTGTCTTGCACCTTAGACGAGTCTCCTGAAGACAACATAAGGCTAGGCTTTGTTTTTTTATCCAATCTGTGCCTCTTTTTTTTTTTTTTTAATCCTCACCTGAGTATAATTTTTCCATTGATTTTTTTTTAGAAAGTGAAGGGGAGGGAGGGAGTGGGAGAGAGGGAGAGAGAGGAAAAAAAAGAAAAAGAAACATCAACATGAGAAAGACACATCGATTAGTTGCCTCCTGCACTCGCCCCAACTGTGGCTGGGGATTGAACCTGCAACTGAGGTACATGCCCTTGACTGGTAATCAAACCTGAGACCCTTTGGTCCACGGCCAATGCTCTAACCACTGAGCAAGACTGTCCAGGGCTACTCTGTGCCTCCTTATTGGTGAATTCAGTCCATTTACATTTAGGGTAATTATTGATTGTATGTAGATTTCCTATAGCCATTTTATCCTTTGTTTTCTGGTAGCTCTGTGCCTCCATTGGTTCTTTTCCTATGTGTTTCTGTCTGTTGTGTTTGTTTGGTGGTATTTTATCCTTTTTTCTTCTATTTCCTTTTTTTCCTTTTAAGTTATCTGTCTCAATTTGGGTTTTTTTCTGTGGGGTCAGCATTTGGTTTATATAAAAGAAAATTTCATATATATAGTAGTCCTTTTTCTTCTGAATGCATCTAATCTCCACCCCCCTTTTGCAAATTCAGCTCTTAACAAGTATTTCTTGCACATCAGTGTTGTTTCAAGATGTGGAAAAGGGAATATATTAGCAAATAAACTAAGCATGGTCAGAATTCATCATGGACTTAGAATCTAATAATTTTTTTAAATTTATCTTTATTGTTGAAAGTATTACAGGTGTCCCTTTTTTCCCCCCATTGACCCCCTCTACCTCACTCCCACACCCTCCCCAGGCCTTCACCCCATTATTGTCTGTGTCCGTGGGTTATGCATATATGCATATAACTTCTTTGGTTAATCTCTTCCCACTCCCCTTCCCTCTTCCTCTGAGATACAACCGTCTGTTGCATGCATCAATGTCTCTGGATCTATTTAGTTTGTCAGATTCCTTTGTTCATTAGCTTCTTCTTAAAGAAGACCCTTCAACATGTCCTGTAGTGCTGGTCTGGTGGTGATGAACTCCTTTAGCTTTTTCTTATCTGTGAAGCTCTTTATCTGACCCTCATTTCTAAATGATAGCTTTGCCGGTAGAGTAATCTTTGTTGTAAGTTCTTGCTTTTCATCACTTCGAATATTTCTTACCACTCACTCTGGACTACAAAGTTTCTGTTGAGAAATGAGCTGACAGTCATATGGGTGCTCCCTTGTAGGTAAATAACTGCTTTTCTCTTGCTGCTTTTGGGCCTCTTTGGGTTCTCTTGTTTGGTACTCTGCTTCCTGGACTTGTAAGTCTTTTTCTTTCACCAGGTACGGTAAGTTTTCTGTAATTATTTTTTCACAGGTTTTCAACTTCTTGCTCTCTTCTCCTTCTGGCATTCCCATAATGCAAATGTTGAGCCGCTTGAAGTTGTCCCAGAGACTCCTTACACTATCTTCATATTTCTGGATTCTTTTTTCTTTTTGCTCTTCTGACTGGGTGTTTTTTGTTTCCTCATATTCCAAATTGCTGATTTGATTCTCAGTGTCCTCTACTGTACTGTTGATTTCCTATAAGTTATTCTTCATTTCAGTTCGTGTAGCCTTCATTTCTCATTGGTACTTTATGTCAGTGATGATCTTGCTAGTTTCCTTAATAGTCTTACTAAGACCCTTGAGCATCCTTATAACCGTTATTTTGAACTCTATATCTACTAGCTTGCTTGGCCCCATTTCATTTAGTTCGTTTTCTGGAGATTTCTTCTGTTCTTTCATTTGTGACATGTTTCTTTGCCTCCACATTTTGTCTGCTTCCTGGTATTTGTTTCTATGTATAAGGAAGAGCTGCTATGTCTCCTGGAATTCGTAGAATGACTTTGTGTAGTAGGTGTCCTGTAGGGTCCAGTAGCTCAGCCTCCCCAGTCACCTGAGCTGGGCCTTCTAGGTGCTCCCCTGTGTAGGCTGTGTGCATTGTCCCATTGTAGTTGAGCCTTGGTTGCTATTGGTGTCCCTGGGAGGAATTGACCCCCAGGCCAATCAGCTGTGAGGACCAGCTACAGCTATAGCCAAAGAGCTAGTGTGCTGGAGACAACCCTAGGGAGCAGGATTTACTTCAGTGGAGCTTTGGTGTTCACTGAGTCTTCCTCTTGAGTGTGTCATTTGTGGATGTTGTAGGGCTGTAGTCCAGCATGGTTGAAGCTGACCACTAGGAACACTGACTCTGGGGCCTCCCAGGAGGTTCAAAGTCAGCCTCTTCCTGTGCCTTGCTGAGGGCCACCCAGCATGAGCTGCACAACAAACCATAGATGGCTGCTACTTGTGCTGGGCTTGTAGGTGCGCAGGAGAGTCCAAGGTATGAATCAGTGCAGGCTGCGGCTTGTGCAAGGCCTGGGGCCGCTGCTGCTTGTTTTAGAGATTTTAGGAAAGTCTTAAGCATGAGCTAGAGAGGCCACTTGCATGGAAAAGCCACTGCAAATGGCTTGGATGAGTTTGGAAGCAGAGAGGGGCAGGGTCTCTGGGAATCACCAGAGTGGGGCGAAAGGTGTGAGTCAGGTTGCTGGTGATTCAAATATGGCGCCTGCTTGCTGGCTCAAGGGGAGGAAGGCTCGTCAAAGGAGCAATGACCCCTGCTAGCTCTCTGTCTGGGAGAAAGCTGCCCCTCCAGCTCTTGCCCCAATTCCATGCAAGTTAGTTCCTCGCCAAATGTCCCAGGTTCCTTTCAAGCTGCTTCCCAGCACTGGAGCTCAGAGGGAGTGTGTCAGAGTAAGTCCGTGTGACGGCCCTTTAAGAGATGCTGCCTGAGACTCCCTCAGCCTCCACTTCGCTCAGCCTCACTCCACGCTGGTTTTATACAGACCTAAGTTGTAGGGACTTCTCTTCCCAGCACTGGAACCCTGGGCAGGGGGCCTCACTCCTCCAGGAAACCTCCACCGCCAAGATATCCCTCCCGGTTTTAAACCACTGATGCAGGACTGCGGCCATGTCTCCACAGATCTGCCCTGATCTGCCCTGCATCTCCTCCCCTCCTACTGGTGTCGATGCTTCTTCAGTTCCCTAGTTGTAGGACTTCTGTTCAGCTAGATTTCAGGAGGTTCTGAATGATGGTTGTTCTGTATTTTAGTTGTAATTTTGATGTGGTTGTGGGAGGCAGCGGATACCTCTGTTACCTATTCCACCATCTTGTTCTCTCAGAACCTAATTTTTTTTTCTAATTTCTAATAATTTGGAATTATTTTTCTAGGTCTGCATTTAGGAGAAAACTGGGAAGATCATAACACTGAATATCAGTACAAAGCCCAGGAGAGAAAACTACGGTGAGTCACTCAATAAACAGCATTGTTCCACATGAGAATTCTAACATGTCATGGATTTTTAAAAACAAGCAAATAAAACAACTTCAAATTTATTTACCCTTAACCTCATATATTAATATCACTGTTTTCAGAATAGCTAAGGTTAAGTCCTCTTACAGAGCATCAGTATATTGAAACAATTCAGAAAGGACAGAAAACGTTCACTTGTGTTGTAAATTATAAAAATATAATTCCAACAACCTACTGATAAATAGGAAATTAACCAAAAAAATAATAATATTTCTCATTTTTTACAGAAGTCATATGGTAGAAAAATTCCATGAAAGTAAAGAAGGTAATCAGTGTGGAGAAACCATCAGCCAGATTCCAAATCTTAATCTGAACAAGAGAACTACTTCTGGTGTAAAATCATTTAAATGTAGTGTATGTGGAAAAGTCTTCGTGCGTCATTCATCCCTTAATAGACATATCAGATCTCACACTGGACACAAACCTTATGAGTATCACGAATATGAAGATAAGCCATATAAATGTAAGGAATGTGGGAAAGCCTTCAGTTACCACAAATCTGTTCACAGACATGAAAGGACTCACACTGGAGAGAAACCTTATGAATGTAAGGAATGTGGGAAAGCCTTCACATGGCTCACAACCTTTCGAAGACATATGATAACACACACTGGAGATGCTCCTTATAAATGTAATGAATGTGGGAAAGCCTTTAGTTGTTCCACTTCATTTCGAGCACATGAAAGAACTCACACTGGAGAGAAACCCTATGAATGTAAACAGTGTGGTAAATCCCTGAGATCGCCTCTAGGTTTGCGAATACATGAACGAAATCACACTGGAGAAAAACCCTATGAATGTAAGCAGTGTGGTAAAGCCCTCAGTTGTCCCAGTTCTTTTCGAAGACATGAAAGGACTCACACTGCAGAGAAACAATATGAATGTAGACAGTGTGACAAAACCTTCAGTTCTCCTCTAGGTTTACGAATACATGAAAGAATTCACACTGGAGAGAAACCCTATGAATGTAAGGAATGTGGTAAAGCCTTCATTTCTCTCTCAAGCATTCGAACACACATGATAACACACACAGGAGAAGGACCTTATAAATGTAAGGAATGTGGGAAAGCATTCATTTGTCCCAGTTCTTTTCGATCACATGAAAGGACTCACACTGGAGAAAAACCATATGAATGTAAACAGTGTGGTAAAACCTTCAGTTGGCCCAGTTCCTTCCGAATACATGAAAGAACACACACTGGAGAGAAACCCTATGAATGTACAGAATGTGGGAAAACTTTCATTTATCGCACAACCTTTCAAGGACACATGAGAAAGCACACTGGAGAGAAACCTTATAAATGTAAAGAATGTGGGAAAGCCTTCATTTCTTCCTCAAGTGTTCGAACACACATGATAATGCATACTGGAGATGGACCTTATAAATGTAAGGAATGTGGGAAAGCCTTCAATTTTCCCAGTTCATTTAGAATACATCAAAGGACTCACACTGGAGAGAAGCCCTATGAATGTAAACAGTGTGGTAGAGCCTTCAGTTGTTACACATCATTTCGAACACATGAAAATACTCATACTGGAGAGAAACCCTATGAATGTAAAGAATGTGGAAAAGCCTTCATTTATCGTACTACCTATCGAGGTCATGTGAGAATGCACACTGGCGAGAAACCATACAAATGTAAAATATGTGGGAAAGCTTTTAGTCGTCCCAGTTCCTTTAGAAGGCATGAAAGATCTCATACTAAATAAAAACCTCTTGAGTGTAAGCAGTGTGGACAAAGACATCAGCTGGCCTTCATTCTTACATGTGAAAGCCCCCTGGAATGAAACCCTGTAAATATAAGTAATATGAGAAAGTCTGATACAAATTAATCCATATATAATGTTCCAGAAAACTATAATATGAAAGAATTATTATAAAAATTATAAATATATTGTCTTTATCAGTGCATTTTTAAAGTGGACTTCTGAACTGTGGATATTTACTACTTCCAAAAATGAACATTGAGGCAATACTCTTCAAGCAATACTAGATAAGATTAATGGGTATTTTCTCCTTAAATAAGTTAACATTTTTCTCTCTTCATTTTGGAGACTGTTTGATCTATAGGTAAACAGAAGTGTATTTCTAATATACAGGTAGGTTTAATTTTTATGATCCTATTGTTTTATAAATAAGAAGCTATTGATAAATGATATTTTGGTATTTGTTGGGATTTTCCTACTGGCCACCTGTGCCAAGTACTGGATATCCCGTACCCATTATATATTCCATCTTTCTTATGAGAAAACCTACTCTCTTGTTTTGGCCAGAAGACCCTTATTCCATTTTATTCCATTTTCCTTGCTAATAAAAGATGACTTAAATTTGTAAATATTGCAGTTTATTATAGAGTATAGTCTCATGTGAATGACAGTTGACCCTTGAACAATGCAGGTGTTAGGGGTGCTGACCTCCCATACAGTTGAAAATCTGAGTATGACTGCAGTCAGCCCTCTACATACACAGATTCCCAGCCACGGAGTTGATGTTTGGACTGTGTAAGTCAATAGAAAAAAATCCATGAATAAGTGGATCTGCACAGTTCAAACCCATATTGTTCAAGGGTAAACTGTATTTACATATTTTGCCTTTTGCTCTTTGTCATTCCTTCAGGCTGGGACTTAAGTAATAGACTTTGCATTAATACAGACCTGTTATTGGACAATAACATGTAGAATTGGAGATGGCTCTTATAAATTGTGTTTTGTCACCTGGGTAATGTGACAATTTCTAGGATCTGTTTCTTTTATGGTTCCATGTTAGCTGCAGCTGAGGAGAAGAAAGATGAGAAGGAGGAATCAGAGGAGTCAGATGACAACATGGGATTTGGCTTGTTCAATTAGTCTCATTCCCCGGAAAATAAAACCCATTTTACGTTAAGAAAAAATTTTTTCATGTTAGAATTCACCTATATCCTCACTTGTGTGAGATTTGGAATGCAGGGGTACAGGAGGCATTGTTTAGTTTTTGGAGCCACCATACAGGGAGGGAAACAGATGCACAGGAGCTTTAAGGACACCTGCTTCCAGGTAGTTTTTCTGATTCCTTGTTCTGCCAATCAAGAGTACCCTCAAAACCACAATCAACTGCTTAACTTCCATTTTCTCAGAGATGTAGGTTTCCACACATCTTCATAAGTTCCACATCAAAAATCCATCATTGTTTCAATTTTCCTGTAATTTTCTATGTCTCCACCAGGCAACTAAGTTGAACTTTCATGGTTTGGAGTATTCTCTGATACTTGGACTTCCATTGCCTCTAGATTGGATTCATATAAAGTCTAATTAGTAAACACCTTGTTCTGGTAATACTGCTCATGACCATGTATTCCTGATTCCACTATGACAGCTGCAGTAGTGCTGTCCAAAAGAACCATGTTGGCCCTGGCCAGATAGCTTAGTTGGTTACAGCAGCATCCCAATACACCAAGGTCATAGGTTCAATCCCCGGTCAGGGCACATGTGCAAGAATCAACCAATGAGTACATAAATAAGTGGAACAACAATTCCTCTCTCTCTCTCTGCCCCTCCCCCTCCCTTTCTCCCTCCTTCCCTCCCTCTCTCTCTCAAATAAATAAATTTTAAATTTCTGTTTTAAAAAAACCATGTTGGAGTTTGTTCCTCTACTGCACTGTGTAGTAATTTCTCTGACCCACTCTGTCCATGTGAGAATAAGCACCTTCTTCATATTAGGCAGATGTTTCCCATTGCTCACAGCTGTACATAATTCTGCAGTATGTTTTCAGTTGGTGTTTGTGATTAAAAACTGCATTTTTGTCAAAATCTTTGGTAAGTTCTTAGGAATATTTTATTAACTGTTTTCATACAATTTGTATATAACAATTATTGTGATTTTCATTTCCTGAGCACTTAGTATATTAAAATATCCCATCAGATCAACTTTGTAATTTTGTCAAGTTAATAGTTTTATATTCTCATTACCTTGTGTTTACATGTTTGGTTATTTTTTTCCTCAGGTAAATCGTATTGTTTTTATCCTTTTATAGTTTTTGTCTTAAAACTAATTTCTCAGGCATTTGTTTTGTCAGTGCCATCTTGTCAAAACCCACCAGGATCACACCAGCAGCCTGCAAGAGTAGGATATATTGTACTGTTAATAACTGTAGCCCAACTGGTGTGGCTCACTTGGTTGAGCATCATTCTATGCACCAAGAGATTGCCGGTTCAGTTCCCAGTCAGGGCACATGCTTGGGTTGCGGGCTCAGTCCTCAGTTGGAGACATGCAGGAGACAGCTGAGCAATGTTTCTCTCTCATCGATGTTTCTATCTCCCTCTCCCTTACACTCTAAAATCAATAAAAACATACTTTAAAAAAAAAAAAAAAGACTGTAAACCCTAAATGACTGGATTTGTTAGTAAGAGAGTGCTCAAAATGGCATATATAATTTGGGCTTTTGCAGGTACCTTGGTTGCTATTCAAGGAAACAAGACATTTCTGGATGTATTGGATGCTGTGAGGAGGTAAGCATAAGTCTGTCATTGATAGTCAAAAGCATTGTTTTCTAAAAGGCAAAAACTGTAGTAGAGCTAAACCTAACTCATAAGAAACTCCCATCAGTCATGATAAGTGGGCAATTTTGGTCATTGCTATGATTTGAAATTGTTCTCTTTAGAGAGATGGTTAAAAAATACCCTTATTTTTGTCTTGATTCATCATGGTCACTGAACAGCTTTGTCTGATGATGGAAGTGATTGACATTTTTATTTTCAACACAATAAGAGAATGCAAGGCCAGCTCCCAGTCCACTGGAACAGCTTTTGTCTTCCCTATTCATTGTCTAAACATTGATATATTTCCTAAAGTGTATTGGATGGACACTTTATTATAAAGTAGTACATCAGCGAAAATATATAAATCCCCTTCTTAGTAAAGTTTGTAAAACTTTTTTTGTCTCCTATATGACTCAAATGACTCCTATATGACACAATTTATTTAGGTAAATTGTGAGAGAACATAAACCTAGCAAGGAAGAAAGGACCACTATTCCAATCAAGCTTTTATTGTTCAGAGACCATACTCTTGATGCTAATTTTTCAACATGCCTCATCTACCAGACATTACATTAAAAACATACCTAATTTAGCACAGATAATCAAGGTACTATAGGACTTGGATATAGAGGCATGAAACATTAAGTATCTTGCAGTCCTGGTGCTCATGTTTTTGTGAGAGAAGAGAGATGGTTAACAAATGGTAACAGTTTGGTTTATGAGATGGAAATAAGAGCTTTGATGGGATGTAAAAAAATGTGAGATATTAGGGCAGCTGGGGTGTGTATATACTTTTTCTATGAAGGTAGGAGCCTCAGTGAGTGACTGTTATTGATCACTTGAATTTCCACCATGTACTACACCTTAAACATCGTTTCAGGAACTGCTTTGGTATAGAAAGTACTGCATTCCTGGGATTAACAAAAGATTCCCTATAAAGATACAGACGTCGTTCTGTAATGTGATCGTGGATTTGAACATGGGTATCTGGGACTTGACACTTCCCACTAATTTAAGCCACAGATATTTGTGGTGTCTTTTTGTGTTTAAAATTATTTAAGAGAATTGAAATTCACCTTTATTTTCAAATTTTTTAGTATTTGGCATTTTCGTTTTACTTCTTGACAGAATACATAACCCATTAAACCCTGGAGTTACTCCCAATTTTAAAAAAGGTTATGTTCATCTGCACTGTTCTAGCCCATCCTGAATTTATTCTATGAATAAAGGTATATTTGTGCAAGTCCGCTATGATTTCCTGGTGGAAACACCAAAAAGAGCTATGAATGTTTAGAAGGCAATCATCCAAGAATTGAGGTGACCTGCAGAGAGGGTATCACTTTGAGTAATATCCTAATTTAACATAAAAGGAGATATGGGAAATTTGTAATGCCTTTCTGCAAGAGGAGTAGTTGGAAGCTTTTGGTTTCAATGATCCACAAAGCCCCGTAGACCATCTTCCTGTTCACAGCTGTCATTTCCATATGCTTAGACTTCCATCACATGTTAATGGACTAGGAGAACACAAAAGTAACAGCTTTGAGTTCCATTAAAGATCAAAGGAAGGCCAATCTTTGTTGATTTTTTAGTGCCAACCTGTTTTCTTAGCACTGTAGAAATTGTCATTTCATAATTATTAGCCTTCCCTTGATCCCCCTGCTAATCATTCCCTCTTACAAATGAGAAAGTTTAGCAAAGAACAGGTTATTACCCAAACTCACAGAGCTCAGAGTGATGGAATCTCAGTTTTGAAAGCCTAATGTGTGCTGCCTACTTAGCTGAGCAGTGTCAGAATTTTAAAATCAGAAGAACACTGCAAGAAATTACGCACTTTTACAAATACGGCATCAAACTTCACAAATGACTCATGGTAATATGTTCTATTTATATTACATTCTGGAAAAGGCAAACAGGGACCTAAAACATCAGCTTTTGTACAAAGGGGCATAACGAGTGTTCTTTTGGGGTGATGGAGTGTTCTCCATCTTTTGATAGAATTACTATCCTTTTGCAAAAACTCAGAACCACACTTAAAATAGTATGTGTATATGCTCAAAATGATTACTAGAAAACAACAAAAATGCTGTTATGTGTGAGGAGAATGTTAAACTTTGCTGAACCTTGATTTTTTACATGTGCAACACTTCTTTCCACCACCTTGGGATACAACTAAGGAAGAATTGCAGGGCTGGGGAAGGAGATCCTGGTTGCCAATATGCCTTTCTTGAAATCCCATCTAAATTTAGAAAACACCCTCTACAGCCGCACCTGTCTTCATCTCATAACAGAAGAGAAGTATGAGGCCTCCCAGAACCTTTGAGTTTAGATCCCGTTCCTTGGTCAGATCTTTGGAAATACTGTGGTTCTGTGATTCTAAAGCATGTGGTTCTGAACTGCATGTTGTAATTCTCCCCGAGTGCGGTCTGCGCAGGGACATCCTAATTCATGGGCATTAGCATCACGTCTTTCCATGGCCACCCTGAGGCCATTCACAGCTCTCCGTTTCCCATCTCAAGCCCACTCTATGCGTGCTTACTGGGAGGCATCTTTAGAAATCCACACCTGTCCTACTCTGGAAAATGTCTCTGTGGCAATACCAGGGGGCTGTGAGGTGAGAGGATGGAAGAACCAGTAGAAGAAATCACATCATGGGACACTTGCCCCTTGGACACAACAACCCTAGGTATTGTATAATTATCAGTTCTGCTAGCTTAGTCACAAAATAATTTAAAATTGACCGACTTTGAGTGGGGAAACAAGTGGCTCTAGAATCTGACCAAATAATGAGCACTCTGTTAGCATCTCCCTGACCAGACTCCTATGCCACAGATGCTTTAGCAGCCTCCTCTCATGCCTCCCAGAGTATCTAAACCACTCATGGTGACCGTGGAATTCAGTGCAAGTAACTATTCTCAGCCTAGTGCTAAACATTTAGAGCAGCCACTGCTGGCAATGAAATCCTTCTGGAAATGGAGGCTGTCATAGGACCTGAGCTGATGATCAATGCAGCCAGCCTTTCATTTTGCCTTGGATCATGAAGTCAGGACCCCTCATATATATATATACTTGTATAGTCCTGAGTTCACCCCACAGGGCTCCTCATTGAAAAGGTGGGTACCTCTAATGTATCCCTCCTACAATCGGAAGTGTGTTCCCATCTTCAGAATGATGCTGTTGTGCTGGAGGAAATTGCCGATTTTCTAGACTCATTGGCCATTTGGGAAGTTCTTTGGGATCACATGAATGACCAGGAGAGTTCATATACTGTGTGGATCCTATGCCACCACACCTGATGGAGCCCGTTGTTGAGATGCTGCATTCTGTCCCCAGAGCAAACAGGCCATCCCCGATCAAAGATTGCACCCAAACAACAGCTTGCTTAGTTAAATTCCTGCAGTTATGCTAGCACTACAGGATGCCCTGGCCAAGAGTCAAACTCATCTGCATGTTTTTACAGATCCTTTGGCAATGATCTTGCTGTCTGGTCCCAATAGCAACAAGAACTCATCCAAAGTCACCCCTTAGAGTGACTCAATCAAGGTGACTCCTAACTCTGCACATATTAACCCTCAAAGTGCAGAGGCTCATTTCAAAGTTCAGGGTGATTAACTGATTCAAATTTCTGAGACTACCAACAGCTCAGACCTGATTATGTTAATCATGGCCCTGTGAGTCCCTGAAATATGAAATTATTTAGAGACCTCTACCTAAAGCTCTAGGCAGAATGAAAGGGACATACGTCCCACCTTTGCCATGGCTAACTTAGTGGCTGAACAGTGCACCTGACGTGAGAAAATACCACTGGTAATATAATCAGTGGACATGATTCCCAGGCTGAGGAAGGGATCCCAACAACTAATGGAAAATAGACTTTATAGAGCCCCTCACCCCCTCTGCAGGGCTCCTTGCTATGCTCTGACCATAGTATATACTTATATAGACATATTATTTATCCTATCAGACTTGCCACCAATTATGCCAAAATGCACAGACTCGCCAAGACATTCTAGGCATTGATGTGATCATCCAGATTCTAAAATAAAACAAAACAAAAACTGGGTTCTAGAAAAAAGCATTCAGTGGGACTTTTGCCTCTTATGACTCCAGGCTACAGCCCTCAATGAGCCAGAATGGTTTCCTAAGACAAACCATGCTAACTTCTAGATAAGTCTTACACTGTTTGAGGCACATGTTAGACCCCTCCCCCACCCCAGCCTCCATGTTTGGACCCACTATTCTGTTCTGATCATCAGGCTTATTGGCAACTTACAAAGACCTTTCTATACCAGACATTTCTGTCAAAGTGGTCATTATCACTAGCCTTTTGTTTATTATAATAGGGCCCAGTAGCATATACTCTTTTATCCCACCCCCAGACCTTCCTCCTAACATCTCCTGTATTCTGTACCCTAGGTGTCAATATTTCATTTTAGAAACCCACCTTCAAAACACCCTCTGGCTCATCTTAACACAAATGTGCTGTTTTCCTACCAGTTGCACTCATTGTTATGGGAATCATTGGCACTTCCCTGGACAGTGTTGTTTGATGTGATCCAACAAACTCTTATCATTGATCCCAATCAAGAAATACCCAAAACACACTAAACATGTAGCAGACAGCTAATTTTTTAGAGGTTTTCCATAAAGGGAAACTCTCCCTGGGCAGCCAGGGTAGCTGATGACCACTTGACTTTGGACTATTTATTAGCGGCCAGCAAAAATTCTGTTCCTTTAAAAGAGCTGCTTGCTGCATGTAAGTAGGCTGCACTTGCAAGGTGCCACCAATAACTTAATAAATGAGACAACAGATGAAAATAACCAGTCACATTATTAAAATACTTGAATGGAACTCCAGAACCCCACTAATATGTTTTCCTGCATCTCTCCGATGCTGGGATCACTGGATCCAAGTGCTTTCTCACGGCTTCCTCATCCTATTATTGAATGTTGCCTGTGCTATTGACTTGGATGTTCAGATTCATATTCAAAATAAAATTCATGCAAATGAGATATAGCATATTTCAGTCAACACAAATATCAGGAATAAGCTTTAATAAAGACACAGACTCCATTTTCAATATCTGATTGTTAATAGGCTTTGTAAATCCATCTTCCCTGCCTGGCCCACACAGATAACCGAGGCTTACAATGTTCGTTTTCTTTTGTGCCAGTGGTAGGTGTGTCAACCCTTGAAAACCCACAGCCTCAACTTGAAGACACATTGAGGCCTAACCAGCTCTCTGTTTCACTCAAGCCATCTAGACAAGCTTACGTTGCCCTACATCCCTGTACTCACTTGAGCATCGTCAGTCTTGATGTGCAAACCCATTTGTGGTAGGGGGTTGACTCTGCCCCCATAAAGACAGTCATAAAACAGGGTCGCCCTTGGGAAATGTTTTGCGGTGAGGAACAGGAGTTCAGGCCTGGGAATTTTCTGAGAAATATGAGGAAATTTATCCAAATGCAGAGATGCCAGTATAATAGTCTGTTTAGATGCATTGGTTATAACAGAAAAACCTTGAACCTACATAAATGGTCACTAACAGTAAAATCAATAAGAGAAAATCCTAGAGTCTCACAAGGGAGAAACAGCAACGGAAGTAAATGAGTAGCTTCTGCTCTTATATGAAAAGAGCTTGACGTCATCAGTTATATTATTACAAGAAAAAAGCTGAATAAAGATCAACAACTGTTCTCAGATCCATCGGAGATTTGAGGTTATAGGGTAAACCACTGCCCTGAAAACTGGAGGGACAAGAGAATATAGAGAATGACCGATTACTGGGAGCAAAAGCTACTGGAGCCAGAAGCTGTAGTAACACATGAATAGATGAATTGCTGGATACACAGTATCGACTAGCTTGAGAATATTCTGGGGTCTAGTCATAGGGTATCCCCAATAATTCATGAATGTTACCTCCAGGACCACAAGCCTAATGCTTTATAAAGTTAAAGGAGAAAAATATTTTGAAACATTCTGTTCTCTGTACCTTATGTTATCTCTCAAAGAAAATTAATTTGCCAAAGCCTTATCTGACCTGGGGAAAGGGCAGTGAGCCAGCTCCATCTACCTCCAGCTTTTCTGTGCAATAAAAGAGGAGAAAAAATAAATGCAAGTAAACTGTTCTGAAGTTCACAGCCCCAAGGATCTGTCACATCAAATAATTACTGCTTTAATCATATTGTTGTAGAATACCCTTGCCCTCCCAAATACCTTATCACCGTATTAACAGGAATCCAGTTTAATAAGAGTGAATTACAACTGAGCAAACTAAGGAATGAGTTTCTAGGGAAACCCAAACAATAAGGGAGAAAAATACAAGCACCCTAGAGGATACTGAAGCCCCTGACACCTAAAGTTACAGCAAACAGGAATTGAACTTCTATTCAAGAAAATGTAAAATCTCACACTAAAAGCCTATTTAACTCTAATCCTATTACCTGATATATCATGTTCATCTTTCAACAAGAAATTACAAGACATGCTAAACACAATAGAAATAGTAAAGAGACAAAACAAGCCATGGAAGAAGTGTGAGCAGGGGAGAGACAAGAAAATACCTTTGGGACAGGAGTGGATGACTAGGAATTAAAGGCTGAGACAGGCACCCATCGCCCAGGTGATGAGTGTCTGGCCCTGAGTGGTGGCCATGGGAATGGCAGAAGTGAGAGGAAGAGAGGCATTGAGGGGGAGTACTAGGTGTGGTACTCAAATGGTAACCCCATGACCCAGGTTGGGAGGAACAGTTTAGGGCAATTGGGGGTATGTCAGGAGTTCAGTTTTGACCTTGCTTTGTACATGCCCTTCTTTCTGCCCAGAATGACTTTTCTTATGGTGCGTTCCTGAAAAACTCCTACTGGTCCTTGAAGGTGGTGCCCAAAGACCCCTCCTCTGAAAACCTTTCTGGAAGCCAACAGACACAGTTTGCAATTTCCTGAGAAGACCGGGCTCATCAGGTTATCCTGCAAACATCTGACTTATCCCGCCTCATCCCTCCCCTGGGAGTTTCTCTAGGACGGTCCTTGGCTGGATCCATTGCTGGACCCTCCGCACCGCGCTCAGTGGGGCTGAGAAGCAGCTCACCAAAAAGGAAGAGCTGTCGGCCCGATGTCGCTGCAGTTCAGGCTGTGACCACGAGGGGGCAACAACAGGTCAAGGGTCCGTAAGGCACACAGGCTCAGGCGTTCAGCTCCCTCCCCTCCCTTTTTTTTTTTTTAAATTTAATGAGTAAGGGGGATAACCCCCCACAGCACAGTTTTTTCCATGTGCTCCAGCCACCCAGTGGCGGTGCCCCGCAGCGCAACAGCAAGTGTTAAGTCATGCAAAACCTAAATTAGATCAGTCCCTCCTCTACGCTGAATTTGCTGAATTCGCCATCGAGCCACCTCACTGGGGATAAAAGCTTCCTTCCCCGCAGCCCCCAAGGCCCCACGCGATCTACCCGCCCCCGGCCCCACCTCCATGCCTTCAAGCCCTCCCACTTTCCACCTTGCTACGTCTGCTCCAGCCACACTAGCCATTCGGTACCTAAAATCAAACAAATTCATTACAGTGTAGGTTTGGGGGCAGATAAATACCATCAGAGGACCTGGAGTATGAACGCAGGCAGACGGCTGCAGAGCACCCAGGCTCGACCACTTTTTTAAAAAATATATGTTTTTATTAATTTGAGAGAGAGAGGAAGGGAGGAGAGAGAGAAACATCAATGATGAGAGTCATTGATCACCTGCCTCCTGCACGCCCCTTACTGGGAATCGAGCCCACAACACCGGCGTGTGCCCTGACTGGGAATCGAAGCCAGGACCTCCTGGTGCATGGGTCCATGCTCAACCACCGAGCCACACCAGCTCGGCCAGTCTTGACCACTTTGAACAGCCATCCAGAGCACCAACTCTGGGTCCTCACCCCCCACCCCCGCACTGCAGGCTTACCTTCCCTTGACAATCGTCCACGCTTTCATCAAAATGGCTATTTAGGTAAGTATTGTTTTCCTGATCACAAAAATATTACCAGTTTGCTGGAGACGGAGCCTGCAACAGAGGCACATGCCCTTGGCCAGGATCAAACCCCCTTCAGTCCGCAGGCCAACACTCTAATCACTGAGCCAAACCGGCCAGCGGGGAGGACAACACTCTTAATTTGGTTCCTCTTGGCACCAGAATTTCCCCTTGGTGTGTAGAACCAAGCACTTGTAGTTTTGTATCAAGATATAGTGTGACTGATTGATAGGTAGGTAGGTAGATGTAGACAGTGATAGATAGATAGAGGTAGACAGAAACAGAGAGGTAGATAGAAATATAGACAGATGATATAGATTTGTCTTTGACTTGCTTTTTTCCTTTGACTTGATCTTAAAATCACAGCTTGGAACCCATCCTCCAACCCTGTCACTCTCCAGATCAAGTGCCCACTCCATAGCTCCAGGCTATTGTTCCTATGGCCCCTTTAGCCTCTGTTCCCCACCTCCTGATACCTCCCACTGGCTTCTGGCCTCCCACTCTCCCCACAGCACCCGTGCCAGTCTGGTGCCCACCTCCCTTCACTGACCTGTGCTTGTCAGAAATAATGTTAGCCCCATGCCCACATCTGCCCCTACTGAGTGTACATTGGGGGTCCACTCAGACCCGCTTTTATGGGAACTCTTGGTGGGGAGGATGGGGCAGGGGCGCTTGACAATGGTACAAACTGAGGAGTGGGCAATGGGTGATAATTGTGTCAGGATAGTCTGAGGAGCTGGCATTTAAGCCAAGTACTCGATGACAGGAATATAGGGGGAGTGTGGTCCAGTAGAGAGGACAGTAAGTGCAAAGGCCCTGAGGTGGAAATAAGCTGTCCTTAGTGTGACTTGAGCACTGTAACCAGGTTGAGAGAAATGCAGAATCTAGTCAGGGTTCACTGAAGTTTCTCTGCGTTTCGGTCACATCCGGGGCAGATCATCAACAGAAATACCCCCAGTGTAAGAACTGAAGCCAGCCGTACAGGAGTTCATGGAATCCATTCAAGGCATGAAGCCAGGAGGAGGCAGGGGAGGCTGAGCATTCAGACCAGAGGGGATGGGGTCCTAAGCAACCACCTTTGTGCACCCAGATTCTAGATGCAAGAGAAACACAACAGGAAACCAGACCAAGAAAGTTCTTATCGCTGGGGGGGGGACACAGACCAAAAATAAGATGTATGGTTTGTCAGGTTGTGATAAGGGTGACAGAGAAAAATGCAGGAGAGGGAGTCAGGTGGGGGTGGAGAGGTGCATTTCAGGGAAATTGAAGAAATTTGAATACAACAGAACGGGAGCCACGGGGTTGAGGTGGGGGAAATCTGGAGAGGGAAGAGCCCTCTAGGCAACTGGAACAGCAAGTGCCAAGGCCCTGAGGTCAGAGCATGCCCCTATTCCAGGAAGGGTAAAAAAGGCCAGGGAAGTGGTAAGAGCAGGGAGATGGGCGGAGTGGGCAGGGCACAGAGGTGCTGAAGTGAAACTGGACAACAGTGGGTCCAGGCTGCCTGTCACCACTTGAGCCAATTAAGCAGAGACAGTGTTGAATCGAATATGAGCATTTATTCCAATATTGCTGGCAATATGGGAGAGCAGTAATGGTCATCCACGGAAATCTGCCCTGCAGCCCCGCGCCCCCCCCCCCCAAGCCAGCTGTTTCTATTGGGTAGAAGGACAAAGATTACATGGGAAAGTAGGAATTACAGTCATGGGGAAGTAGGCAAGGTGGGCTGGGGTGGCAAAGGGCTCAAAAAGGGCAGGTGCCTCAGGGACCAGATTACAGACATTGCAGCTAGGGGTTGCAACGGGCAGGCACTCCAGGATTCCATTGTTTCGGGAACAAGGTTTTAATCTTTCCTTGATGATAGGCAGTTCTCAGAAAAGGAGAATGGACCACATTCCAAGGGTAATTCCCAGGTCCGGGGGCATACAACTCCCAGCCAGGTTAGAAGGTGTTTTTTTAATTAAAACAGAACAAACACCGTTAACAGAACATGATTAATATTTCTTATAACTATAGCTAACAGAGTCAACAGAGCATGATCCACATCTCTGCCCCTAACAGGAGGAACTCGACCATGGGATCGTTGTGGAAAACAAGGGAGGATTGGAGAGGGAGGGAGGCTCTGAGCCAAACCCTGATCTACCCTCACAGAAAATCAGCAGAACAGGGCACCTCTGGGCAAACAGAGGGAGAACAGCTTATTCAGTATCCGGGAGATGACGAGAGAGAGCCAAGAGTCTCCAAGTTTTACTGCACACTCTGCACAAAGTATGGTTTATTTTAGTCATGTGCACATGTTTCTGTATACTTTTTAATTTTAAAAAGTATATAGAAAATGTTAACACTTTATAAAATGGTACCACTAGCATCCCATTTTTCTGAAGACAAATGTAGGCATAGAAAAGTCAATGGAAAAGAAAAATTAATGATAGTGACTCTCCAGGCAGAGGTATTACTGGACAGAGGTATTACTGTTTTCTTTGTGCTTTTCAGAATTTTCCAACTTTTCTATAAAGACGATGTATTACAATAAGATAATAAATATAATTTTGTGTGATGTTAAAAAAAATGCAGAAAGCATAGATTGCCCCCTAAAATACTCCTGTACCAGCCACATGAAGAAGCAAAACATTTGGTCCTAATTGGTTCTGATAATTTCTAATTTCCTTTTTTGTGAAAGAAAACAGTAGGGATGAAGTTGAAGCCCCTTTCCCAACCCCCTTTGTCCCGGAGCCCCAATTTCACTCCCCTGCTTGTCTCCCCAGAAAACAGCAACTGCCCTGAACCTGAAGTGAGGTCTGTTTCCTGTGTTTACATTTGACCACAGATATGTTAAGAGGAAGTCTGTATTTGTTCTGCTGGCAAAATAAGTAACCAGGCTTTTTTTTTTTTTTTTTTTAGTTAATCCTTACCCAAAGGATATTTTTTTTCCTTTGGTTTTTAGAGAGAGCAGAAGGAAGGGCGGGAGGGGGAGAAAGAGAGAGAGAAACATCCAAGTGAGAGAGACACATCAATTGGTTGCCTCCCGTACACACCCCGACTGAGGCTGGGGATGGAACCTGCAACCCCGGTATGTGCCCTTGACCAGGAATCAAATCTGAGACCCCTGGGTGCGTGGGCCAGCGCTCTAACCATTGTGCCACACTGGCCAGGGCAACTGACAGGGCTTTTTAAAATATATATGTATTTTTATTGATTTCAGAGAGAAAAAGGGAGAGGGAGAGAGAGAGAGAAACATCAATGATGGGAGAGTCGTCATTGATCGGCTGCCTCCTGCACGCCCCCTGCTGGGGATCAAGCCCACAACCTGGGCATGTGCCCTGACTGGGAATCAAACTGGGATCTCCTGGATCCTAGGTCAATGCTCAGCCACTGAGCCGTGCGGGCCAGGCATGACAGGGCTTTTTAAGCAAAACTCCAAACAGTACCTAAATTATAAAATGGAAAGAGAATGCCCCACTTCACCCCCAAAGAAAGGAGAGTAATTAATACCTAGAAATAAATTTCTCTAGCATGTCAGCCCCAGCAGGGTAGGTTTTCCTATCTGTCCTGTTCACTGCTGTGTCAGCCAGTATTGGGCAAACAGTGAGTGCTTAATATATGTTGTAAACATTTTTCAATTTTTTGGATTATACCCATTTTCAAAGTAAAATGTTTTAATTTGGGATATTTTAGATTTACAGAAAGGTTGCAAAAAATAGTGCAAAGTGTTTTGATATGCTTCTCACTGTTTCCCCTATAGCCATAGCCACCTGTAACTACTAAGAAATTATGTTTCTGCCCAGCCAGCGTGGCTTAGTGGTTGAGCATACATCTATGATCCAAGAGACCGAGGTTCTGCTCCTGGTCAGGGCGCATGCCCAGGTTTCTGCTCGATCCCCAGTGGGGGGGTGCAGGAGGCAGCTGATCAATGACTCTCTCATCATTGATGTTTCTGTCTCTCTCTCTCCCTCTCCTTTCCTTTCTCTGAAATCAATAAAAACATATTTTAAAGAAAAAGAAATTATGTTTCTTAGTTGTGTTACAATTCACAAAACTCCAGGCTTTATTTGGGTGTCACCATTTTTTGCACCAATGTCCCCTTTCTGCCCTAGGATCCCACATTTCATGTGTCCTCATGTCTGCTGGGTCACATCCAGTCTGTGAGACTGCCTCAAACTTTTTTCTTTTTCATGCCTGGGACATTTTTGCAGAGCAATGATCAGGTCTGCTGTAGAATATCCCTCAATTTGGGTGTATCTGATATTGTTCTCATCATTAGCCAGTGTTTACCGGTTGCTGGAAGAAATCCACAAAGGTGAGGTGCCCTTCTCACTACATTATATCAGGGCCACGTGGTACCAGGTCGACTTACCACTAGGATGTTAGCCAGGACCATCTGGTTAAGGTGGTGTCTGCCAGGTGTCTCCACTGTAAAGTTCCCATCTTTTTTTTTTTGGTCCATACTTTATTCATTGGATGAGAGTCAATAACTCTTTTGAGCCCTGTCCACACTCAAAAGGAGGCTGGAAGAACTGAGTTCCAGCTCCTGGAGGAGCCTTTCAACTTACATGATTTGGAATTCTTTCTAAGGAAGATCTGACTCATTTCCCCTCACACCCATTTTAAAGACCAGGAGACTGAGGTTGAAGACTGCCTCACTGGAGGGTAGCCCAGCCCAGGGTGAGGCCCTATCCAGCGCTGGACCGACGCTGTGGGGCCCCAAGTGTGAAGGCAGGTGGCGACTCTGGGCCTGCGTCGGGGAAGGGGAGGAAATCGGGCGCCCCAAGCCGCCGTCGGGGGCCCCAATCGCCGCGGATGGGCTGCCTGCGGGAGGCGGGGCTGCGCCGGGTGGCGGAGCAGGATTCCGGGGCGTGGCCAGCCGGGCCAGGTTGGGAGCGCGGGCCCCAGAGGTCACCTGGCCTGGCCCCCCGGCCCGCGGGCAGGGTGGCCGGGCTCAGCCACCTGAGAGCTGGGCCGCCCCGGACTGCGAGCGCCTCGCTCTCCTGCAGCTCGGCTCCCCCGGCGCCTGGCGTCGACCTTGACCCCGAGGCCCAGCCAACCACAGGTGAGACCGGCCCTGCTGGTGTAGACGTGCTGGCCGATTCCCGTGGGAGGGGTCTCCCCCTCTCCTCTTGACCCAGTTGCTGTTCTCCTAGGCCGAGGCGAGGGGCAGCCAGCCCGAGCTGGGTGACCCAGGCGTTGAAGGAGGGGCCCCTTGGCGCCCTGGCCAGGGGCGGTAGGAACCAGCGGGAGTGTGCGGGGGACTGATGAGGCCGGAAGAGGGAGGCAGGGAGGTGCGGGGCAGGTCAGGCGGGCCACCGTGCAGGGGCCCCAGTGCCCAGGCGCCTGTCCTCAGAGCCTGGGGTCACTTGGACAGCCTACCAGCAGTTGAGGGTGTGAGAGTTAAAAGTCCGTGGTCACATGCCAGTGCCATCAGCTGCCTCCCGCCTGGGTTCCTCCGCAGGAATGGGGGTGGGGAGGAGAGGAAGGTGTGGGCAGAACTTCCTGGAAAAGGGAGACCCAGCTCTTTGCCGGAGGGGTATGACCCTGGGACACATACTCATATGTAGTCAAACACAACACACACACCATACACACAACTCACTTTAGAGACACACAGTTCGACCCAGGCACAAAACAGGGATGCCCAAGTAGTCATCCCACACAGTTTCAGTTGAGAATTCAGGTGCACATCACAGACACATGGGCCTTGCGGGCTCAGGGTGCACGTCTACAGGGACATAGGACTCCCAGGCACACAGCAGACTTGTGACCCAGGCAGGCACACTTGGCTGCACAGAGAAAGCAGCTCAGACACACCCAGACACAGGCAAACACGTCCTCGGAGAACATGGACTCACGAGATATGTCTGGCTGGGGCATCCGCAGCACGCAGATAACAGCACCTGGCACCAGTGGCTCACAATACAAGGTCTTTTGGGAGGAGGCTGTGACAGTAAGCAGGGCTGCACTTGTGTGCCAGACACCCCCACCCCAATCCACTGTTCATAGCTGAGGAACTCCAAGGCTCACATGACCCAAGGGGAGGGCTTCTGGAACAGTCCCCGGAGAAACTGTATCATCCTCACTAATGATCCACTTCCGCCCCAGAGAATAAAGGCTCAGTGACCCTTGCCAGCCCGGCCTTGTAACTCACCTGCCCCTTGGAGCGCCCAGCTGACTGGCTTGTGCCTCCACCAGGGTGAGTGCTGGGTCTGGGATGAGGGAGGGCAAAATGGGCCTGCATGGCCACCCTTCCTGGACCCTGGCTGGACCCCACCCACCCGCTTACCCTCCCAGCCACCTTTACCCTGAAGTCCTGGGAACTAGGGCACCCCCAGGGGTTTCCCGCTGGGCCAGAACAGGGCAAATGGGTATCTCAAGAGCCTACTGCCCAAGCCTCAGCCCCAGGTCCCCAGACACTTGTCTCTCCCCTCCCAGATGGACACAAGGACAGTGCTACTCGTCCTGCAAGCCTTGCTGGTGCTCCCCCTGGCTGATGGCACTGCTCCCACCCTGCGTTTTGTGGCTGTGGGTGACTGGGGAGGGGTCCCCAATGCCCCATTTTACACAGCCCGGGAAACAGCCAATGCCAAGGAGATTGCCAGGACTGCGAAGATCCTAGGCACAGACTTCATCCTGTCACTGGGGGACAATTTTTACTTTACTGGCGTGCAGGATGCCAACGACAAGAGATTCCAGGTGTGTGCCACTAGAGTGGGGGTCGGGGACATGTGGAGAAACCACTCAACCTTTTGACTCTGAAGAAGGCAGAGGAAAGCCAACACCTGTGGGGACCTAGAGCTCTTAGTGTCTCTTGTCCCCAGCTCCTGATGTGGTGGAAGCATTAGGGTGGCTGCTTGACCCTGGGGTGGGGATGCCCTTTCTGTCTGCTGCAGGAGACCTTCGAGGATGTGTTCTCTGCCCCCTCCCTCCGCAACGTGCCCTGGTATGTGCTGGCTGGCAACCATGACCATCTGGGCAACCTTTCAGCACAAATCGCCTACTCCAAGATCTCCAAGCGCTGGTGAGCCTGCTCCCCACCCATCCCCCAAGCCTCACATGGACAGAGGGGCCCACTGGACTGAGCTGACCGTGGGGCTTCTCCAGCCAACATGTGTGTGCACACCATCTCTGTCCCCTCCACAGGAATTTCCCCAGCCCTTACTTCCGCCTGCACTTCAAGATCCCACGGTCCAATGTGACTGTGGCCATCTTCATGCTAGATACAGTGACATTGTGTGGCAACTCGGATGACTTCCTCAGCCAGCAGCCACAGAGGCCCCGTGACCCAAATTTGGCCCGTACACAGCTGTCCTGGCTCAAGAAACAGCTGGCAGCGGCCAAAGAGGACTACTTGCTGGTGGCTGGCCACTACCCAGTGTGGTCCATTGCTGAGCATGGGCCCACCCACTGTCTGGTCCGTCAACTGCAGCCACTACTGACCACATACAAGGTCACTGCCTACCTGAGTGGCCATGACCACAACCTGCAGGTGAGGAGCCTGTAGGTGGGGTGGGGTGGGGAGGCAGGTAAGGGGTCACTACCCCACTTGATGTGCCCCATGGCACATTGGGATCCTCCTGCTGTTTGGGGATCTCCCAAATGTCACTCTCCCTGAAACTATGCTCTTTAACCAGGAAAACAACCCAAAGTTCCCTAAAAGCCATCGTAATAGCTACCAGTTGGCAATAGCTTACTCAGTGCAGACTTGTGAAGTAGGATCAATAGACTCCTACAAGTGGGGAAACTGAGGCCCAAGGGGGGTTTATGTTCCTTTCCCAAAGTGACTCGAGACCCTGGACTCAAGACAGGTAGGCACAAAGCCTGTGGTCAGCCTCACTGAGGGGCTGGGGGCTCCACTGACCCTGAGTCCTCCATCCACAGTACCTTGAGGATGAGAATGGCATCGGCTACATACTGAGTGGGGCTGGGAACTTCATGGACCCCTCGAAGAGGCACTTTCGCAAGGTTCCCAGCGGCTACCTGCGCTTCCACTATGGGGTTGAGAACTCACTGGGTGGCTTCGCCTACATAGAGATCAGTCCCAAAGAGATGAGCATCACTTACATCGAGGCCTCGGGCAAATCCCTCTTCAAGACCAAACTGCCAAGGCGTGCCAGGCCTGAGCGTTTGTGAGGGGCTTGAGGCCGAGGGCCTTCCCTGCCAGTGGGGTGGTGGGCCCCACTGGGATCCCCGCCCCTTGCCAGGACTTCTCCGGGGCCTGTGGTCCTGTTGAGTGGGAAGGAGAGCCACACATGCATTTGAACCTGACATCTTCTGTCACTGCCAAATATTCAATAAAAGAATAGATGCGCCCTGGCTGGTGTGGCTCAGTTGGTTGAGTGGTGTCCTGTGCACCAAAAGGTCACCAATTCGATTCCTGGTCAGGACACATGCCCTGGTTGCGGGTCCCTGGTGGGAGCTGTGCAGGAGGCTGCCGATCCATGTTTCTCTCTCACATTGATGTTTCTCTCTCTCTAAAAATATCAATTAAAACCTTTTTTTAATAAAAACATTTTAAAAAATAGATGCAAGACTGCAAGTGTATCACAAGTGTCCCTTTCCTCACCTCTCTGGCAAATTGCATCATCTGGGTACTAGAGTGTCTGGCTCCCCACTTGCTGGCCTGCATCTCCATCTCTTAACCCCATCTGTAACCAGCTAGCCCCATACATGGATATGATTTTAAGGAAAGACCAAAAGGGAGCTCTATTCCCTTCCTCCTCTTCTCCCACAGGCATGCATCTCTTAAACTCGAAGGGACCCCACAAGTCTTGCAACCAGGGGAGCAATGGGCAGCAGCAGGTTGTCCCAGGCTTACCCCTGAATCTGTCCCCAAAGCCCCCTTTTCTCTGACTTCCCAGTGAGCCAAAGCAGTGCCTAAGCTCTCCTGTTGCTTCTTCTATCCTAAGCCCTTCCTTGTTTCACTGTCCTGAGTGTGCTTTTGTTTCCGCCAATAAATTCTAGCTTGCTTTGCTGCACACACACAAAAAAAGACCAAACAGAAAAAGGAAGGGGTAGAGCAGACAAGCCTTCCTCTCCCAGCCCACCTCCCTAGGGACAACCACCACCATTTTCTTTCCTTCTGCAGTTGATGCCTCCTCAGAAAAACATCCCTTCTTTACACAAAACAATATCCACACAGTTCTGCACCTGTTCTTTCTAGTTAACCACAAGTCTTCTTTCTACTAAACCACAACTCAACTGTTCATAACAGAATACTCATTTTGTTCATTTCAACATGACATTGCTAATAAGATAACATGGCTCTAAAATCTAAAGTTTACAGCCAAGTGAAATCTCACCCACCTCCCTGTCTTTCCCTGCCCCTCTCCTAGAAAGAAAGAACTTTTTATAAATGCTTTGTTTTTTTCTAGTATGTCTTTATGCAAATAAAAGCAAATGTAAATTTTTTTTCTCTCCTCTCTGATCCGCACCTGGCTTTTTGGTGTGTTTTTTTCTTCAAACCAACTTTATTTAGGTATAATTGGTACATTTAAAACGTACAGTTCCATAAGTTTTGACAAAGACACACAATTAAGATACAGGTTTAAGCATGTCCCACACCTCCAAAGGTGCTTTCTGCACTTTCCTGTTTCTGCCTGTTATACCTGGAGATCTGCCTATCTGCTCTCAGTGGCTTCTGGCTCTTTCTGAGGCTACAGAGGCCCCACTGTGTGTCTGACCCACTGCCTATCCAACCATCTCATAAGGGTTGCCGGGATTGCTTTCAATTGCTATCCTCAAAGCTGCAATAAATGACCCTGTCCCTGTTTCCTGCATGGGCAGATATGTTTGTAGGATCAACAAGACACATTCCAAAAAGCAGGACTGCCATTCTTTTGTTCTTATTAGCCATGGAGCTTCCATCTATGTCACCAACTCCTTGCTGGGGCCTGTTGAAATCTTCTCCAATCTTTTCCTTTTACCAACACAGCTAAAGAACTGTAGGCATTCCTGGACCCACATTTTTGTACATCTGTGCAAGTATATATGTAGAAAAACTTCCAGAAGTGAAATTATTTCAAGGCCTGTTTCTTTTTTCTGTTATTTTTTAAGAAGATTTTTTAAAAAAAATTAATTTGTTGCCCCGCCGGGAGTGGCTCAGCAGTTGAGCGTCAACCTAGGATCCAGTCAATCAGGGTTCGACTCCCGGTCAGGGTACATGCCCGGGCGTGCAGAAAGCAGCCGATCAATGACTCTCTCATCATTGATGTTTCTATCTCTCTCTCCCTCTCCTTTCCTCTCTCTGAAATCAATAAAGATATATTTTTTTAAAAAATTATTTGTTGATTGATTTTAGAGAGGGAGAAGAAGGGAGGAAGAGAGAGAAACATTGATTTGTTGTTCCACTTATTTAGGCATTCATTGGTTGCTTCTTGTATGTGCCCTGACCCGAGATTGAACCTGCAACCTAGGCATATCGAGACAACGCTCTAACCAACTGAGCTACCTGACCAGGGCTCAGGACCTGTTTCTTATGATGAATGCTGAAAGCAGAATGTGCACCCTGAGCTGAAAGCTGCAGAGAAGCCCAGTTCCTCTCTGGGGAGAGTTGAGTAACACCCACCCATAGACAGCCTGAGTCATCCAGCACCAGGCGAGTCACAGAAACCTCTCCCTTATTCTGACCTCAACTGCTGCTTCAGCTGCTATAGGGCAGGGACTGCCAGCCCAGCTGAGCAAAATTAAAGAGCCTGGACAAAATGTAACAGGTTACTGCTGGAGAAAGGAACTTGGTGAAGGGGCACCTTTCATTCGCTACTTTAGAGATGTCCATAGTATCAAATTTGTTACAAGATACACGTGTACTGCTAAAATTAAGTAAAGTTCTTACCCAAAGACCAGCCCTAAGTACCTTCCAATTGATGTCAAGGCAGCTCACAGCCACCCTGCCTCTTCCCACTGACTCAGAGGCTCTGGGCAGGAAGGGGTCTGAGTCAGAGATCAGCCCAATATCCCCATTCGAAGGGCCTAAAGTGTGGAATTAGCCCAATGTCCCTGTTCACAGGGCCCAGAGGTTGGAAAGGAGAAGTGACACATCAAAGCTGACACAGGGAATGTGTGGCAGGGATGGGGTTGGTCCCCTCCTCCACAACAACCAAGTACTTCTACCAAGCACCAAGGATCAAGTCCTGTGTCAGATAGCTGGAGGCACAGGAGCACCAAAAAGAATAAGGCAGGGTATCCCCGACAGTGTGGCTCAGTGGTTGAGCATCGACCCATGAACCTAGAGGTCACGGTTCGATTCCCTGTCAAGGCACATGCCTGGATTTCAGGCTCGATTTCCAGTAGGGGGCATGCAGGAAGCAATCGATGATTTTCTCTCATTGTTGATGTTTCTACCTCTCTTTCCCTCTCCCTTCCTCTCTCTGAAATCAATAAAAACGTATATTTTTTAAAAAGATGGAATTGCTATTCACGTAATTACTTTTTTTAAAAAAAGAATAAGGCAGGGCAGACATTTGATCTCAGAGACTTTCTGTTGGGCTCAGGGAACAACGCCAACCCGCACACAGTCACTGTTAGAAAAATGCCTTCTAAACTGCAAGGAATATGATAAGAGAGTTCCCTAAGGCCAGTCGCAGGGTCTTCTCACTCTTCCCAAGCAACCACATCTGATTCCATCATCGCGGACATTGTCATGTCCCCACTGCTCACTCTTCACGCCGACCGCTGGAACGGGCACCAGCACCCTCAAGCAGCAAGCAGGTGAGAGTCTGGCCATACCCACCTCCTCACCAGCTGCCAAGAATCATGAGTACAAAGGTAAGAGGCCTGCCTTCTCACACAGCCAAACGCACTGTCATCAAAACAGAACGACATTGACTCCAGGAAAACATCCAGAGGAAATCCAGAAAGAAACTCCAAAACACACAAGAATGTGATGTAGGTTGAAGGTGGTATTGCAATTTTACAGATTTGCCTTGTTGATTTGCCCAGAAGATAAAGCCTGAATCCTACTTCCAACCATATACAAGAATAAATTCCAGAGGGATCACCTATTTCAATGTAAAAATAAAACAAAGTAGAAGATGAAAATGAGTATCCCCACAAAGATCTGAATGAGATGGTTCACGGTAGTTCTACTCATCATTGTCCCCAAACTGGAAACAACCCAAATGTCCATCAATACTTGAAGGGATAAACAAGCTGGTATATCCTCATAATGGGATACAATTCAACAACAGAAAGGAACAAACTGCTGATAGATACAACATAGACTAGAAGGTAGTAAGCTGAATAAAAGAACCCAAACTCAAAAGGTTACATATTGTATTATTCTGTTTATGTAACTTTCTGAAAAATACAAAGCTATAGGAATTAAAAACAGATCAGTTGGTGCCAGGGGGTAGGGGCAACGAAGGAATTGACTGCAAAGAAACCGGAGGAAACTTCTTGGGGTGATGGAAACGTTCACTATCTTGATTGTGGCAATAGTTTCACAGATATATGCACATGTCAAGACATAAAATTTCATACATTAAATACATGCGGTTTATTGTCTATAAAGTATATCTCAATAAAGCTGTGAAGGAAGGGAAGGAGAGAGGGAAGAACTAATCTTCAGCAAATAGAAGATTGCCCATAAACCATGGCAGAGTTGCACTATGAATTGTGTAGCTACTAAAAACAAGAGTTATCTGTATGTGTATTGACCATTAAGTGGAACTATCCAGTTGCAAGGCAACGTTCATTGTATGATCCCTTGCTGTGTGTCCAGGTTTGTAACCAGCACTGAGAAGGGGGTCTTGGAAAGGCACTTCCAAGGGTAACACTGCCCCCTAGTGGAAATCTTGGAGATAGGTCTACTTAACAAACATCACAAGTTACTTTCCTGAACCCTCTAATGACACAGTTCTTATCAAAGTCACCAGTGATCAAACGCTGAATTGTTTTAAGACCCGAAGGTTCTTGTTAAAGTTTGAGAAAAGCGTCTTACAAGTTTCCCCCTAACCGTGACTGAGCAATACCAGTATTTGCAATTCCTTAGCACCGGGATGTTTTAATATGCCCCACGTTGGGGAGGCCTGGGTGGGCTGCGAGGGGCTGGGGCTTGAATCGGGAAAGGCAAGTGAGACATCCCCAGGAAGATACTGCGACCGAAAACAAGGATGCCTGTGCAGCTCAGGGATGGCTCGGCCCAAGGCCCCCGAAGAGAGGGAACGGCCACCCCTATGAGCTGACCAGAAGTAGTATCCTCGGGAGCGGCTAATCAAATGCGCACAAGCCCACGCGCAGGCGCACTGAGAAACTCCCCGGGATGAGAGTACGCATGCGCACAAACGTTGGCGAGGCGGGCCCTGCTTTCTAGGCTATCCCGGCAGTGGGTGGGCGGGACATGAGGGGGAGGATAGGGGGTTCCACTTCCGCTGGGAACCGGAAGTCACTGTCTCCCGGGTGAACAAGGCTGACTCCACGAGGGAAAGCTAGTGCAGGTGACGGTTCGCGCGGGAGGGCGTTGGCGCCGGGCGAGGCTGGGTGCTCTTCGACTCAGGGCCGCTCTCGGAGGAGGTGCCGAGGGTGCCCTGCTTGGAGGGTGGCCCGTCAGGGAGCTGGACTCCCCCGGGTCCCCGCCGGCTAAGCGCGGCTGCTCGGAGGCCTGGCTTCTACAGCCGCCGAAGCCTTGGTGAGCCTGGGGGGACCGCACGGCAGGATCGGGAGCCGATCCCTCTTCCATCCCTCTTTTGGCGCTTTTGGACTTATGTCGTCGTCACCGAAGGACAGGCCGAGACACCTGGGGCTTTATGGGCAGGCCATCCCCCTTCTGGAGTGGGGTATTGTAGTTATCGGGTAAAATGAGATTTGGGGACCCATCTGTAGCTTCTGATTCAGGAGACTCATTTATTCATTCAACTATATGGCTATTGAACGCTTAATACATACCAGGCACTACGCGTGCTAGGGCTTCAGCAGAGGGCAAATCATTCCCCGACGCCCCCAGAACTGATATTCCAGTGGGGCTAGATCTGGGGTGAGGTTCAAAAATCAGCCCTTTTTGAGGATCACCAGGTTATTGTGTTGCAGATGGTACCCAGGGCTGGGCTTTGGAGTAAAACTGCCCTGGCAGGTGAGAGCATGGGCTACAGAATTGACTACACCTTCCTAAAGCCTGCAAGGTCTTGTGGGGCCTGGCTGCTGCTTACCTCTTCTGTTGCATCTCATGCACATCTCTCCATTGTTCACTGAGCTTCAGTTGTACCAGTCTTCTTTCTCTTTCTCGAGAAAAGCTTCTGCCTTGAAGCCTTTGCAGTTGCTGCTGTTCCCTCTGCCTGGACTACCTTGCATGGTGCCTTCTTGTCATTCAGGTCTCATCTTAAATGACTTACCCAGAGGGTCCTTCCCACTCTACCCTTATCTGAAGTGCCCCATTCTGGAAGTGTTCACCTTGCCCAGGTATTAACCTCATAGGACTTAACAGTATTTGGAATGAATTCACATATTAGTTAACTTGTTAAGGGTCTCTCTTCATCCACTGCAAAATAACTTTCACAAGAGCAGATACCTTGCCTGCCTTGATTGCAGCATTGCTGTGGTTTAGTGTAGGGACTGGCATTGGTTTATTCATTTGCTCAGTAAATATTTGTTGAGTGCCAGTTCTGTGCCATGAACAGTTCTTGGCTCTGAGGATACAAAGAAAAGACAAAAGTCCCTGCCCTCGTGGAATTTACATTTGGAGATGCAGGGATACCGATGAGGAGGCTGTTGTGATAATCCAGGCCAGAGATGACCGGAACTCCATACTCAGACCAAGACACTGCCCCTTTAGGTGGTGAGAAGTGGTCAGATTCTGAATGTGCTTTAGAGGAGCAGCAGGATCAGATAAGAGCTGTGTGTGAGAGAGAGAAGAATCCAGGATGAGTCCAAGGTTTTTGGAAAGATGGATTTGCTATCTGCTGAGATGGGGAAGACTTCTGAGAGCAGGTTGATGTGTCAGGAGATCGGTTTTGGACAGGTTACACTGAAACGTTTATTAGCATCAGGTAGTCATGTGACCAAGACAGGTAGACAGGTGAGTCTGTGGTTCAAAGGAGGCATCAAGGCAAGAGAGGTAGGTGGCATCGTTGTAGAGGAGGCATTTGAAGCCCTGAGGCTGGGTGAGATCTCCACGGAGGTGAGTGTAGACAGATAGGGGAGAGGCCCAAAGATTGAGCTTGTGGACTCATGTCAGAGAAGTGTGGAGGGAGGGGATCAGCAGCAGCAGAGAGTAAAAGGAACTGTCAGTGAGTCAGGGACGTGAGAGTGCAGGGTTCTGAGAGCCCCATGCCAAGGGCAGGAAGAGAACCAGTATGTCTAGTGCCCTGAGGAGTGGGGATGGTCCCTTCGGATGGGCAGCATGGGGCAGGTGATGGAGAGAGAATGAGAGTGAACACACATGGTAAATACAGAGTTGTACTAGAAAAGCCTGCAGAGAAGGAGGTGTTTTTGTGTGCATGTCTTTTTTTAATGATCTAGTAGAGACAGAAAATGTGACATTGGGATCTAGGGCACAAATTGTTTTTGTGGGGACCACAGACATTCTTCCAAGAAGGCCAAATGGGTGGTCCTGGGGGCTTATGGATGTTCTCGGCCAACTGCTTCTGTTTACTCTGACTTGGAAGCACCCTCAGTTAAGAATAGGGATGTTGCCACAGCATAGGTGAACCTAGAGGGTAATATGCTAAGTGAAATAAGTCAGACAAAGACAAATGCCATATGACTTCACTTATATGTGGAATATAAAGAACAATATAAACAAACAACAGAGAAACAGACTCATAAATGCAGAGAACAGACTGATGGTTGCCAGAGGGGAGGGGCTTTGGAGGTCTGGGTGGAAAAAGGTGAAGGGGTTGAGGAATATAGACTGGTAGTTACAAAGGAGTTATAGAGATATAACTAGCCTAGGAAATATAGCCAATAATGTTGTAATAACTATTTATGGTGCCAGTTGGGTACTGGAAATATCAGGGGAACACTTTGTAAAGTATATGATTGTCTAACCACTATGGTGCACATCTGAAACTAATACAAAATAATATTGAATGTAAACTGTAATGAAAACGTTTTTAAAACTTTAAAAAAACGAATGAGGATGTTATGTAGAAAGTGATTGGTAAATATGAATGAAACTCTGGGAGTCTTTCTTCTGGCAGACTGCTGACCTCCCCCATCATGGAAGAATGATACTAGAACCAGCAGTGGAGAGAGAGGGGACAGAGTGTGGCGGGGGGAAGCTCCTTGGAAGGTCCAGTAATGGTGAATGCAGAGCCCTGAGCCCAGCACCTGGCATAGAGAAGCGCTCAGTGGTCTCTGTCTTCAAGACATACGTTCCAATGGCACATGACTCCATCATTTTTAACAATGCTCTGTTCTTCTTTTGTGTTAGACATCAGAGAGTGATGCCACCTTTTCCCCTACCCACCAACTCTTGCCCACCACAACCTTGGAAGTTGTTCTGGACTCTTCCTTCTCTCGCCACACTCATTCCACTGATTTGTCTTCCCAGCTGCTGTCTCTCCACCACAAACAACCCTTTCCCAGTTCTCACTTCCATCTTTATCCAGACTTTAAACAAAAAATATTTTATTGATTTCAGAGAGAGAGGGAGAAAGAGAGACAGAAACATCAATGATGAGAAAGTCATTGTTCAGCTGCCCCCCGCACACACCTCACTGGGGATCAAGCCCGCAACCCGGGCATGTGCCCCAACCAGGAATGGAACTGTGATCTACCAGATCCTAGGTCAGTGCCCTCAACCACTGAGCCACTCCCGTCGGGCATCTTCATCCAGACTTTTGACCCATACTCAATCCCTTAAAAACACAAAGTGAGGTTGTTTCTCTCCCATGGCCATCAGGATCCAGCTAAACATTTGAAACCATCCCGCCTGCTCCCTCTTCAGCCTGCCCCCTCCAACTGCATGGTCCCCAACCACTAGCCCAGCACTCAGATACCTGCCCCTCAGCCTTGTACGTGGCGTTTCTCTGCTTGAAACACTTCTCTGTCCAGTAACCCCTTCTTTGGATAGGCTGCCCAAGGAGGCTCTGTCAAATCCCTTGAGTGTCATTCCTCCTGGGTGGTCCTTGCATGTCCCTTGACAAGAAGACCAGCTGCTCCTAAAATCACAGGCTCCTGAGCACTTAGGCTCTGCCCAGCTCTGCGCAACTGGCCTGTCATCCTCATCAGGAACAGTGGCTTCCTGTGTAGGTGCCAGTGATGAATGGACCATACATTATACAAGCACTTACGATTTGTCATGGCAGCCCCTCTGAAGTAGCAACCTGATCTCTATTTTATAAATAAGGAAACTGAGGCATAGAGAGATTAAGTAACCTACTTGAGATCATGTAATAAGTGGGGGGGGGGGTGTCAGAGTTAGAATCCAGAATCTGCTCTCACCCACTCTACCCTGAGTGCACTGGGATTGTCTGCTGTCCCCAGAGGGTGCCATTGTGCAAGTCCTCCCTTCACCATGGGCCAGCTGGACCGTCTTCTCAACCTGCTTCCCAGAACATCTGGAGGGCCTCCTGGGTCCCATGAGTCACTGACTTCTGGCCCCTTCCACCCACAGGTTCATCCTCCTGCAGACATGGGACGCAGAAAATCAAAACGAAAGCCGCCCCCAAAGAAGAAGATGACAGGCACCCTAGAGACCCAGTTTACCTGCCCCTTCTGCAACCATGAGAAATCTTGTGACGTGAAAATGTGAGTAGGGGATGGAGGCCACAAAATCTGCCTCATGGAGCCTCCCCCTCCCTCAGTTGGGAATTAGCTCTCCTTTAGATACAGACCTCTTTGCTTACCAGTCCCTCCATCTCCTCCCATTCCAGGGACCGTGCCCGTAATACCGGAGTCATCTCTTGTACTGTGTGCCTAGAGGAATTCCAGACACCCATCACGTGTATCCTTGAGAAACTAGGCTTTTTCCAGGGGGTGGGGGTGGGTAGTCAGGACTGCCCTGCCCAGGGTGGACTGCTTGAGGGCACCTGGCCAAAGGCAGGACAGTAGAATGCAGCCCTTGTACCTCTGGCCCTGCTGTGTACCCTGTGCGGGGCTATGGCCACCCAGAGGAATGGGTGCTACCTGCTTGCTTAGGTGGGGAGACTGTGCAAGGCAGGGGTCTGGCTGACATCAGTGTGAGCAGCCGAAGTGTGTATGGGAAGGGGAAGGTGTCCAATACCCTCAGTTGCCCTTGACTTCAGCGGCTCAGATCTGTCAGAACCAGTGGATGTGTATAGCGATTGGATAGATGCCTGTGAGGCAGCCAATCAGTAGCAAAGCGGAGGACCCACCCCCTTGGCAGCCCCGCTGCCATGGACCTGCCCACTGGGTACCAATCCAGAGACATTCCTGAGGTCCAGGGTGTGGGTCCAGGGCCCTCAGAGCCCCCTGTGTGTATGTGTGGAGTGGATGTGGTTGTGAATGTGTGGCTGCAAGTGTGGCCACAGGGGTGTGCTCATGGGTGGGGTGGAAGGAGTTGAGGGGTTGCTGGTCTCCACGTGCCCGAACTGCATCCCTTGGCTCCAAAAGCCTTTGACTTGCTCCCTCTTTCAGCCCCTGAGCCCCCTGGCTCTGGGGCACTAGCTTTTCTAGGAGCCAGTGTCCTGGCATCCTGGATGAGGGCAAGCCCTGCAGAGACAGCCTTAGGACCCTCCAGCCTCCTCACCCACTCCCCAGCACCTTGCCCATTTGAACTGAACTGCCTGCTCTCTGCCTTTTAAGGACTATGGCCTGGGATTCAAAACCACAAGCCCCTCAGCTGGGCCCTGGCAGGGTGGACCCAGTTCATTTTTAATTGCTTTTATAGAGGAAGGACGGCTGGGTCAGGGACAACTGTTGGTCACAGCCCTTAAATAAAGCAGCTGATGCAAGCTCCTGGCTCTCTGATTTCTGGGTTCTGGTCAGTTCCTGAGGCTCAGTGAGGGGGGAGAGGGAGACCTGGCAGGCCATTGGAAGTGGAGGTTGGCCAGTCCTTCAAACTGTCCAATATTTATCCACTAGACAGGCATTCAGGGTTTCACCAGGGCATTGCTGAGCGCAAGGGACACCGATGACCCCACAGACATGTGGGCAAGCATTTAGTTCCAATGAGAAAGAGGGCCAACAGAGGCTGGGGTAGGGTGGAGCAGGGTGGTCAGGGAAGACTTCCTGGCCTGAAGGAGGCAATGCTCAAGGGCCACCCTGTGCTGGTGGCTGCTCTCAGGCTTGCCTATCTTACCCCCTTTTCCCAACAGTCACCCTGTGAGGCAGGTGCCCCAGCCTTGCAGATGAGGAAACAGACCAGAGATGGGAGGTCACCAACCCAAGGTCCCACAGCCAGAAGGCAGCACAGCTGGTCCTTAAACCCAGGACACCTGGCTTCACCACCGAGGGTACAGTCTGAGAGAACAGTTCTTGGTTTTGTGGGGGCTGAGGAGCTCTGGAAAAGAATAAGGTTCTACAAATGGACCCTCGTCCAAGGCTGGTGAGGAGTCTCGAAGGCTGGAGGTGGTGCCAGATGCAGGGGTATGTTACAATATTTATTAATCTTTGTCCCTATTCCTGGCACAGAGCTGCTAAAACCCTTGGAGTTTCCACAGCAGTCACCCAGGATGGGGCTGGTCACCAGAAAGATCAAGTGATTACTGAGTAGGAACTCCCTGCCATATCCACTCTCTAGGAAGGGAAAGGGGGAGACTACAGATTAAGCTCTCTAAAAACTTCAACAGCCCTAGCTAGTTTTGCTCAGTGGTTAGAGCATCTGCCTGCAGACTAAGGGGTCCCAGGTTCAATTCTGGTTGCAGGCTTGATCCCTGGCCCCAGTGAAGATGCCTGTGGGAGACAACCAGTTGATGTGTCTCTCATGTTAATGTTTCTCCCTCTCCCTCTCCCTCTCTCTCTCCCTCTCCCTCTCCCTCTCCCTCTCCCTCTCCCTCTCCCTCTCCCTCTCCCTCTCCCTCTCCCTCCCCCTCCCCCTCCCCCTCCCCCTCCCCCTCCCTCTCCCTCTCCCTCTGAAAAGGCAGTGGAACAATATCCTCAGGTGAGGATATAATTAACTAATTAAAAACTTCAACAATGCCCAGCTGGTGTGGCTCAGTGGTTGAGGGTTGACCCATGAACCCGAGGTAGTGGTTCAATTCCTGGTCAGGGCATATGCCCAGGTTGTGGGCTCAATCCCCAGTAGGGGGTGTGCAGGAGGCAACCGATCAATGACTCTCATCCTTGATGTTTCTATCTCTCCCTCTCCCTTCCTCTCTCTGAAATCAATAAAAACATATTTAAAAATTTAAAAATAATAAAAATAAAGACTTCAACAAGATCTGATGAACACCTGAAACCTATAAATTTTAACCGGTGTTGCTCCAATAAATGCAATTTTTAAAATTAAAGAAATAGCCCAGCTGGGCGTGGCTCAGCGGTTGAGCGTCGACCTAGGATCCAGGAGATCAGGGTTCGATTCCCGGTCAGGGCACATGCCCAGGTTGCGGGCTGCAGCCAATCAATGACTCATCATTGATATTTCTCTCTCTCTCTCTCCCTCTCCCTTCCTCTCTCTGAAATCAATAAAGATATATTAAAGTAAGTAAATAAATAAATAAAATTAAAGAAATAAAAAGATTTGATGCGCTTCCAGGTTGGTGAACACATGGAGGTGCTGGGAGGGCGCTGCACATGGAGAGCACATGGCAGCTCTGCTCTTATCTATGCCTTGCCCTATGCAGCTCTTCCACTTGGCTGTTCCTGAGTTACTTCCTTTTATAAACCTGTAATCTGATAAGTAAAATGTTTCTATAAGTACTGTGAACTACTCTAGTAAATTAATCAAATTTGAGGGGGGGTCATGGGAAAGCACGATCTATAGCCAGTTGGTCAGAAGCACCTGGATTTGCAATTGGCAGCTGAAGTGGGGGAGGACCGCCTTGTGGTACCAAGCCCTTACACTGTGGGATATGACACTCTCGAGGTAGATATTGTCAGAATTGAGTTCATTGAGTTCATTGCTTGGTAGTGTGGAAAAAGCACACATCTGAACATGGCTCATGGTGAGCACCTGGACACTGCACGGTGCCCTCAGATGGTCTCGTGATTATAGGACTCTTGACTCAGTATCCTGGGGCAGATCCAGCTCTGCCTCCTGGCCTCCTAAGTCTGAGCAGCAGGGGACCTGTGCTTAGGATTTCTCATTGATACAATAGGAAGGATGATGGAAACTTTCTCCCAGGGCCATGCTGAGGACGGGGAGGTGCCTTGCATGGTTTGAGCAACTCTGACACCCACCCTGGGCATTGAGGAATATGAACAATAGATGCTTAATTCGCAGGAAGCCCTAACCACCACGCCCAGCTACTGAGTCTGGCATGTGCCCCCTAAAGTCCACCCTGCTCTGACATGCTTCTTCCTGGTGCTCCCCACCAAGACCCCAGGTAAGGTCTCCTAGCCCAGACATGAGCCAGTGGTCATGGGCAGAGTGGTGGACAGACCCGGGTGGGATTGCCTCCGACATCCAGGGAAATGGGGTTCGTCCTCTGGCATCCAGGGCCCGCCCACCAGAGGCCAAGTGCTAATATGGTGCTATTTTCCACAGGAGGCAGGGCCCAGAGCCAGGCGTGGATCCTCCTCAGCATAGCTTCTTGAGCTGGCCCTAGGGGAGCAGGACTCCCAGTAGCCAGGCCAAGCGTGCCTGGAATCCAGTTTATGAGGCCCCAAGGGCTGTGTCATCTATGCATATGGGTCTTCTGTTGTCTGTCTCTGCAGATCCCCACCTTCCAGCTTCATCCCCTGTCCTGGGGAGGGAAGGAGAGAAGGATCTTCTGTGACCCCTGCACTGCTGCATCCTGTCCTTGGAACCCTGACAATTGGAGGCATGCAAGAGGGATGACTGGGGCAGACATCACGGAACAGCAGGGTCCCCTCTGAAACACAGAGAGGTTAGGGGCCGGTCCGCAGACATCTAGGGTCTTGGAATGGCAGGCGAGACTGGGGGATCAGCCCTAAGGAGAGGGCAGAGTGAGGTGGGCCCACAAGGCAGCCATGCTCGCAGTCAGCCACTCAGCTGCTCTATGCCAATCAGTAAAGGGCCATTACCCTGGGCCCTGAAATGTCCATCCTCACCCACTACCCTGTCCCCTCTCACCACCACCCCACAATGCACTCCAGGACTAAAGGGGTCCCCCTGCCCACAGGGGCCTGCAGGACCCAACTTATCCATTGGTCAGTGCCAAACATACTGTTTGAAGTCATTTAAACTTCCCCATGACCCCATGAGCCTTGCTGTCCCCATTTTCCTGATGGAAAAACAGATCTAGAGTGGGGAAGTCACTTGTCCAAGGTCACCTGTGCCATCTAGCCCATCCCAGCACTTGAGCTCTTTCCTCACAACTCACAGGCCCCCCGACAAAGTACATGGGTGCTGAGCATGTGTGTGGGTATTGTGTACATATATGTGAGGGGGTACGTTACATGTCTTTTTATGTGGAAGGGTGTACTGCATGTGTGTATGTGTGTGCCTTTAAGCTGCAGAGAACATGTGCACACCATACCCACGAAGTGGTGTATGTGTGGATTTTGTGTGTGAGTGCATGCCTGTCTGTCCTGGGTCCAGCCGAGTGGCTGTGAGCTTGTGTGTATCTTAGGGCGCATGGAGTATGTGTGCCTATATAGATGTGTGTTTGGTTGATGAAGAACGTCGAGCAAGGCTGTTTGTACATGTGCGAGAGCCGTTCAGGTTTCAGGACAGAGCAGCCTGAGTCTTCAGATGATTTTATAGCCATTTATTGTGCTCCAGTGAAATAGAAAAAGAAAGTGCTCGCGTTACAAACACCGCTGTCACATCCACATATGCCAGTCGCTGCAAACCAAACCGCGTGTGTCCGCTGGGTCTCTGGGCATGCAGTTGGCTCCCATTGTGGGAATGGAGTGGAGGCAGGCCGAGCCTGGGCTCTGGGGGCTTTGCTTGGGGGCTTCTTGTCCTGGGGGAACCCACCTGTGAGGGAGTGGGGGGACAGCTGGGGTAGCTTTGCTGAGTGCGTCCTTTGGGTGCTGTTGGGAACACCCGGCTTAATGTTGGACCCTGCAGCGCTCCAGGGAGGAGAGCCCCCTTTCCCCCCACAAACCCCCCAATCTGTTTCCCCCCCAAACACTAACCCTGTAGGCAGGTGCCAGGGGCTGGAGGGCGCCATGCAGGGGGCAGGGGGCAGCAGGGCCGGGCTAGGCCCTGCCGAGAGCAGCAGCCAGCCTCCCTGGGGGGAAGGCAGGAGGCCCAGGGCCCTAGGCAGAATTGTAGTAGTTGTGTGGGTGGTGGTTATGGGTAGGCTCGCCCATCTCTGGGTACTCAGGCGTCAGGCAGTATTTGGGGTCATAAACCTGGCGTGGCAGCCCGTACACCGTCATGCCCCGCTGTGAGGCCCCCTTATTGCTGCCCATCTGCAGGCTGACATTGAGAGTATCACAGTGCTCCATGCCCAGCCCCGGCTCGAAAATCTGCCGCTTGGTCCCGGGAGCCGTCATGCCAGCCTGTGGAAGGAATGCAGTCAGACCGTAGGCATGGCAAAGGGCAAGAGCCCCACCAGCCCACTCCACGGTTCCCTACACACCTGGCTGGCTCCCTTGTTGGTGCCCATCTGCAGGCTGATGGTGGCCTGGTCCAGGGGCTGGTCCGTGCCCAGCTTGGGGTCATAGAGGTGGCGTCGGGTACCATAGGCCGTCATGCCCTGCTGGCTGGCAAACTTGTTGGTGCCCATCTAGGGAGCCAGAAGGAGAGTCACCTCGAGGGTTACAGAGCCTCACCACAGACCACAAGATGTCCTGATGTCAGTGGACACTCACATGGCCCTCTAACAAGGCACTGTTTCCACCCTTAGGCTACAGACTGGAAACTGAGGCCCAGAGAAAGTGTCAGCTCAGTAAGTGGCTCAGAACACTCAGGCCTGACTTCCACAGTTCAAGTCCCAGCTTGGCCACTCATCACCTGGGTGAGCCTGACAAGCAAGCTAGCTTCTCCAGGCCTGTTTCTATATAAAGGTAACAGTACCTGCCTTCTAGAGCTGCTGGAGGAGTGAGTTAGGGTACAGAGTTAGAGCACAGTGCCTCACATGTAGTCTAATTAAGGCCAAATATGCTGTCCCCCAAAGCCTGCAGGGCCCAGGATGTCTTCCCAGCCTCCTCCACCTCCAGTCTGGGCTGAGGAGCAATTAGACCCAGGTGGGGAAGGGGAGTACCTGAAGCCCAATGATGTTCCGCCCTTCTCGAAGCTTCTCCGGCTCAAATTTCCGCTCCTGCTTCTCTGCGTACTTTACACCCACATTCACCTTGTTCCCTTTCGTCTTGGCCTGAAGAAGGCAAAAGAGGGCAGGGACTGATGAGGGAGCCTCTGCTGTACTGTCCCCTTCCAGCACCTGCTCTGCCCCTCCCACCCATGCTGGGCGCAGGGATGAGTGGCCCCACTTGAATCCCAGCCCAGACTGTCCACAGTCCCTCTGCCCCATTCCCACCCTTGACCCACACTCACCATGCTGGCCAGGGCCAGGAGGGTGGACTGCACCTGGGTGTGGTTGGTGTTCTCGAACAGGTCATTTGCCTCAAAGATGTCATGGGGCCTCACCCCATACTTGGTGATGGCCTTGATGAAGTTGCCTATGTTCTCCAGCTGGAGGGGGAGCAGGTGACAGTCAATGGGAGGCTCTATTGAAGGGTTGAAAGAGTTAAAAAGAGTCTGGGCTCACCTGGTGCCAGTTTTGTGTCGACTCATTGACCTTCTTCACCGAGCCTGGCTGGAGCTTATTGATGAACCTACAGGGAGTAGGGGAGGGGAGTGACAAAGGTGACCCCTGCTGGCCCCCCAGTGCTCAACCCAACAGGAAAAGGGGTTAGTCAGGATAACAGTAGGTAGGTGACATCCATTTTGCTGTTTCCCACTGCAGTCACTCTCAGCTGGATCCCCCACCACAATCCACCCCCAAAACACAGGCAGGACCAAGACAGAAAAACAAGCACAGGAGCCAGACTCTGTTCCTGGTCAGAAAGTCTTGTCTAAGGTGTGTGGGAGTCCCCTGGTGTGCCCCCACCTCCCTGGAGATGGAGTTTCAGTCTCCTTTTCTCTACACCATGGAGAGCCTGCAGTTCAGGCCTCCGCCTTCTCTGCCACCCTCACCCCCTGGACCTCATCCAGTATCTTGACTTTAAATGCCACTGATATGCCAACCACTCCTCAGTATCTTTCTGGAGCCCAGGCCTCTCACTGTCCAACCCAGCTCCCTACATGGGTGTGTCAAATCAAGCACCCCACCCCAGACTCCTGACACCCACCTCTCCCCACAGAACTTTCTCCTTCCCCAGCTCAGGAAACCCACCCTTACAGGGGCACAGGCAAGGCCCTCAGACTTGTCCTTGACTCTCCTCTGCCTTCTCTCACCCCCACATCCAATCCCTCAGCAAGGCCTCTGGCTCTGCCTTCTAAAGACATCCAGAAGACCACAGCTTTCCACCACCCTGCTCTGAGCCTCCAGCATCTCTTTCTCCTGGGCTCCAAGCTTCCACCTCATCACCTACAGACCCTTCATCTTGCAGCTAGAATGGCCTTTTTAAAACAATTCCCGTTACTCCCCACTTCAAAATGGTCCCAAGGTTTCCTAACTCCTTAGCGTGACTAAAAGCCCCCATGTCATCTGGTCCCCAGCTAACTCCCTCTACTTCCCCAAATTGTCCTGTGCCAGCCACTCCTCCCTGTTCCTGGAACACACCATGCACGTTCCCACCTCAGGGCCTTTGTACTGGTTGGCCCCCCTGCCTGGCCCACTCTTCCCTCAAACACTCACCTGGCTTCCTCCCTCTCTTTGTCCGAGTTTCTGCACAAATATTACCTCTTCAGAAAGACCTCCCAGACCATTCTGTATAAAGCAGCTACCCTTCACTCCATGGGGCACCCCATCCTTTCCCACTGACTCTCTTCTCCATATCACTTCCCATCATAGGCAAGTATGTGATTATTTCATTGATTATTCAATCCATCTCCCCCACTAAGACTAAAGCTCCCTGTGAGCTCTGAGGCTGTTTTGTTCACTATCCCCAGCAGGAGCTCCATAAATTCTTGGTGCACAAAGGACTGAGCGGGTGAGTGGCTCTGCACTCTTTTTGTTGTTGTTTGTTAATACTAACTCGAGGATATTTTTTACATTGATTTTTAGAGAGTGGGAGAGGGGGAGAGAGAGAGAAATATTGGTGTAAAACAGACACATCAATTGGCTGCCTCCCACATGTGCCCCAAATCAAATCTGCAACCCAGGTACATGCCCTTGACCGGAATCGAACCAGAGACCTTTCAGTGTGCCAGCGGACACTCTAACCACTGGGCCACACTGACCAAGGTGGCTCTCCACTCTTTAAGATCTAGCAGCCCTGACTGACACCAGGCTGTCTCTCTATTTCTTGTTCCGAGTGGATATTGTAGAGCAAGATACTCCTGTCTGGCCCCGCCAGTGTGGCTTGGTTGAGTACTGTCCCACACACCAAGAGGTCACAGGTTCGTTTCCAGGTCAGGGCACAGGCCTGGGTTTCAGGTCTGATCCCTGGTAGGGGGCATGCAGAGGCAGCCGATCAATGTTTCTCACTCTTTGATGTATCTATCTCTCCCTCTCCCTTCCTCTCTCTCTAAAATCAATAAAAACATATTTAAAAAAAAAAAAAAATAGTCCCCTCTGCCCCCTTTCCAGCACCTAAGGCTTGGTAAGGGACATTCCCAAGGGCACACTCTGGTCTTCACGGGCACCCTGTCCTAGGTCAGACTCAGAGATACAGGCAGGACCTCTGCTGGGCTCAGAGCCTTGCCCAGCATTAGAGCTGTGGTTGAATCTAGAATCAGGGTTTGGGAGCTGTGAAGGTTTGCATCTTCCTCAGTGATTTAAGTTCTGAGAAGAGCAAAAAATCAGAGCCTACTTAAATTACTGTGGCACATCCCTCATGTCACCAAGCCAGCGAAGGACAGCCAGTGTTGCTTGTCTTTTAGCTGTGACCTCTCTTTCTTGGGACGATGGAGGCCATAAATGGGCCTATGTGCCCTATCCTGGTGGTGGTAAGAGCTAGAATCTGGAGTCATTTCCATTGGAAATGCATGGGACTTTGAGTGATGTGTTTTACCTGAGTCTCAGTTTTCATTCCTGTTCAATGGGCACAATGATTATTTGCACCTCAGAGGACTGTTTCAAGGTCTAAGAAATAACGTGCCCAACCCAGCTCATGGTTGGTGGTGAAGGGGTTGAGGGGGAGAGATGAATAACAGTTGGGGGTCAGCCCTAGGCAGAGTCTAGGCCAACGGTGCCCCACTCACTCGCAAAGAATGATGCCATCTTTGAGGCCATCCATGAAGTTGTTTCCTATGCGGCGTCCTGTCACTCCCTCAATCCACTCTCGAAGCTCCTGCTCCCGCTGAGGGTCGTACTTCTGGGCCAGCTGTGGGTGGGAGGCACAAAGTTGATGAGGAGGATATGGGAGGGCAAGCTTCGCTCTCTAAGCCTGATCTCCTTTCTCATCTCTTCCCAACTAAGGCAATTCTGCCACAGTGTCCATGGGGGGGGGGGCACCCGAGGGGCTGAGGGCCAGGGCTGAGGTGGCACCTGCCCAGGGGGCCATTCCAGGCATTCTGAGGTTTGGCACCAGAGAATGTGGACAAGGGTGGGTGGAGAGGGGGATACTCTAAGTTGGGGGGTGGTGCCTGGCCTCCTGGTTCCCCCTCCAGGCCAAACTTGGGGCTTTGCTTTCCCTGGCCTTGCCTCCTCTGCCCCCCAGTCCCTCCCCCTGCTGGAAGACTGGGAGCCTTTGGCAAAGGAGGAGGAGCCCTAAGGAGGTGCCCCTGAATGCTGCCTTGCAGGGGACTGCTGTCTTGATTCTCTGTCTCCAGGTCACCATCTAAGGCTCCAGCTCTGGCGGGGCATCAGGCCTCGTTTTTGTCTTACTTCTGGCCCCAAGCACTGTGTCTGTATTTCTCTGTCTCTCTCCCCATTCCCCGGGTCCTCTGTCTCTCTCTCCCCGAGCTCTGTCTGTCTTTACTTGGCTCTGTCTTCCTGTCCGCATCGCTCCATGTCTGGCTGGGGGTGGGCCCCATCGTTCATCTGTGGATCACTCTCCATTTCGGACTTCAGGTTCCCTGGCTCGGGTGGGGTGGGGCTCGCCTGTCTCCCCTTCTCCTCCTCCATCTGTGTCTCAGTCTTATCTCGCCCCTGGCTCGTCCTCCCCCATCTGTCTCCCTCCTGTCTCAGGATCCCAGAATCTGTGTTTCTCTAGAACCCGCAGCCTCCAGCCCAGACAGGCTCCCAGCCCCTGGGGGACCGAACTGCCCCTTCTTTTGGGGGAGGGGGAGGTGGGAGGGAGCGGACCCCTCACCTGGCCCGGGTGCTGTCAGCCCCCCTCCCCACCAGTCCTGCTTTATAAAGCAAACCGGCCCTTATATAGAGCGGCCCAGCGGGCCGGGCTCCCCGAGGCCGCCTTATATGGCGTGGCGGCTCCGCTGGACTCTGGGGCCGGCGCTGGAGGGGGGGGGTGCGGGGAGCACTCGGATGTGTTTCCAGCATGAGCACCCGCCCCCCACCTGCCCCATTCTCCAGCCACGAGGATCCCCGTCCCAGGGTCCAATACTAGCTCCCCACTTCCTCAGTGGCTGGCGCTGAAGGGGGAGAGGGGTGCGGGGAGAACTGGGATGTGTCTCCAGCATGAGTACCCACCCCCCACCTGCTCCCTTCTCCAGCCAGGAGGATCCCCAACCTAGGTTCCAACACTAGCTCCCCACTTCTTCGCTCCCTGGCAAAAGCTACCCTGTGCCTCAGTGTTCCCCTCTGTCAAATGGGTCTGAGACTCATCCCCTGGCAGGCTTCATGGGAGCATTCCAGTGGGTTGGGGACTTCAAGTTCGCTGCCCTGGAGAAGGACCTAGCTCAGCACCTCCCTTTTGTAGGACCCTAGCTACTTGCCTCTCTGCTCGGAACCTCAGTTTACTCATCCATAGCATGGAGGTCATGTCTCAACGCTTTCCTAATTCCTAAACTAGGAGACCCCTGCCCTGTTTCTAATGCCCACTCTCTGCCCTCCTCAGCTTCCTCTTTCTCCCTTCACCTTCCAGGAACCCCAGCTCTCAAGCATTCCCCAACTTATTCGTCAGGCTGAGGGAGTGGGGAAGATCACTAAGTCTCCCAGAGTCTACCACAAAAACAAAAGGTTAACAGGATTCTTGATGAAGTAGGGTTTTCACAATGGAATGACCCCACTGTTTATCTGTGGTTGCCTGTATGCTCCCCACTCCATGCCCCAACAATAACCGGGGGCTCTGGGATCTCAAGAAGGAGAGGAAGGCAACCTCTATGGCATACTTGTCCCTCTTCCCTCTCAGGTTCCAAGTCACATGGAATAGACAGGAGGGTGTCCAGGGAAACCCCAAGAGCGGGCCTCCGGCCTGGCAGGATGTGTGGACCAGACCAGGGGAGGCCCTCTAGCCCTACCTTGTTCTTGACCTCGGCTGACAGACCATAGGCGGGGCCTCTGTTGAAGTGAGCAGAGGACATGCTGACCGGTGGTGGGCAGTGGTGACCGTGGCTCTGAGGACCGCTGCAGCAGCTGAGGCTCTGTCTGCACCCTCTTCCCTCCTCACGGTTTTGAAGCTCCGGAGGCGGCCCGGGCCTCTTCCAAGGCCGTCCCATTGGCCACAGAGGCCTGCCAAGGGGCGGGGCGCCCCCCCACCTTGGCCACCCCCCTTTCGTGATGTCAGGGCCTTGGTATTGGGAGCTGATTGTGTCATTGTTTCCACCTAGGGGGGCGACCTGGGTTATTCTTTTGGGGGGAGCTTAGCCAGACAGAGACCGACCTTACCCCAGTCCTCCCCAACCCCCACTGTTCTTTGGGCCTCTGGCTGGGTCTCCCAGTTTCTTTGTGTCTGTCTCTGAGGCTATCTGTGTCTCTGATGCCATCTCTCCATGTCTCTCTCCAGTCTTGAGGCAAGACTGCCACACGTGGTAGGGTAGTGAGCACCACCCTCGGTTTAACTCCAGAAACCAACAGTCCTTAACTATAAACATGTCCCTTCTTCTCTCTGAGCCTTTGTTGTCACATCTGTAAAATGGGCTAATGATAGTGCCTGCCTTGTGAGAATGTTGTGAAGATCCAAAGAAACAAGGCCTCTGATGTGCCCAGTGCAGTGCCTGGCATAGGGGAGAACTCAGGGAATAGCAGTCCTTTCTGCTGAGAATCTTATAAGATCCTGAGGGAGCAAAGATTCTGGATCTGACCCTCCCCATCTACCTATGGGTTGAACGTATTAGCAGGTTTCAGGCCATGGACATCCCCATGCATCCCTGCCCCAGCCAAGATGACCTGGAGGGAATACCCGCAAGCAGTACCAGCTAGCCAGATCCCACCCCTGGACCACAGGGTGACATGCCCACATATTCCACATATGTTAAGGCCATATTAGTGACACTTGAATGACATATCAGCAACCCGCCATCCACTATGTCAAGGACATTCAATTTGCTGGCCATGTGCTGAAGGTACTGTTGTGATATGCTAATATGACAACAGCACTGTACATGTATCAACTCAGTCCTCACAACACTCAGAAGTGGACATTGTTATTATATGCAATCTAAAGATGGGGAAACTGAGGCAGGGGTGTGGAATCACTTCCCCAGTGTCACACATCTTGCCAGTGGCAGAGCAGAATTTGAATCCAGGTCCCCACCCTTAATGCTAAGAGGCAAACTCAACCTTGGCACTGTAGACATCAGGGCTGGGTAATTCCGCATGGTGGGGGCCGTCCTGGACATTGTAGGACTTTAAGCAGTATCCTGGGCTTCTGCCTACTACATACCAGTGACACTCCCTTAGTCTTGACCAACAGAAATGTTTCCAGACATTGACAGATGATCCCAGGGGAAGGAGGAGGGCAGATCTCCCCCATTTGAGAAGGACTGGGCTAAGACAACAAAGGACAAGTTGTGGCGTGTAATGATATGTTGAAGATACACTAAAATACATAAATGAACTAACAATTAGCTCCTGGTATGTACTAAGTGTAGTGGCTCGGTTAACTCCTTCCTCACAACAGCCTTATGAAGTGGGGTCGATATGAGGCACAGAGAGGAGAAGCCGACTGCCCGGGGCACACAGCACGAGGTTGGCTGATTCAGAATTCGAACACGTAATTCCGGAATCCTGGCAAGGCAGAGCGGCCCTGGGCAACCACTCGTCGCTACTGCGCATGCGAGGACCCGCGCCCCGGCGGAGCTCGAGACTGGCGCCCCCTGGCGGCCCCGACGGGAAGGGCGGAGCTTGGCAGGGACCCGACGCCGGTGACGCGCACGCTGACTCACTCCACCCCGCCTCCCGGCCGGCGGCCACCTGGCCATTTATAGAATCCTCGCCGGCTCTGAAGTCACAGCCCAGGCACGACGGGGGCGGGGTGGGGGAGCACTTGGCGCGCCCCGCGACGGGGCAGCCCGGGGTCCCCCTAGAGGGTGGCCCTTTCTAGGTTTGTCCTGTCCCTCCAATTCTGGGTCTGTGTCTTTCTATCTTATACTGTCTTTAGGTCGCTTTATGTCCGTCTCTGCATCGCCTAGCCTTTTTCTGTCTCACTCTGTGTCTCTATGAATTTGCCTGTCACACTGCCTACGCCTTTCTCTGTCCCCATGTCTCCTCTCTATTATCTCTTCATCTCTGTTTCTGTTTCACGTCTCTGGGTGTCTTTCTGTCTCTCTGTCTCTGTACCTCTTCGGTAGATGGGCGTAGAGCCGGGGGCGGGAGGGTGCTGATGTCATCCCAAGCCCCCCACGGCAGGGGACTTCCCCATCACTGGCTCTCCTGTGTGCAGTCCATTCAGCTCCCATCTAGCTTTTCCCAGGCCCCAGACCCTCGGTGCCTTAGTTTCCCATCTATATGAAAAGATGGGATCTTGTAAGGAACAGAGTTTCCCAAGGGGTTCAGGTCAGTCATGAAAGAAAAGCCCTGGCATTTCTCAACCCTAGAAGGCCCATAAAACCTTGCTCTCAGAACGCGCGCGGGCGCGCACACACACCCCTCTGTACTTATATGTCTACAGGGGAGATCTGAAACTCCCTCCCCCCTTTACCTATCTTGACAGCCCCCCTTGGCCAGCGCCCTCCTCACCTAGCTTTCCCCTCTGGAAAACAGGAAGAGGCTTTTGTTCATAAGGGATTGTTTTGGAAGGGCACACTCCACGCCAGGCACTGTGCCAGGCACAATCTCAATTAATCCTCACCACCACCCTCTCAGAGTAGAAAGTCTTAGGCCCATTTTATTTATTTATTTATTTATTTATTTATTTATTTATTTATTTATTTATTATTATTTATTTATTTATTTAAAATATATCTTTATTGATTTCAGAGAGAAGAAGGGAGAAGGAGAGAGAGATAGAAACATCAATGATGAGAGTCATTGATTGGCTGCCTCCTGCACGCCCCAGACTGGGGATCGAGCCTGCAACCCAGGTATGTGCCCTGACCAGGAATCGAACCACGATCTCCTGGATCCTAGGTTGATGCTCAACCACTGAGCCACACCCAGCCGGGCAGGCCCATTTTATAGATAAGGAAACTGGAGGTTCAAAGAAGCCAAGCCACTATCCCATGGTCACACTGCCCCTATAGCTCCCAGATCCTTCCACATGTATTTCTTGAGTGCCCAAGCAAGCTCCCACCTCAGGACCTTTGCAGTTCCTTCCACTTGGACACATTTCCACAAGATGGAGGTCTACATGGCCTTCACTCATTTTCTGCTCAAATGTCACCTTTTCAGAGAAGCCCTCCTTGACCACCCGCTCTAAAATAATAGCATCCCCCACCACCTGACTGACTGTGAGAGGATGGCACAAGGGAGGAGCTGTTTGCACCTGGCATAAAATGTCTACCTCCATAAAAACTTTCATTTTAAAAAGTGGTTTTAAAAAGCACCCCCATCTCTATCTCCTCTCCTTGCTTCCTTTTTCTTATCATCTTCTATTTGCTTATCATCTTTCTCATTCAGCAAGAACAGAAACTCCCCAGGGGCAGGGCTTTGCCTGTTCACTGCTCTCTCCCCAGTGCCCAGTACAGTGCCTGTACATAGCAGGTGCTCAAAAGATGCTCAGTGTGTAAATAGAATTAAAGTGGGTGAGCCAGGTGACTTGGACCTACGTCTGTCTGAAATATTGGTGCTTAGCCACGCACAAACGATGGGCACAATATCCCAGCACCTCCTGGACGTAGGACCATTGAGGTGGGGTCATTTTTGTGTTTGCATTTCAACCTTCCAGAGAGACCAGGTGGAGGGCAGAGAGGGGATTGGTACACAGGCTATCACTTCAGTTATTCCAGGCCATTCTACAGCTGCACACTCCCTTGTCTAGCTTTGAACTTTGCAAGAAGTTTTGTGGGAAGAACATCTAGATCAAGAGAGCTTTTTTAAAACAGTGGGGAAGGGGGTGATAAGATTTGCAAAAATCGTAATACTTGACCACACACCAGTTCCTGGGAGGCTTTGGGAACATTGTTGATGAGTGTGGGCAATCTGTTGCTAGCTTTCAAAATGACAAGTGTCCTTACCTTTCCTGATGGTTAATTTTATGTGTCAACTTGGCTGGGCTACAGGGTGTCCAGATATTTGGTCAAACATTATTCTGGGTGTTTTTATGAGGGTGTTTCTGGATGAGATTAACAGTCAAGTTGGTAGACTGAGTAAAGCAGGTTGGCCTCCTCAGTATGAGTGGGCCTCTTCTAATTCAAGTTGGAGGCCTGAATAGAATAAAAAGACTGACCCTCCATGGAGTAAGAGAGAATTTCTCCTGCCTGAGTGCCTTTAGCCAGGACATTGGTCTTTTCTGCCTTCAGAAAGAACTGAAACATCAGTGCTTGGGTCTCAAGCCTGTGCCAGCTTTCAGACTGGAACTTATAGCATTGGCTTTCCTGTGTCTCCAGCCTGTCAACTAAGACCTTAGACTTCTCAACCTCCATAACCATGTGACTCAAGTCCTTATAATAAATAATATGTATCCTATTATAATATATATTATATGTATTATATATAAATCATATATACAGGGTGGGGCAAAAGTAGGTTTACAGTTGTTCATATGGAAAATATGCCAGGACAGTGTGGCTCAGTGGTTGAGCATCGACCTGTGATCCAGGAGATCTCTGTTCAATTTCTGGTCAGGACACATGCCAGGGTTGCAGGCTCAATCCCCAGTAGGGGGCATGCAGGAGGCAACCGATCAATGACTCATCATTGATGTTTCTGTCTCTCTCTCCCTTCCTCTCTCTGAAATCAATAAAAATATATTTAAAAAAGAAAATAGCCCTAGCCGGTTTGGCTTAGTAGTTGGAGCGTCAACCCATAGACTAAAGGGTCCAGGGTTTGATTCCGACCAAGGGCACGTGCCTAGGTTGCAGGCTCGATCCCCAGCCCCAGTTGGGCACATGCAGGAGGCAACCAATCAATGTGTCTCTCTCACATCAATGTTTCTCTCTCTCTCCCTTCCACTCTCTCTGAAAAGCAATGGAAAAAATGTCCTCGGTGAGGATTTAAAAAAAAATAATAATAATATAATTCATAAATAATACAGGACTAAAACAAAAATAAAATATAAAAAAAGGTCAAATGTTTTCAAATAAATTAAACCAAAGAAAGTAAAAAGTAAATAAATAAATAAATAAATAAATAAATAAATAAATAATACAGGAATAAATTCTGTTTCCTGTACTCACAACTGTAAGCCTACTTTTGCTCCATCCTGTATATATATATACAGTAGTATTCTATTGGTTCCATTTCTCTGGAGAACCCTGTCCACCTAATACACTTTCTGAACCAACAAATCTTTTTTTTAGAATAGTCCTGCCTGGCCGGGCGTGGCTCAGCGGTTTAGCGTTGACCTAGGATCCAGGCTATTGGGGTTCGATTCCCCATCAGGGCAAATGCCCGGGTTGCAGGCTCGATCCCCAGTCCCCGGGGGCGTGCAGAAGGCAGATGATCAATGACTCTCTCATCATTGATGTTTCTATCTCTCTCTCCCCCTCGCCTTTCCTCTCTCTGAAATCAATAAAGATATATTTTAAAAAATAAATAAAAATAGAATAGTCCTTAGAAGTACAAATGTAAGTGTGAAGGATGAGCTATGTGCAAGAACACTGATTTCAGTGGCCTTTTAATGATGTCATCCTGCCCGGCTGGGCGTGGCTCAGCAGTTGAGCGTCGACCTAGGATCCGGGCGGTCGGGGTTCGATTCCTGGTCAGGGCACATGCCTGGGTTGTGGGCTTGATCAATGACTCTCTCATCATTGGTGTTCCTGTCTCTCTCCCTCTTCTTTCCTCTCTCTGAAATCAATAAAGATATAACAATAAAATAATAATAATAATAATAATGTCATCCTATAGTTCTATCAACAAGGAACAAGTGAGATAGACAAAGATGAAGGCAGGATATGCAGTACTTTGTTTAATTTCAATAAAGGCACTGGTGCTGTGGTTAAGAGTGAGGGCTCTGGATCTATATTCCATGGGTTTGAGACATACCCTGGTGCTTCCTGGCTGTGTGACCTTGTACAGGTCTTAACCTCTCTGTGCCTCAATTTTCTCCTCTGGAAAATGTGCATATTGATAGTGCCTGCTTCATGGTTTTATTTATTTACTACTTTATTACTTTTTATTTTGAGATAATTTAAGATTTATAGAAAAGGTGCAAAGACAGCATAGAGTTCCAGTATACCCTTCACCCAGTTGTCCCTACTGTTAACATCTTACACAACCATAGTACATTCATTAAAAGCAAGAAATACCTTGGTAAAATACTATTAATAAACTACAGACTTGATTCAGATTTCTCGTTTTCCTACTCATGTCCTCTTTCTGCTCCAGGATGCAATCCAAGGTCCCTCATTGTATTTAGTTGTCATGTCTCCTTAGACTCCTCCAGTCTGTGACAGTCCCTCAATTTTCATGACCTTGACACTTCTAAAAAGTACTGGTCAGTAGCTTTGTACATCGTCTCTCAGTTTGGTTTGTCTTGATTGGGTTGAGGTTTTCCCATTACTGGGAAGGATACCAGAGAGGTGATGTTCTCTGGGGAGGGGGCGGGGAGGTTTATGATGTCACTATGACTCATCGCTAGTGATGTTAAGCTTGGTCCCTTGTTTAAGGTGGTGTCTGCCAAGATCCTCCACTGTGAAGCTATTTTCCCTAGGGTGGTTTTGAGGACTCCATGTTAAAGGATCTACATAGTTCACACGTACCATTGTGGTCTATGTTAATAAATACAAAAAAAAATATGTAAATGCTTGTTTGTACTTCTGTAAAGTAAATAAGAGCTGTAACTGCCCCAGGAGGGAAATGCGCACCGGGAGCTCTGAAGCCAGGTATCCAGGTCAGCTTCCCCACCTCTGCCCCGCTGAGCGAGCTAACTGGGCCTGCGCCTTAGTTCCGCGCCCAGCAGACGGCAGTAGCGCCCCCAGCAGCTGCCCGCGTGGCTGCCCACGTGCTGGGGAGGGGCTATGCAAGCCCTCCTGGGCCGGCAGCTGATTGGCTGCAGCGCCTCTCAGATCGGCCAATCACAGGAATCTTGATGGGACAGCGGCTGGACAGAGCACCCTAAGGGTGGCTGAGTCTCCTTGTCAGCATCCTGCGTCGTGGAGGCCAAGGGACTGAAGAAATGACTCTATGGGGGAAAATAACCATCCTCCCCTGGAGCCTCTGCTACTGCCAAGCCCCCATTTTATGTGATAATCCACTTAGGTTATTAACAGCTTATTTGGGGAGCCCAGGACCTCCCACTCCAATCTAACCTTATCATCACTTTTTTTAGTAGACCTTTTAAAAAATTGTAGTAAAATATGTAACATAAAATTTACCATTTTAAGTGTTCAGGTTTGTGGTACCAAGCACAATTATGTTGTTGTGCACCACCATCCATCTCCAGGACCTTTTTTATCCTCCAAGACTGAAACTCTGTCACTATTAAATGTCACTAATTCCCCATTCCCTCTCCCTCAATCCCTGGCACCCACCATCTACTTTATGTTTGTATGATAATTTGACTACTCTGGGGACCTCATATAGTGTAATCATACAGTATTTGTCCTCTTGTGACTGGTTTATTCACAAAAGGACAGAATTTCCTTCCTTTTTAAGGCTGAATAAACATTCCATTGTATGTACATACCACACTTTGTTTATTAATTGATCTGTCGATGGACATTTGAATTGCTTTCACAATTGTAAATCATGTTGCTATGAATATGGTGGGTAACTATCTGTTTGAGTCCCTGCTTTCAATTTTTCAGGGTATATACCCAGAAGTGGAATTGCTAACTCATATGGTAGCTCTATTTTTAATTTTTTGAGGAACTGTTTTCCATTGTGACTGAACCATTTTACATTCCTACCAACAGTGTACAGGGGTTCCACTTTTTTCACACCCTTACTAACACTTGTTAGATCCTGGTTTTTTGGTAATAGCCATCCTAATGGATGTGAAATGTTTAAATAGATTTTAAAGTATATCATGTATGTAGAAAAGTATACAAATTATAGCTCAATGAATCAATTGTCACTTTTTAAAACTTTTAAATTGAGATATTAAAGAAAAATGCACAGATATTAATGGATAATTCCATGAACTTTTACATACATATGCACCATGAAATTGCCACACAGCTCAAACTATAAAACATTTATTTGTTTAAAAACTCTTAGTCTATTAATATTAATCATTTTGTTAATCATATGTAGCATTTTACATTTTTTAAAAAATGTTTTTATTGATTTCAGAGAGAGGATGGAAGAGGGAGATAGAGAGAGAAACATCAATGATGAGTCATTGATCAGCTGCCTCCTGCATGCCCCCTACTGGGGATCCAGCCCCCATCCCAGGCATGTACCCTGACTGGGAATCGAACTGTGATCTCCGGGATCATAGGTTGATGCTCAACCACTGAGCCACGCCTGGCCAGGCACGTTTTACGTTTTTACTTCATGAATTTGGAAACAATTTCTAAGCCACTTGGAGAACTTAATTTTCCTGTTTCAAATTAATTTTATATTTCCTTTGGATCTAGCACAAAACCTGTATTTGTTTTAAAATAGGTATAAATAGCCTGGCTGTCCTGGCTCAGGGGTTGAGCATCAACCTATAATCCAGGAGATCACAGTTCGATTCCCAGTCAGGGCACATACCTAGGTTGTAGGCTGGATCCCCAGTGGGGGGTTTGCAGGAGGCAGCTGATCAATGACTCTCTCATCATTGATGTTTCTGTCTCTCCTTCTCCCTTCCTCTCTCTGAAATCAATAAAGATATACTAAAAAATTAAAAATAAAATACATATAAATATTTGTTGAATTAATGAATGTATTTTGGTGTTTTGTTTGAGATGGCAGGATGACAGAAGACATGAAATACCTAAATTAATACACAGAACACAGAGAATCAAGCTCTACATACAAGCAAAAAGGAACTAAAAAATGTTATTACAGAAAGTAATGCATTCAAAGTTCAAAAGTAGATTAAGGTTACAAAGATGATAAAAAATCATATCCTAAACAGTTTTACAGTTGCACTTAATTTTTTTACATGCTACAAAAATAGTTGTAAAATATTTCTATTGAACATGGGTCTTTTGTCTTCTCCCCCTCTAGAATGCCAGCTACCCAAGGTCAGGAATCTTCCTTTGCTCACTGCTGTTCCTCAAGGGTTAGAACAGTGACTGGTACAAAGGAGACACTTAATAAACACTTACTGAGTGAACATGAGCCTTCTGGTTATGGAATGGGCACAGCCTCAGGCTCCTCTGCACAACCTCCACCACTTTAGCCCTGAGTCCAAGTCTGCAGCACGGTTTAGGGGAGCTCCTCCACATCTCTTCAATCCCTTCCCATACTCTGCTCTGGGATGTGAGGGCTCCTCCACCTCAGGCCCTGGACAGCGTGATACAGTACATCTACAGAATGTTGAAGATGTCCAGGTCCAGCATAGCCAATGTCAACACCCCTCAAACCTTAAAACATCACAGTGATGCCAGCTATATGACTACAACTATGGGCACACCACTCAGTAAGGCCACTAACAAGTTTCAGGGGCAGCTTGCTGTACTCAACAACCAGCTGTGGACAGGAGAGTGGGGGTCATGGTGAGGGAGAAAAAGAATCAGGAGAGGAGCAGGAAGACCCTCACATGCCTCCAGACCCAAGTACCCAAAACTGACAAAGGGCTGAGAACAGACACAAATTGGCACAGAGGTCTTCCAGGTAGTGCAGCCTACCCTGGGGCTGGGGGAAGATGGGAGAAGGCAAAGGTAGGGTAATTAAGCAGGCATGTGGAAGGCAGTCACATGGGGCTGTCATAAGGGACAGTTGCTAGGGTTTAAAGGTTGGGCTGAGCATCAGGACAGTTGTGAAAACTGTCACAGGGAGTTTCTAGGGTTTAAATATTCATTCACTCATTCATTCATTTATTCATTTGGTAACTAATATCTGTTCAGCACCTACCATGTTCCAGGCCCTGTCCCTAATGCTGGGGACAATACATACAACAAACAAAATCTTCCTCTCCTCATGGAGCTTATAATAACGAAGTACACAGGAGATGTTCAAATACGTGGTGAGGAGGGGGGAGAGAGGTGGTGTCCCAGGGACCTTTACTTGAAGTGGTGAAAGCTGAAGAGAGAAACTGCATGGTAACCCAGGAACATATGATATCCTAGTTGCAGTGGATCAGCACTAGGTGTGGAGGGAGGTGGGCAGGGGACTGAATGAATGTGACCCAAGGCCCACCCAGCTGGACCCCATCTGCCATGGAGGAAGTAAACCAGAGGAATCAGCCACAGTCTGTGGGTCAAGAGGAGCAGAGAGCTCACTGACACCTCCCCCGCCCCCACTTCTGGACAGCTCTGGACAGGGTAGCTGGGGGCCTGGCATGGAGGGCTCAGGGCCCTGGGTCAGATTCTGCCTGGGCTGGGGTAAAGAGAGAAAGCAGGCTGGCCCATGAGGCTCCTTAGTTGTGCCATCCTTACTCGGAGAACCTTCCTGGAGGGGTCCCTTACTCGCCTGAAGACTTTCAGCAGTGTCCATTGGCTGCCCATGCTACCGGCTCCCCTCGGCAACAGGAGCTCAGAGCGGGGCTGAGAGTGAAGTGGAGCATATCCACCTGGGCCCAGCTGACTCATGGAATGAGACTGATGTTGTCTCCACGGAGAGCAGGCGGTACGGCCTGAGGGCACTGAAGGCCAGGGAGAGGAGGATGGACAGGTCCTGGGGACTGGGGTGGGTGTGGATGAGGGGAGAGGGAGTTAGGCCCCGCCCCTCCCCACCAGGAAGCTTCGGCGTTAGTCCAAGGTACTCCTAGGCTGGCTTGAGGCTATGGAACACGCGCCGGCAGAGCGCCCAGAAGCTGGCACAAGACAAAGACAGGAGGCTGAACCACGGGAGGGGGTGCCATAGGGACCAGCAGGGGCACTCATTGCTCTGTAGCCAAGTCCACGCCCCAGGTACCTCCTCTGTCCGACTGTCCGACTGCCCAGATCCTACAGCCATCGGGGTGGATGCATCATCTCTAATGCTGCCATGCTCATTGGCAAAGGAATTGCCCGGGCATCATGGGCCTGCAGCATAGAAGGGAAAGGTACAAATCCAGTGACCCATACACTGGATCTCTCACACACTTGGGAGTACTTCCGCCTTTACTAGGTCATTCCCACCTGGATTAACGCTCCCCCAAATCCAGCCTCCTAGGCCGAGAAAGAGCCAGTCACTACTTTTCCGTCCATACCCATTCCCCAGGTCAGATTAGCGGTTTGCCTTATTAGGGGCGGGGCTGGCTCGTTTTGAGGCCGTGCCAATGTCGTTCCCCCTTCCTATTGGTGCTCCTCCCTTGTGGGCGGGGCCTCTTTAAACCTGAGTTCTCGAATTGCTGTCTCCCTCGCGGCCCGTGACCCGGAAGCTCTCCGGACAACATGGCGGCGCCCAGTGGCCAGAGGCAGCCGGCTCAGAGTCTGTGGCCGCCGGTGTTCGTAGGTAGGTTGCGTTTGAGGAGGCGAGCGCCAACTTCAGGGCTGCCGAGCGGCCCGTCCTGTGCCGGCAGCGCGGGAGGGCGGCCCCAGAGGGACTCGGCTGCTGGGCCAGGGCACCATGACCTTTGGGGTGCGGAGCGGGGTCGTGCCTGGGAAGGCCGCCCTCTGTATACCTACCTTCTCACGTCTTAAATCTCCCATTTTGCAGATGAGACAGCTGAGGCTCAGAGAGGTTAAGGCTCTCTCCGCGGTCACGCCGCAGGTGGGCAGCTAGGCTGGAATTCGAACCCGCGTCTGCCTGTCTCTCTCAACGATCTCAGAATCCTGGCAGCCAGCCTCAGAGCTGCTGTAGGTACACACCACCACGTGGTTCAGGTTTATAGATTATAGACATTTTGTAGAAACGGCTCTTTCCATTCCGGTGATACTTGTTAGGCAACTACTGTATACTGGGGGTTGTCCAGGGTGCTGGAGACACAGCAGTAAGGAAGACAGACAAAAATCCTCCATCTTCTGTGAGGGAGCCAGACATTGAACAAATCAGAAATAAAAATGGGTGATTTCAGATGGTAGTAGTTGCTACAGATGCATTCATCAGGGTGATGGGGGCTTCAGCTAGGGAGTGGGGCTGCTGTCAGGGAAGGCCTTTCATTTAAATATAGGCCTGAATGACCAGGGACAGCTGTGGACTGATCTGGGGGAAGAAATTTCCAAAAAGAAGGAAAAGCAAGTACAAAGGCTCTGAGACTAGAATAAATTTACCTTGTTTAAGAAACAAGTATAGTTGGAGTTATAAGAGTTGAGTTTGGAAGGGTAGACCCTTCTGATTTTATCCTTTTTTTTTTCTTAAATATATTTTTATTGATATCAAAGAGAGGAAGGGAAAGGGAAAGAGAGATAAAAATATTAATGGTGAGAGAAAATCATTGATCGGCTGCCTCCTGCAGGACCCCCTGCTGGGGACTGAGCCTGCAATCCAGGCATGTGTCCTGACCTGGAATCGAACTGAGATCTCGTGGATAATTGGTCGATGCTCAACCACTGAGCCAAGCCCACAGGGCTGATTTTATCTTAAGTGATCTGCCATTAACAATTTTAGGCAGAGAACACTGAATTTAGTTCACACTTTAAAAAGCTCCCTCTGGTTAAGGTGGGGAGAACTGACTGGAGGAAAGTAAAGAAAGAAGTGGGAGGCTGGGAAAGAGGTCATTGGGGTGCTGGCCTGCAGATGGAGAGAAATGAATGCACTTGGGATGGATTTGGACGTAGTCACCAGGACTACTTGATGGATTAAATGGGGGAGTGAGGGACACAGTGGACTCAGCAGTGACTCCTAGGTTTTAGGCCTGAATGACTAGGAATGGTGGTGTCATTGGCTAGGATTGGGAGGAACAAGTTTAAGCAGGGATGTTAGTTTGGAGCAAGTTAAGTTTGAGACAGCTGGGTATATGCCAACGTGTCAGTTAGGTATGAAGGCTGGAGCTCAGGGCTGGTGATAAACATTTGGATCCATGAGCACATAGATCATCATTTCTCAGACTTTAACACACATAGAACCTGGACTTTGGTTAAAATGCAGATTCTGATTCAGTAGGTCCGGGTTAGGGCTAAGATTTTGCATTTCTAATAAGCTCCCAGTTGATGATTCCAATGCAGCTGATCCCTGGAACACACTTTGAGTGACAAAGGTTTTAATTAGAGTCTTAATCTTAGCTGTACGTGAGAGTCATTGGAGCGTGCTAAAATGCTGATACCTGGGCTCTGCCTCTAGGTATTCTGATTTACTATATCTGAGGTATGGCCTGGGCATGCGGATTTTTAAAACTTCCCTAGATGACTCTACTGTGAAAAAAGTTTGAGAACCATTAGAGCTGCCTACAGGAATACAAAGAAGAGAGGAACAAATTGAATGACCTCAGGGTAGTAGACATTACAAATCCAGAATGTGGGATTCTACAACCTTATTACTCAAAGTGTGGTCTCCAGACCAGCAGCATCAGCATCACTCAAAAGCTTGTTAGATAAGCAGTAGTCTGGCCCCACCCCAGAGCTGCTGAATCAGAATCGGCCTTTTAACAAGATCCTAGGTGATTTTCTGCACATTTAAGTTTCCAAACATTGTAGACTTTAGAAAAGGAAATGGATCTTGCTGATTAAGTGAGAAACTGGACTGGGTGCTAGGAAGGAAATCAGGAGTGTCAAGTAGGTGGGAGGAAGACTTCACCAGTGCCACATGCTTCTGAGAAATCAAGCAAAATGAGGTCTGAGAAGTAATCACTGGCTTTGGTAAGTATAGAACACACAAGGGTGGTGTTAGTGGAGTGGTTGGGGTAGCAGCCAGTTGGAGTAAGTGGAGCATAGTCTGTAGACACCTCTCAGGAAAAGCTTTTCTGTAAAGGGATCAGAGATGTGAAGCAGAGGCTGGAGGGAGACTTCAGGTCAAAATGGGAGATGCTAGAGAAAGTTTAAATAATGCTAAGAATGATCCAAACACTTCCCAGTTAATTTTATGAGGCCAGCATTACTCTGATACCAAACCAAACACTAAAACTACAGACCAGTATTTCTTATGAATATGGACACACAAATCCTCAACAAAATACTAGCAAACCAAATTTTAGTAATATATAAAAAGGGTTATATGTCATGATCAAGTGGAATTTATCCCAGAAATGTAAGCTTAATTTAAAAATCTGAAAGTTGGTTAATGTAATACATTGTAATAATAGAAGAAAGGACAAAAGTCACATGATTATTTCAATAGATGCAATTGGATTTTTGACAAAACCCAATACCCTTTCTGATAATAACACTCAGTGTTTCCTCATCTTGGTAAAGGACATCTATGAAAACCCCACAGCCCACACTGATGAAAGGCTGGATGCTTTCCCCCTAAGATTAAGAGCAGCACGAGGAAGTGGCTCTTGCCACTTCTGTTCAGCATTGTACAGAAGGCTCCAGCAAGGGCAAAAAGAAGTAAAAGACATTCAGATTAGAAGGAAAGAAGTAAATCTACCTCTATTTGCAGATGACATGATCTTGTATACAGAAAATCCTAAGGAATCCAATAAAAAGCTATTAGAGCTAATAAATGAGTTGTACAAAGTTGCAGTATTCAAGATCAGCATGTAAAAATAAATTGTATTTCTATATACTAGCAATGAACAGTACAGAAATGAAATTAAGAAAATACTCCCATATATAATAGCTTTATAAAGAATGAAATACAGCCCTGGTGTGCCTCATTTGGTTGGGCGTCATCCAGGGCACCAAAAGGTTTGATCTCCAGTCAGGGCACTGCCCTGGTTGTGGGCTCAATCCCTGGTAGGGAGTGTGTGGGGGCAGTGGATCGATGTTTCACTCACATCAATGTTTCTCTCACTCTTTCTCTAAAAATCAATAAGAAATCTTTTTAAAAAATGAATTAGCCCAAGCTTGTTTGGTTCAGTGGTTAGAGTGTTGGCCCGTGTACTGAAGGGTCCCAGGTTCGATTCCAGCCAAGGGCACCTATGGCTGGTTGCAAGCTCAATCCCTTGCCCTCGTCAGGAAGCATGTGGGAGGCAACCAATTGATGTGTCTCTCTCACATCGATGTTTCTCTCTCTCTCACTCTGAAAAGCAATGGAAAAAATATCCTTAGATGAGGATTTAAAGAAAATGAATGAAATACAAATAAATTTAACAAAAGAAATAAAAGACTGAAAACTATAAAACGTTAAGAAATTAAAGCTCTAAATAAATGGAGGCATAGCTCATGTTCGTGGATCAGAGGACAATATTATTATTATTATTACTTTTTAAACATATCTTTATTGATTTCAGAGAGAGGAAAGGAGGGGGAGAGAGAGAGAGATAGAAACGTCAGTGATGAGAGAGTCATTGATCGGCTGCCTAGTCCGCAACCTGGGCATGTGCCTGACCGGGAATTGAACCCCGATCACCTGGATCCTAGGTTGATGCTCAACCGCTGAGCCACGCCCAGCTCGGCCATTATTATTATTAATATATCAATAGTCCCCAAATCGATCTACAGAGTCAACACAATACCTATCAGAATCTCTGTTTTTTTGCAGAAATTGGTTCTAAAATCTATATATAATTGCAAAGGACCAGGAATAGCCAAAACAATCTTATACAAGAAGGGCAAAATTGGACTTACAGTTCCTAATTTTAAAACTTATAAAACTACAATAACCAAAACTGTGGTACTGGCATAGGTTCAACATATAGATCAATGGAATAGAATTGAGAGCTCAGAAATAAACCCTTACATTTATGGTCAATTGATTTTCACCAAGAGTGCTAAGACAGTAAAATGAATTAAAAACAGTCTCTTCAACAAACAGTACTAGGACAACTGGATATCCACATGAAGTGAACCCCTTTGTCACACAATATACAAAAATTCAAAGTGGATTATAGACCCAAATGTAAGAGCTAAAAGTCTTAGGAAAAAAACAGAGAAGTAAATCCTTCCTTTTTAAAAAAAAATAGGTCTTTATTGATTTCAGAGAGAGGAAGGGAGAGGGAGAGAAAGACATAGAAACATCAATGATGAGAGTCATTGATTGGCTGCCTCCTGCACGCTCCCTGCTGGGGATCGAGCCTGCAACCAGGGCATGTGCCCTGACTGGGAATCAAATGGTGATCTCCTGGATCATAGGTTGATGCTGAACTGCTGAGCCATGCCGACCAGGCAAGAGAAGTAAATCTTCATGACCTTGGGCTCAGCAATGGTTTTTCAGATACAACATCAAAAGCAGAGCTATAAAAGAAAAACATTAATGGGACTTGATCAGAATTTAAAACTTGTGCTACAATGATAACAAGGAAGTGCCAAGACAACCCAAAGAATGGGAGAAATTATTTTTAAATCGTAAGATTCCAGTATCCAGAACATATAAAGAACTCTTACAACTCCATAATAAAAAGAGAAATAACCCAATTTTCATAAATGAACAAAGGATTTAACTAGACATTCCTCCACCAAAGATAAACAATGGTCAATAAGCACATGATAAGATGCTTAACATCATTAACCATTAAGGAAATGCAAATTCAAACCTCAAGGATATAGCACTTCACATTCAATAGGATGTTTGTAGTCAAAAAGACAGACAATAAGTATTGGCAAGGACGTGGAAAAATTGGAACCCTTATACATTGCTGGTGGGAATGTAAAATGGTGGAGCTACTTTGGAAAACAGTTTCAGGGGCTCTGCAAAATGTTAAACAGTTATATATCCCAGCAATATGACTTCTAAGTATATACCCAAGAGAAGTGTAAACACATGTTCACACAAAAACTTTTACATGAGTGTTCGTAGCAGCATTAGTCATTATAGTAAAAAAGTAGGAACAACCCAAATGTCCCATCAGTTGATGGATAAATAAAACATCTATACAATGGAAGCTTTTTCGCAATTAAAAGGAATGAAGTCAGATACATGTTACAACATGGATAAACCTTGAACGCTTGCTAAATGAGAGGTGCTAGCCACAAAAGAACATATGATTCCATTTATAAGAAATACTCAGAGTAGGCAAATTTATAGAGATGGTAGATTACTGGTTGTCTAGGGTTAAGGATGAGGGGAAATCAGAGTGATGGTTAATGGGTTTAGGTTTTCTTTTCAGGGTAACAAAAATGTTCTAAAATTATATTACAGTGATGGTTGCCCAATTCTGAGAGTACTAAAAAAAAATTGAACTTTATACTTTAAAAGGGTGGACTGTGTGGTATGTGACAAACTTTAAAAATTACCTGGTAGGGCCCTGGCCGGGTGACTCAGTTGGTTGGAGTGTTGTCCTATACACCGAAGGTTGCAGGTTTGATCCCCAGTCGGGGCTTGTATGGCAGGCAACCCATCGATGTTTCTTTGTCTCTTTCCCTTTCTCTCTTCTCCTTCCTCTCTCTAAAACCAATAAAAACAGTCCTCAGGTGAGGATTTTAAAAAAGAAAGATCTGGTAGGGAGGGGGACCATTGCAGCAAATTCCTCTGTATAGTGAAGTAAGGACCCTTGACTATAAGTCATTTAAACTCCATCTTGCCAATGAGAAAACCAGTGGGGCTGGTGAATTAGCTGTGCAGTCTGGAATGTGGCCTGTGCCCAAGAGGGAGGGTCTCATCTCCATTAGCGGGTGGGGTGCCAGGCTGATGCTGTCTCTTCTGTCTTCTCCAGGTGGTTGTCCAATAAGTGGAGGCATGAGCTGGGCCCACGCCATCCTGTTAGCTCGGGGCCTCTCTCGGGGCTGGAGAGGCATCTGTGGCGCTGCCCTCACAGGAGCCCCCTTCCCTCAGGTAACTACCAGCCATGCAATCATCAGGTTGGAGGGAGGGAGGCAGGCATGCCTGGGATTTGCTCCCAAGCCCTTTAGAATCCACCCCATGAAGCCAGCTCTGGGGGGTCTGGGCTGGCTTGTCCGCTGTGAGAGCCAATTGAATGTTTCTTATTTATTTTTTATATGTTTTTATTGATTTCAGAGGGAGGAAGGGAGAGAGAGATAGAAACATCAGTGATGAGAATCACTGATTGGCTGCTTCCTGCATGCCTCCTACTGGGGATTGAGCCTACAACCCAAGATGTGCCCTGACCGGGAATCGAACCGCCCACGATCTCCTGGTTCATGGGTCAAAGCTCAATCACTGATCCACACTGGCTAGGCTGCACTTTCTTTTAAAAGGAATAGCTTATTGACTTTTAGAGAGAGGGAGGGAGGAGAGAGAGAAACATTGATGTGAGAGTACAACATCAATCTGCTGCCTCCTGCACACTCCCTACTGGGGATCAAGCCTGCAACCCAGGCATGTGCCCTTGACCGGGAATCGAACCCCAGTCGCCTGGATCCTAGGTCGATGCTCAACCGCTGAGCCACGCCCGGCCGGGCCTATGGGAACCTATTCTACACACTCTTTCACACCCTTCTTTTTTAAAATTTAATGATATACCTTGAAGATCACCCCAGGTAACACAAGACCTCCTCAGTGTATCTTAGAAAAGCAGGTGCTCCTTGTCCAAGTTCATAGCCATTTGCTTTATCATTTCCTTGCTGATGCACATTGGGGGTCATTTCCACTGACACATCAGATGCAGAGAAGTCATTTGGTGCAGGTGTGTTTAAAGCTGTCAGATTTAAATATCAGATGCAGGATTGCTCCAACAGAGGGTGTGTGTTTGTCCTCGTGAGTACTGTCGAATTGCCTTTGTGCAGGTTTTACCATTGTGTTCTCACAGTCTGTAATGGTGCCTGATCTTGGGTTTGTAACCACAGCATAACTCCTGAGAGGCCCTTAGGGATGCCCACTGGCACCTTTCCCAGGAAGAGCAAGCCTGAAAGTCCCCAAGCGGCACTGGGAGGTACCAGATTCCAGCAGTGGTTCTCTGTCCCCAGGTACCCTGCCAGGCCCCTCGAGGCCTACACTGCAGTGCAGCCACCCACAGCTCTGACTCATCTCTGGTCCCGAGCCCACCTGAGCCCCCACGGGGGCCCGCCAAGGCCCTGTCACCTCATGAAGAGCTGTTTAGGCAGGCACCAGATTGTGTCCGGGACAAGGCCAGCTTTGTGCGAGCCGTGCAGAACTTCGGGCAGCACAGTGTGCACAAGCGGGGCCACGTTGACTTCATCTACCTAGCCCTGCGCAAGATGCGGGAGTACGGCGTTGAAAAGGACCTGGCTGTCTATAACCTGCTGCTTGACGTCTTCCCCAAGGAGGTCTTCCGGCCTCGTAGCGTCTTCCAGAAAATCTTCATCCACTACCCACGGCAGCAGGAGTGTGGGATTGCTATCCTGGAGCAGATGGAGAACCATGGTGAGGCCAGCAGGCTCAGGGTGGAGGAGTGGCTGCCTCCCACTGCTGGGTCTGGGCCCCTCCATTGCTCTAGGGCTCTGATGTGTGTCCTCTCTCTTTGGCCTGCTCCCCCTCCCCCTCTCTTTCAATCTCTCTGTCTGGCTCTTGTCTTTCCTCTCTCCCTCTGGCTTTTCCTTTAAATTCTATCGGATTCTGTCCTTTCTCTCTGGCATCAATTCCCTGACTTCTACTCTTCCTGTCTCTGGCTCTTTCCATCTGGTCCTTGCCATAATTTCCTCTTGGTCCTGGCCCCTCCACTGGTCTCTGTCTTCCATGTCTCCCCTCTCTGCTCCCTTCCTGAGTTTCTGCTGCCATCCACCTGGCACAGGGGTGATGCCCAACAAGGAGACAGAGTTCCTGCTGGTTCAGATATTTGGGCGCAAAAGCTACCCTATGCTCAAGTTCGTGCGCATGAAGCTGTGGTTCTCCCGCTTCAAGAACATCAACCCCTTCCCCGTACCCCAAGACCTGCCCCAGGACCCCGTGGACCTGGCCAAGTTGGGCCTGCGGCACATAGAACCTGACCTCAGCGCCAGGGTCACCGTCTACCAGGTATTCATCCCTGTCCATACCCTTAGTTGCCACCCTGGGCTGGGTCACCCCCTTTAATCAGCCTAGTAGACCATGATTCCAAGCTGAGCCCTCTGCTGGATTCCTGTAGCCCTCACTCCTTACTGCAGCTTGATCTCTGACATCTGCTCCTCCCCTCCTCCCCACATGCACTATAACCCAGGCATCTGCCTTTCTGTTCCATGAGCAATCTGTGCCAGTTCCCTCCTTGGATCTTTACACTTTACACTTACTGCTCCCTCCGTCAGGAACACTGTTCCCTGGGAACTTCGTTCTTCCAGTCTCAGCTCCACTATCCCTTCCTCAGGGTCTCCTTCCTGACCACCACTTCCCTGTACTGAGTTTGGTTGCTTAATCACTGATTCAGTTCCCCGTGTCCCAAGGCCCAGCACAGGGTCTGTCACAGAGCTCAGCAGTTGTTTGTTGAATGACTGAAATATTCCATACCTCTACCCATGTCCTGAGGGCCCCACTCATGCTATGCCACACAGGGGATCCAAAGAGAGCCCCTCACAGCATTTGTCTGGTCATGGAGGCCAACCCTGGATAACAGTTTCCCTCAGAACCACTGGTTCTAAGACAGAGAAGCCCTGGGGTCCATGGTAGCCCAGAAGGGGCAGGGAACCAGGAAGACTTCTTGAAGGTGGTGAAGGTGAGCTGGGCTTATTTACTGATTTGAGAGAGCAAAAAGGAGGGAGGGAAGGAGAGAGAAAGAAACATCAATTTGTTCCACATATTTATGCATTCATTGGTGGTTTTTTGTATATGCTCTGACAATGCTCTAACCAACCGAACTACCCGGCTAGGCATGGTGTTAAATTTGAAATGGAAAATCAGTATAAATATATTGTCCAGTAAAAGGGCCCAAGAGCAAAACATTTACTTTTTCCACCTCCAGAAGTATACTTTTAAAAGTGTTCCTCCTAAAGGAGGTCAAATATATGGTAAAAAAAGATTTGACTTTGGGTGATAAACAGATGATGTATCATAGAACTGTACACTTGAAAACAGTATAATTTTATCAACCAATGTCACCCCAAGAAATATAATTTTAAAAAAAGAAAGTGTTTCTCCAGTGGCAGAGTATCACACACCTTCTGCATCTTGCCTTTTGCTGATTTCACTTAATAATATGGTTGGCGGTCCAGTCTATGTGCCCATAGACCCACCTGAATTTTTTTTTTTTTTTTAAATATATTTATTGACTTCAGAGGGAGGAAGAGAGAGTGAGAAAGAGCTGAAACATCGGTGATGAGAATTATTGATCAGCTGCCTTCTGCATGCCCCTGATAGGAATCAAACCGCGATCTCCTGGATCCTAGGTCCATGCTCAACCACTGAGCCACACCCACGCCTGGCTGGGCGGCCCACCTGAATTTTTAACCTGAATGGATGGACAATGTGTGTGCCAACAGTTGTCCACTCTCAGATATTTCAGTCAAAGTGTATGCGTACTTTTTAAAAAATTAAGTTTCACTTAGTTTTTTGAATCACATTTAGTGAGTATGAAATTAAGAAAATACAAAAGGGTATTCCTTCCTTCCCTGTCCTCCAGAGGCAAACACTGACTTATTTCTTATGTCTCCTTCCTGGAATATTCTGTGTGAAGTTTTTTCTAAGTTTCATAAGCATTGAGTACTTACTATGTGCCAAGCACTGCTCTTGGCATTTTAGAACCATCTCAAGTGAGTGTGGTTATTACCCCCATTTGAATCAGAGAAACTGAGGCATAGGTACAGCAACTTGGCTGTGGCCACATAGCCTATGGCAGAGCCCAGATTTTAACACAGGTAGGTGGGCTCCAGGGTTCCCACTGTGTGAGCATCTTAAATGTTAGTAGCAGCCATTATTCTGACTTGGATAGAACTGAGGACGGGTGGGCTTGAGTGACATTAAGAGGCCCAGTAGACAAGCCCAAAATTTACTGGAATCCCTCCTTCCCCATTTATCCCCAGCTCCTCTGTAGGGTCTGGAGGCCACAAGCTTCCACTCCTACTCTTTCTTTGCAGATGCCTTTCTCCAAAGACTTCACAGGTACAGATCCCACAGAGCAGCATATCGTAGGTAAGTCCCTGTGATTAGGGCAGCTGGGTTATCACCGGGCCTGCTGAGTGGATTTCCTGGGCCTTTGGACAAAGCCACACAGCCAGGGCCCCTTGGGCATGCGTGTCGCCACACCAGGTATCCAGACTCCCGATCAACAGGCTGCCCTGGCCCGTCACAACCCAGCCCGGCCTATCTTCGTCGAGGGCCCCTTCTCCCTGTGGCTCCGTGACAAATGTGTCTACTACCACATCCTCAGAGCAGACTTGGTGCCCCCTGAGGAGAGGGTAAGGGCCAAAATCATGAGTGGGGAGTGGGCTGGCACTGCCCTGAGGTCTGGTGAGGGCTCACAGATTGGGGTGGGGGTGACAGTTCCTGGTGATGGTAGGGGGGAGGCTGCAAGATCCTGGGCTCTGACCCTGCCTGTATCCCCCCTTCCCGGGGTAGGAAGTGGAAGAGATTCCAGAGGAATGGAACCTCTACTACCCGATGCAGCTGGACTTGGACTATGGGAGAAGCGGCTGGGATGACTACGAGTTTGACATCAATGAAGGTAAAAACTGGGATGAGCAGGACTCCAGACACAGCATTGGATGAGGTATGGCATGTGGGGTTGAGGGATGGGGCCCAGGACAAGACCCAGACCAGTTACTAAACACAGACCCAGCAGGTGCCCAAGTACACACATACACCTGAGGGGCACCAGGCCTGTCATTTCTCTGTCATGGAGCACCTCTGTGCTGGCTACTGAGTGTGACCAGAACAGGGCCAGTGGGGGAACAGGCAAGTTATATTCTTGGGGTCTCAGGAGGAGCATAACACCCAGCCTCATGTGGGGAGTGGGAGGACTTTACCATGGAGTCTTGAAGAACCAGGAAGCATCACACAGGAGAAGCATGGAATGCGTAGTTTAAGCAGAGTGCATATCCTGTGCAAAGACTTGGATACACAAGGAAACCGAAAGGGAGCTTAAAGCCCCTGCTCTTGACCTGGAAGGGGTGTGGGCATGCCACTGCACAAACTCCAAGGGCCTTTCTCTCCCAACAGTGGAGGAAGGCCCTGTCTTCGCCATGTGTATGGCGGGTGCCCATGATCAGGCCACACTGGCCAAGTGGATCCAGGGCCTGCAGGAGACCAACCCAGCCCTGGCCCAGATCCCCGTGGTCTTCCGCCTCGCAGCGTCCACCGGGGAGCTCCTGGTGTCGTCCTCAGGACAGGAGGAACCGTCCCCGCCACCACGGGAAGTGCAGGAAGAAGAGGAAAATAATCCGCAGCGACAGCAGCAGCAGGGCCAGAGCTGAGGCCTGAGCAGGCACAGGGGCACAGGCTTGGACTGGTGTGGAAGCAGGAGATGACCTTTGTACAGCAAATAAAAGTTTTCCGGTTTGGGGCTGCCTTCTCTCCTCTGGCAGTGTGGCATCCCTGCTCCTTTAATGCCTGGTGGCATGGCTTTTCAAGGGCTCTTCAGCATCCAGAAAGGTCAGATCCTTGGCCTCCCCTCTGCCTTCACCTGACAACTCCCACCCTATCCCCAGCATAAACTCAGGGTCAAGGCGCAGAAGGAGAAGCCCCCACCCGCAAGGTCTACGGGTTCATCTGCCTCTTTCTTACCAGGGCAGCCCTCAAACCTTCAGCTCCTCCCTCCATCTCTATTAAGTCAGAAAGTTTAACAGTGAAAGAACGAGATTAGGTCGTCGCACGTTCTTGCTGCACGCATGCGCATTTTCCGCCGTCTCCCTTCGGCGCTGCGGGGCAGAGAGAGTCCTGGAGAAATCTCCCGGCGGCGCGGAAGATGCGCGCCACTTCCGGCCGGGCTCCTAACAACGGGGGAGGCTGGTAACCAAGGAGGGGGGGATGGCGGAGCGAACGCCTGAGGCGGAGGCGGAGGCTGAGGCGGGCGCAGACAGGGAGGCGGTGGCCGAGGAGGGCGCGGCAGGCCGCAAGGCGCGGGGTCGGCCGCGGCTCACGGAGTCGGACCGGGCCCGGCGGCGGCTTGAGTCCCGGAAGAAGTACGACGTGCGGCGCGTGTACCTGGGCGAGGCGCACGGGCCCTGGGTGGACCTGCGGCGCCGCAGCGGCTGGAGCGACGCCAAGCTCGCCGCCTACCTCATCTCGCTGGAGCGCGGTCAGCGGAACGGTCGGCACGGGTGAGGGGCCCCGGCCCGAAGGAGGGAGGGAGCGAGGGAGAAGACGCCCCCATCCCCCGCTGAGCCTGGTCCCGCCCCCTCCGCCCAGGCTCTGCCCCTGGCACCTCTGAGCTCCGCCCAGCGGCCCCTGTGCCGGCCGGGGTCTCCGACTACCGGTCCTGGGACGTGCCTGGCTCGCGGCCCGCCTCCCGTCGCTCTGACCGCCCAATTCTAGGATGCGTCCAGCCTCGACCCGCCTTCTGGGCACTTGGCCCCGCCCGCTAGCACTCTGGCTGACCAATCCTGGTACGGGCTCCACCTCCAAGCCTTGTAACTGCCCATTCCCTGGGGGCAGCCCCGCCTCCTGAGGCCCCAGTGGCCGGAGGTCCCTGCCCCTCTTATCTCACAGGCCTCGTTCCCTACTTTGTAGCCCGAGACTGCGCGTCTGCAGACCCTGGGCTGCCCAGCCCTGCCTCTCGTGAGGTTCCTATGCCCCAGCTAGGACTCTGAGTGGCCCCATTCCCACAACCCTAGACCTCACCTACCCTGAAGACCCCTCACAATCCAGATCACATTCCCCTAAACCTCTTGGCTCCTGAGGAGCACCTCAGCCCAGTTGAAACTCAGGTGAAGAGGAAGCCTTGAGTTAGCCACAGAGGTGGAAGGCAGAGGCCTTTGCAGTCTCAGTTTTGAGAATGAGCAGTGTTGGTGGAATTTTTTACTTCCAGCCTTATAGATTGATGTGATGATTAAATGAGTTAAACTACAGCAGTGGGCTTAGAACAGTATTGGCACTTAGCACTCCAGGTATTAGCTGTTAGAGTGGTATTTGTTCTGTTTCACAAGCAGTTTTGCGACAAAATCCTTGTTCTGCCCAGGTTTTATTTGCACACCGTTTGCATGTTTCTCCCCGGGTAGGGGGAGAAATTCTGAGGGTCAAGAAGCAACCCTATCCTGTTGAAATTGTACCTGCTTCTCAGGGTGGCAGGCTGGTTTATATGCCTAAGAGCAGGACAGGAAATGCTGGGTGCTTTAAAACCTCAAGGCAGTGTTCCACTACTGAGGTTTTTGATTCAATTAGTCTGGGTGGAGCTGCAGACCTTCTATTTTTTTTTATGTAAAGCTTCCAGGGAGACTTGATGTGCAGCTGGAGAACCACTGTCCAGAGGGAGCCCTTGAAGTTTCCTAAGTTGAAAGTGGTATTTGCAGAAGCTTAATTTGGCAGAGCAGGAGCTCTGTGGGCCTGCAGGACTGGGGCAGGGGCACTAAGACAACCCAGGCAAAAACTTGGCCCCAGGGCCCGTGGGTAGTTGGGAAAATACATTAACCTAGGTGAGGGATATCCTATAAGGAATAGACATGACCACAGGTAGGAGGTCAATTATTTCAATTGTTCAGTCATTTATAACATATCTTGTACCTGGAAGGATTTCAGTTCAAGGGCTGTAAAACATGAACAAGGAGTCAGAAATGAAAATCAGCGTGAAAAGAGAAGGGAAATGAGCGACGCAATGGGGCCAGGATCAGTGCTGATGGGTTGAGGTGTTAAGTCACAGGAGACATGAAAAGGGCAGTTTTGTGGCATGGTGAGGTAAAAACCTGACCAGGAGGGTTCAAGAGACATGAAGTAGGAATGGCGAATGGGCCATGAATTTGCCTTGGTGCTTTCTAGCAGCCAGTAGGAAAAGGGAAATAATGGTCAGTAGTGGAATTTCCAGTGTTTCTTCATTCTTTTGTTTAAGGAACATTTATTGAGCACCTAGTATGTGTCAGGCACCTGTATATATGCTGAAAGTACAGCAAACTAAACAAAGATAGCTGCCTCATGGAGCTGACATTTTATTTATTTACTTATTTATTTATTTTAAATATATATTAATTTCAGAGAGAGGAAGGGAGAAGGAAAGAGAGAAATAGGAACATCAATGATGAGAGAATCATTGATAGGCTTCCTCCTGCACGCCCCCCACTGGAGATCGAGCCCGTGGCATGGGTATGTGCCCTGACCAGGAATCGAACCGCAATCACTTGCATCATAGGTTGATGCTCAACTGCTGAGCCATGCCAGCCAGGCAGGAGCTGACATTTTAAAGGGCAGAGGGCAGAGGCTTGTTTAGTGTGCAAAGGCTTGTCTACTGAAGTCAAGAAACATAATAAATTATGTAGTATGTGAAAGATTGATGGCAGTAGAAAAAACAAAAGTGAAATAAGGAAAGAGGAACCAGGAATGTGAGCTGGAGGTTTAAATAGGGTATCAGGGTGGGGCCACCTTGAGTACATTTGAGTAAATACCTGAAGAAGGCCAGGGCTAGCGATAGAGCTATCCAGGGGAAGAGTGTTGGAGGAAGAAGGAATAGCAAGTGCAAAGGGTCCTGAGACAGGACCCTGTCTGGTGCCCTGATGTGTCCATGGGACAGTGAGGGGAATGTGTGGCTGGAGCACAGTGAGTGAGGGAGAGGAGTGGAAGAAGATGAGGGTAGGGAGGTGCCAGGGCCTTGTGGGCTGGCAAGGAGGACTCTTATTTTTCCTTCTAGTGAAGTGGGAGCTCTGGTGGGATATTTTGCCTTCCAGTACAGAATTTTGAGTTCCCTTCATAAATGCAGAGAAGTCATATATCTGGCTTAGATGTTAAAAGAAGCAGTTCCCAGGGCAGGGGGTGGCAGCAGGAGGAATAGGTGGGGTATAAGTTGAAAGGTTGGCCAAGAATTGACAGTTATTAAAGCTGGTGATGGGTTGAAGAAGTTTCACTCTACTTTTCTCCCTAGCTTTGTATGTGTTTGCATTTTCCTTTTCACATCTTTTTTTTTAAATCTTCACCAAAAGACATTTTTCCCATTGCTTTTCAGAGAGTGGAAGGGAGAAAGAGAGAAAGAGACAAACATTGGTGTGAGAGAGACACATCAATTGGTTTGCCTCCCATATGCACCCAACCAGAGCCAGGGATTGAGCCTGCAACCAAGGTACTTGCCCTTGGCCGCAGTCGAACCCAGGACCCTTCGGTCCGCAGGCTAATACTCTAACCACTGAGTCAAACCAGCTCGGGCTCCTTTGTCACATCTTAAACTCCTAACAAGAAAATCAAAAGAATCATCCTGACTCCTATGTTGAGGCTATGGAGGGGAGGGCAGGAGGAAGAAGATGACTATACTGACCCAGGTGAGCCATGATGGGGCTGGCCCTGGGCAGCATCACAGGGAAATGGAGAGAAGTGGTTGAACTTGGGGCCAGCAGGGTTCTCTGATAGGTGTGGATATGAAAGATGCCCAGGTTTGGGCCTGAGCACCTGAAAAGTTGCAGTTGCTGTTAACTGAGAAGGGCCATGTTGGGGGACAAAATGACAGCTTGTGTGTGAGACTCCTCGGGGTATCAAGGTGGGGGTGGAGAGGGTATTGTGGTGGGAAGAGAGCCAATTGAGAGATGTGAATGTGGGAGTCACCAGGGTGGTGATGGTATGGTGATGGAGCTTGCCAAGGGGATGTGTGTAGACCAAGCACATAGGTCTGAGCCCGGTGCTTCCAGAAATCAGGGAGATGAAGAAGCAGCAGCCTGGGAGGCAGGCAGAGGAACAGATGGGGTGGTATCCTGGAGGCCAAGGGAAGGATCTAAGGGTCAAATACTGGGGTTGCTGAATAAGGCAGCCATCCCTGCTGGCTGTAACTGGGCAATTTGTGGCATGGTGGAGAAAAACCTTGACCAGAGAGGCTCAAGGGAGATGAAGGAGCAGACATGGAAACCAAGAGTATAGACAACTTGGACAAAGTGGTAAAGGAGTGGGGCAAAACTTGGTAACAAAGGTGCTCAAGATAACTTTAATCCAAGATGTTAGAAATACCAGCATGTTTGGATGCTGGTGGGAATATCAAGTCAAAATTGAAATCAAAGGGCAGAGGAGAGGGAGGAACTGTTGCTGCTGGCCACCATTTGGGACTGGCCACTGAGAGGAAAGTACAGCCAGGCTTTGGAGAAGCCTCGACAACTATTGTCCTCAAATGTAGGTGGTGGCCACTGCAGGGAGTCGCAGGGATGGTAGAACTTGGAGAAGTGGGCAGTGGGGGAACTTATTTTGGGTTGAAGGAGAAAGCGCTGTGTTAACGTCAGAATGTGGCCTGACTTCATTTAATCCTCACAGCAACTCCGTGTGGGAGGCACTGCTGTTATCCCCACTTCACAGATTAGGAAACTGAGGCTCAGAGAGGATGACACCTGCTTGAGGTCACACAGCCAGTCAGTAACAGAGATGAGACTTGAACTGGGATCTGACCAATACCAAACCTATTCCCACTACAATATGGCTTTCCCAGCACCCCAGCCATGGCAAGGCCTTGAGTGATTGTAGGTGGCATGGGTGTTTGGATTGGGTTTGGAGGAGGATCTGGCAGCCTAGCCTGTTGGAGAGGATAGAGGCTTCTGGGATGAGGTAGAGCAGATCCCCAAGCAGAGGCCAGAGCCTGGGGCAGGAAGGACAAAGGAGAGCCCTGAGGAGCTGTACAGGGACCAGACTTTGGGTATGGGGGCTGAGAATTGTTATCAGGCTGGATGGGGGACTGAGAGGGTGGGCAGTGGAGCTGAGGAGAGACCCTGGATTAGCTGTCAGGATATTTGTGGCAAGAGTGTGGCCCTGGCCACAGTGGGAGGTCAGTGTTCCAGGGCCTGGCTCTGTGATAATATTGATAATCCTAATGATCATTGATTGATCATTATGATCAGTCACCGTTGGCTGAGTGAATACTAATTGCCAGAGCTGCACCAAGCTTTTTATAATGCACATAACCTCATAACCTCTTGGGGAAGTTGCTGTTATGATCCATGCTACAGATGGGGAAACTGAGGCACAGAGAAGCAAGATCACTCACCCAGAGTCACAAAGCCTGCTACCGCGGGCTTAGAAGAACAAGGAAACAGCCAGGGTAAGGTGGGCAGACCCTGAAGCATGGTGGCAGGAAGGCATAGGGAAGCCCCTACCAGGTCTGAGAGAGATGATTCTAATGTACCTGCACTCAGTCTGTGCAGAGCCAGTGCTGGGCCATATCCAGGTGGCCTGAGTGGAGTCAGGAACCTGCCTGGCAGATCTGATGGCCATCCTGGTGTGGGAGAACATGAGGGCCCTGGTCTTTGAGCCTGGCCCTCCCCTGGGCTCCCTGTGGCCTGGCTTACTATGGGGCAGGAAATGGGGCTGTTGGGCTCAGGCAGGGTGGGGAAGTTCCCAGAGGCAGGTGTTTGAGGCTGAGTTGGCTGAAGGAGCAGGACTGCTGGAGAAGGGCAGCACCTTGTAGAGCAGGCAGTTAGGACCAGGGAGCAATGCCAGCCCTGCAGGCTGTGTCTGACAATTTCCCCGGGCTCTCAGCCAGCCTACGGGGCAGGCATTGTAAGACCCTGGGTGGGACAGATTCTTTTACTGTATAACAATGACCACAGACTTAGTGGGTTAAAACTACACAAATTGATTATCTCACTGTGGGTCAGGCATCTAGTACATTTTAGCTAAGTCAGGTCAGGGTCTCACAAGGCTGAAATCAGGCAACTGTGTCTTCATCTAGAGCAGAGTTGGGGAACCTTTTTTCTGCCAAGGGCCATTTGGGTATTTATAACACCAAGGGTCATACAAAATTATCAACTTAAAAATTAGCTGTGAAAAAAACTCCTAGATTTATTGACTTTTTAGTCCTACCTGCAGTAGCCTTGGCAGGGCCAGACCAAATGATTTGGCGGGCCATATAAGGCCCATGGGCTGGATGTTCCCCACCCCAATCTAGAGGCTCAACTTGGGAAAGATCTCCTAGAGTCCCTCATAGTGTTGACAGAATTCACGTGCTTGTGGTCGTAGGACTGAGGTCCCTGCAGTCTTGCTGTCTCTCCACGGGACCGTTCTCAGCTCCCAGAGGCCATTTGTTCCCAGGTCCTTGCCATGTAGCCCCTCATAGGCCTCCTCACAGTCTCAGCCTCTGGTTTCTGACTTCAGCAGGATCCTTATAAGAGCTAATTAGAACAGGCCCACGTCAGTAAGCTCCCTCTTGATTAACTCAGTCACCTAGTCAAGAGTATCCCTTCGTATTCACAAGCATGCCCCACTAGTGGGGAGAGGATTATACAGGGTGTGTATCCCAGAGGGTGGGATTTTGGAGCCATTGAGAGGTCAGAAAGAGGTACTTACTTTCTGTACCCCTTTCTGACCTCTCCACTCCCTGGCCACGGGACCCTGGGCTGGTGGCCTCAACTCTCTGAGCTTGTTTCCCACTCTGTGAGGTGGATTATGATATTAGACTGCCCGCCAAGGGCTGTTGTCCATGTAGGAGAGAAACCAAATGAAGGGCCATAAGAACAAGCTCAGGGACCAGAAGCTAACATCTTGCCCCAGAGCAGGATGAAGGATAGCCAGAGTTGCTATCGTTATCTCACCATCAGTCAGGCTCTGCGTCACTCCCCCCTGCCTCTCTCTGTTACAGGAAGCCTTGGGAGCAGGTCCCCAAAAAGCCAAAGAGGAAGAAAAGTAAGTGGGGCTGCAGCCAGTGGGGGGAGGGTTGGGTGTTGGGAGTTACTGGCTTTGTTGTTCTCCCCCTCCTTCCCTCGCTCCCTCATTCTCTGAGACCGATTGTGGAGAACCTGCATGTGCCAGGCACTGTGTGGAACAGGCCAGACTTAGCCCTACCCTCACGGAGTCCACAGTCTCCTGGGAAAGACAAGGGACAGGCTGAGCAGAGCTGTGATCAAAGTGGGAGGTGGGTTAGGGTACTGGGGCCCAGAGGAGGGGCCTGACCCAACCCTGGGTAGGAACCCAAGGAACCTACGCTGTGCCCAGCAGGGGTGCCCTCATCATCCCCATCTTATGCGTAAAGATGTCCAGGGAGGCCTAGTCACTGCCCCAGGCTGCGCAGCTGCAAAGTATCAGGGCCAGACTGCAAACTCAGGTCCTTGTGTCTCCAAAGTAGTCCCCTTAGCTCCTCTGCTCTCCTGCCCGGTGTGTGGGAGTCAGCCAGGGAAGAGCCAGGCAGAGCAGAGGGAACAGCTTGTGCCAGGGCCTAACGGGTATATTGTGTGCCAGGCTCAAGGGGAGCTGGGCGTGGGCAGTCAGAGCAGAGGCCTGGAGCATGTCCCTCCTGCCCCTGAGCCCTGGGGCTGTGGGTCTCAAGCCATGTCCAGCAGGGTGAGAGCCAGCTGTCCAGGGACAGCCTGCTGGTGTCAGTGTGCCCCTCCCGTTCTCATAGGTCTCACAGGCAGGGACCAGGTGAGCTAAGACTGACCCCCAAATCCCAGAGGGGGGTGGGAATGAAGATAAGGAGGCAAGTGCTAGGCTAAGGAGGCAGGCGGCTTGCTGGTGGTGTCCCCACGGTCGTAATTGTGTTGGCGGCTCTGGGCACCATCCCTGGGCCCAAGGACCTTTCCTGGGCTCACTCCTCATCTCCTAGCCTGGAAGGTCAGAGGCACACCTTCTTCCTACTCTTGAGGGACCAGGATCATCACACACATCACTGGTACCGACTCTTAAGCACTCGCAGTATGTGCAGCCCTATTCTGTGCCCTGTCAATGTCTTTACTCTAACCTCCTCTCTGTCAACCTTCAGGAAATGGGGACCCTTATTCTCCCCTGACCACAGGGGGCAACAGGTTCAGAGAAGCCAAGTCACTTGCCCAGAGCCACCCAGCTAGGAAGTGGCAGAGCCAGGATTTGAACCCCGGTGGTCTGGCTCCACTGTTCCTACCCCCTCACAGTATGCACTCATCTAGCACCTACTGTATGTAGGTGCTGGATATATAGGAGGAACCACACAGATAAGTGGCCCTGCCCTTGGGGAGCTAACATCTAGTGTGGGAGACAGATAAGAAACATGAAAACATATAAGGATGGTATGTAGGTGCTACCTGGAGAAAAAGGACAGCAAGTCAGGTTGGCTGGAGAGACAAGGAGGAGAGGGTGGCTGACCAAGGGGAAGACCCGAGTGAAGGTGGAGGCGGCAGGGCGGTCACCTGGAGGACACAGCCAAATGCCCAGGCCTGAGGCTGGACTGTCCCTGGCTCAGCTGAGGACCTGGGAGGAGCCGTGAGGCTGCAGTGGAGGGAGCAAAGGGAAGGGTGGGAGGAGGTGAGGACACAGGCTACAGGGCAGAATATGTAAACCTCTGGGAGGACTGTGACTTTTCCACCCAATGAGGTGGGAGCTATGGAGGATTCTGAGCAGAGGAGGGATGTGACCTGACTCAGGTGTTCACAGGCGTCCACTGACAGCTGTGAAAGGAATAGACTGTAGTGAGCCAGGGTGAGCGTAGGGCAGGGCTTCTAATTGATCATAACAATTAGAAGCAGCTAACAATGATTGTGCACCTACTATGGCCACGCCCCACTGTTTATATGACTTATTCATCCAGTGAGCACAGTCTCTGGCCAGTCTCTGTTATCTCCAGGGTGTGTGTCATCTCTCTGAGCCTCAATTTCTTTACCTATAAATTGGGGACAGGCCTGGACAGGGTTCAGGATAGTGTCTCAACCACCAAGAGCCAGAAGGCCCTGGTAGTTCTAGGGGCCACTCTGTCCTGGGTGGCTTAGCCATGCTCCTCATGCCTGCCCTGGCCCTGTTTGCACAGGGCGTCGACGCAACGTGAACTGCCTGAAGAATGTCGTGATTTGGTACGAGGACCATAAGCACCGCTGTCCGTATGAGCCACACCTGGCCGAGCTGGACCCCACCTTTGGCTTATACACCACAGCCGTGTGGCAGTGTGAAGCTGGCCACCGCTACTTTCAAGACCTGCACTCACCCCTGAAGCCACTCAGCGACTCAGACCCCGACAGTGACAAAGGTGGGTCTGCAGAGTGAGGGCATATAGTGGCCTCCAGTGTCTGGGGGTCTCTTGCTCCTCGTGGGGAGAGTCACCCTGTACTACCCGCCCTCCTGGGTCTTGCTAGCCTTAGGCCAGCATCACAAACATCTCACAACTAGATGCCACTGGTGCTGGCTTCAGGGACAGAGTGCAGACTCATTGGGCCAGGCTGCGATCTTTGAGTCCTTACAAATCCTGAGACAAAGTTCCCGTTTTACAGAGAGACAGCTGAAGCTCAGGGCAGTTTGCCCACCTGTGCCCAAGGCCAGTCACAGGCAGGGCTGGACTTGGGATCCAGGAAACCTGGTTCAGTAGCTGGAGGGAGGGAAGGGTGCTCTGCCTCAGACTCCCCAGGGTGGCTCTTCTCTCCTGGCCTCTTCCTGTTTTCTCCAGCCCTTTCTCGGGCTCAAGGTCTGTCTCATCCTTCTTCCGTCTCTCCATCCTGCTCTCCTCACTTCCTGTTCTTTGCTCTCTGTCTCTCTCATCCTTTCTGTTTCATCCTTTCTCTCTTCCTCTATCATCTGTCTCCTTTTCCCTTCCTCCCACCACTCTCTCTCTGTCTCTCTTCCATCTCACACCCTTTCTGTCTCTCATTCTCTATCCCTCTGTCACCCCGCCCTTCGCATCTCTCACCATCCCTGCTCTTCTCCTGCCATCCCACTTTGGTCACACCCAGAGGCTGGCTGCCAGCTCAGGACTGGGAGGAACTCAGTTACAAATGTCCAGTGAAACCTGGTGGAGGACTGAGGATATGCTCTGGGTGGTGAGGGGCTGCCTGCTTGCTTCAGAGGCTTGGCATGAGCTGTGAGGAGTGTGGGGCCCACTGCCAGGTGCCCTGCCAGGGCTGAGGATGGGGTCAGTCACTGGGGCTGAGTGCGAGCTGGCAGGCATCTTAGAGCAGATGGCGTCCCAGCTGGCGAGGGGAAGCCGTGGGCGAGAGGTGTTCCAGGTGGGCACCCTGGCCAGTGGCCATCCCGTTGTGTGTCAGTCAGGTCCCCAGTGTGAATCTGCCCCTCAGCCATCTTGTCCTGTACTCCACTCCAGGCCCACCACAAACCACCCTGAATCTTCCCCATAGTCCTGTCATTAGCCCCACTGAGCAGTCCAGGAAACTAAGGTTTTGGGAGTAACATGACTGGCCCATCTGGGGATGGACCCAGCTGGGTTGGGGGTGACATCCAGAGGAACCCCCTTGCACCCCAACCTAACTTTTTCATTAGCAGCTTCTGGATCTGGGCTCTTGGGAATGAACACTAGGATCAATTCCATGTCTGCTGTGGCTTCTGGGGCCATTGAGAGAGTGCTGTACCCCCGGGCCAGCCCTGTTCCCTCAAGCAGCACTCTTATCTGCTCTGTGCCTGGGGCAGCCCTGCCACCTCTCACTCAATAAGAAGACACCCCCCCTCCAGGGACTGTGGGAAGCCAGGGGTACATGGTCATTTCTGTTGTGAGTGTTATCATCTTGAGTAAAATCCAGTGTCAGCCTTAGCAGCCAGACACTGCACTCAGACGTAAACCCAGCTATACTCCCAACTTTTTAGGTGATTGCCCCCTCCTTCAGGGTGCAGCCAGAGCTCGTCCCACTCTGCAGATCATAGGGTATTGGGAGGAGGGGCTAATCCCCCTACTGCACTTGTTGCCACCCTAGGGCCTGCCTCACAGATGGGGCAACTGGACATTAAAGATAGTAGGAAACATTGATAGGGTTGTTACTCCAGGCCTGGTACTGTCCTAAGTTCTTTACACATATTTACTCATTAAATACCCAGAGTGCTCCCTGAGGTAGGTACCAAGATATCCCCAGGCACAGATGGATTACATAAGGCACCTATGTTCACACACAGCTAGAAGAACAAGCACTGGGATCCCCACCCACCCCACCCCGCTGCAGTCTGGCTTCAGAGCCTGCACTCTCCATGTGACCCTCTGGGGGTGTAGGACATGTGGTTCCCAAACAGTGTGCACCAACTGTGTCAGGAGTGTGTAACTTAAGGGGCAGTCATACATTTTTCCTGTTCCCAGTTTCCCCCTGTGTGGGGACCTTAGCACCAAAAGCCTGGGTAAGATGTCAGCCCCCTTGGCCTTCATCACAGCCTTGGTCTGCGAGTTGTTCATTTTTGCAAATGTGTACTCACTGTGTATCATGTAGCCTTCTGGGCACTGGGGACTGTGCACAGGAACCCCCTGTCCCTGTGGGGTTTACTGTCTAAAGGGGAAGCAGACTATAAACAAGATAGACAAGTAAAATGCAGAGCACACTAGAAGGTGGGAAGTATTTGGGGGAGAAATAAAGGAGAGAAAGGGGTACTATTTGAGACAAGATGGTGAGAGACCTCCCTGAAAAAGTACCATTGATGAAGGGTTTGATGAAGGTAAGGGAGGAAGCCCACACAGGTGTCTGAGAGAAGAGGATTCAGGCAGGGCAAGTGACAAGTACAAAGGCCCTGAGGCAGGAAGCTATCTAGTGTCTAAGCACGGGAGGGAGGTCACTGGGGCAGGAGAGAATGTGCAGGCTGTGTGGCTACAGTGAGAGCTTTGGCTGTTATACCAAGTGAATTGGGAAGAGTATTAACTGAAGTAAGGCCAGCTGCTGAAATAGACACACCTGCAAATTGCCTTCCATCCCAGGACCCAGGTTCTTTCTGTCCTGAAACTCCAGCCTCCTCTGAGTCCTCGCAGGCTGGTGGGAACAGAGGTGGAAGTTTATGGCTGGGAGCTCACTACCACTCACATTTCATTGGACTCAGCCTTATGGCCACACCTACCTACAAGGGATGCTAGGAAATGTAGTCCACTTGGGTGCCAGGAGGAAGAGACTCAGGTTTGGTGAGCAGCTGGCCTGTCTGTTTGACAGAAAATGATGAGCAGGTTCTCAAAGAGGGATGTGACCTAAGCAGGTGTTCACAGACTCCCTGTGGCCACTATAGGGAGTCTGTGGAGGGTGAGGGTGAGGATGAGAGCTGGGGAACCAGGGAGAAGGGACTGCATGGTCCAGGCAGGGGAATGGCGAGGCCATGACCAGGCGTGCACAGAGGAGGTGAGAGAAATTGTCAGCCTTTGGATGTATTTTGGATGCAGTGCCAATGGGTTTTGCTGATAGATTGGAAGTAGGTGTGAGAGAGGGAGAAGTCAAGGATAGCCCTAGGACTTGGCCTGAGCAACTAAGAGAAGATAGCTGCCATCACTGGGACAGGGACATCTATGAATGCTGCAGGCTTTTTCTGAGAAGGCTCCAGAGCCCAGAGTTGCTGAGAGAAGTGTGAGATGCCTGTGAGAACCCCTTGCTGGCGGGGGGGGGGGGGGGAGGGGGGGGCGATCAGCAGAAAAGGCAATGGGATGTAATAGTCTGCAGCTCCACAGGAGGCCTGGGTGGGAGCTGCTCACATGGAGGTACCAGGGTATAGGTGGTGGCAACACCATAAAAATAGATACTTGATCTTTGTTCTTAATTTCTGGCACAGATCTCCTAAAACCCTTGGAATTCCCAGAGAAATAGGAATGTTTTTCTTTACCATAATGAGTCCCTTTCATAAGCAGCCCCTTTGAAACACAACTGGACTCTATGCTAATGAGATGATTCAGGGAGGGACCCTTAGATAGCTTCAGGAGGAGAACTGGTCACCAAAAAGACCAAACACATGATTAGAGGAGCAATATCTCTCAGCCCCACATGCAACCCCTGGCAGTAGACAGGGCCTGAAGATTGGGTTATTAAAAATTCTTGAACAGTGTGATTCAGAGAGCTTCCAGGTTGGTGAACATGTGGAGGTACTGAGAGGGTGGCACACCTGGAGAGGGCACGGCAGCTCCATGCCCTTGCCCCTATACTTTGCCCTATGCATCTCTTCCATCCAGCTGTTGCTGAGTTATGTCCTTTATAATAAAACTATAATCGGAAGTAGAGCATTTTCTTTGAGTTCTGTGAGCCATTCTAGCAAATAATCAAGCCTGAACATGGGGTCATGGGGTCGTGGGAACTCCCAGTCTATAGCCAGAAGTACAGGTGACCTGGGACTTGTAGCTGGCATCTGAAATGGGGTCATTCTTCTGGGGTCTGATGCTAACTCCAGGTGGATAGTGTGAGAATTGTATTGAATTGTTGTATTTAACAGCCCGGCTGAAACTCTTGGGTGATCTGATTGGAGCACTCAGGAGAGGCCCTAGCTAGGACCTTCCAGACCTATAAGAGCAAAAGAGACTGAGAAGGAGTCACCAGGGAGGACTCAGGAAACTGGAGTGGGCCAGAGGCCAAGGGAGGAGAACATCTTTGAGGAGCAGAGGTGATTGAGAAGGATGGGGACTGAGAATTGACAGCTGTTTGTGGCAGTGAGGAGTTACAGCACCCAGCCCCTGGTGAACTCTCAACAAACACCAGCTGCTGCTGCCACTATTGTTACCATCCCCTTTCCTCTGTCACCACAGCGGACAATGGCCTGGTGGCCGGCAGCTCCGACTCATCTAGCTCCTGCTCTGGCTCTGACTCTGAGGAGCCCCCTGAAGGCCAGCCAGCCAAGGTGACAGTAGCAGCAGCGGCAGTTACCCCCACCAGCCCAGCAGGCAGCAGTGGGCTCATCACACAAGAGGGTGTGCATATACCCTTTGACGTCCACCACGTGGAGAGCTTGGCCGAGCAGAGCACCACGCTGTGCCCCAACCCAGCAGGCAGCGGGCCTGAAGCCCTGGAGACGGTGGTGTGTGTGCCGGTGCCCGTGCAAGTGGGCCCGGGCCCTGGCACCCTTTTTGAGAACATGCCCCAGGAGGCACTGGGTGAGGTGGTAGCCAGTTGTCCCATGCCAGGCATGGTGCCTGGCTCTCAGGTGATCATCATCGCAGGCCCAGGCTATGATGCCCTCACGGCTGAGGGCATCCACCTCAACATGGCAGCAGGCAGCGGTGCCCCCAGCGGGGGCCTGGGTGATGAGGTGCCCTGCACCATGATGGAGGGCGTGGCAGCCTACACACAGACGGAGCCTGAGGGCAGCCAGCCCAGCACTACAGACCCCGCTGCCATGGCAGGCATGGAGACCAAAAAAGGTCTGGGGGACCATGCTAGTCTGGGGGGCTAGAGGGAACCTGGGAGGGGCAGGGCGAGGAGCCGCCCCAGAGTGGGCTCCTCGACGGCCTTAGTCCCCACAGACGCCTGCCCTGTGTCCACCCCGTAGAGAAGGAGGACCTGTACATGCTCAAGAAGGAGGAGAAGGAGGAGCCGGTGGCCCCAGAGCTGGCAGAGCTGGCAGCAACAGTGCCTGAGAGTGCAGAGCCTGAGGCAGAGGCAAATGGGGAGGAGCTGGATGGCAGTGACATGTCAGCCATCATCTACGAGATCCCCAAGGAGCCCGAGAAGTGGGTGTCAGGTGGGCGGGGGCAGGGATGAGGACAGTGGCCTGGTGTGGGAGCCCCGATGCCATGGGCCCCTTCCTCTCCAGGAGGCGGAGGAGCAAGCGGTCACGGGTGATGGATGCCGACGGCCTGCTGGAGATGTTCCACTGTCCCTATGAGGGCTGCAGCCAGGTGTATGTGGCTCTCAGTAGTTTCCAGGTGAGCCTACCACCCAAATGGCTGGGCAGGGTCTGCTTCTGTGTCCAGCTGCTTGTGCTCGTGGAGGGCCTCACCAGCCCACAGTAGGTTCCACAGGCCTGTGTCCCACATGCCACCTGCCTCCAGTGTACCTGTCCTGCCTTAACTAGCCACAGCCTCTCTCTGCACACCCCAAGTGGCTGCCTGCTCCTGGCCTGGTGGCTCCCCACATACTTCTGCTCTTCCAGCTGCCCAAACTCCTACCACCTCTCTCCAAGCTACCCTTTTAGCTCAGAATACCCCTTTACCAGGAAGCCTACCCCACTCCCCCAGGGTGGTAGGGCCTGCAAACTTCAGGTCACTGCACCACCAAGATGTACCTGCAGTTTGCCCACTGGGCCTGGATGGGATAGCCCAAGGACAGAGACAGAGTCTTGTTATACACCTACTGTGGGCACAGGAGGTGTCACAAGTAGGCCCTTGAATTTGCCAAATCATGTTTTCATTGAGCACATACCAGTGCCAGGCCTGGTGCTGGACACAGAAGCTACAGATATGCCAGTGAGCTACAGGACAAAGGAATGAGTGACTTGGGGGCTGCCTGCTCCAGGCCCTAGGGGCATTATAGCACCTGCTGTGGGGCTGAGAGCCCTAGAATCCAGTTCCAGCTCTGCCACTGCCCACCTGTGAGATACCAGGCAAACCACTGAACCTCTGGGGCCTCAGTTTCCCCATCCATAAACTGGGCTAACTGCTGGGCCCCTTCACAGAGTTGTGGCAAGGTTCACTGATGCCCCAGCCCAGAGCCTGACTGGAATAGGTGCTCAGTAAAGCTGCTATTTGATCCCAGTTGTGTCCCTGGACCCCAGCTTGGAGCTGGCAGTCCATCCCAAGGGCAAGGGCAGTGAAGTTGCCCCAGCCTGCCTCCCAGCAGCCCTCACCTGTTCCTACAGCACCCACAGCACCACTTCCACCCTCTCATCCCCAGAACCATGTCAACCTCGTGCATCGAAAAGGGAAGACCAAAGTGTGCCCTCACCCTGGCTGCGGCAAGAAGTTCTATTTATCCAACCACCTACGGCGACACATGATCATCCACTCAGGTCAGGCCCTGGGGCAGAGGGTCCTGGGCCTTGGAGCCAGGGCTGGTTCAGGTGGGGTCAAACCTGGGTACAGGACTGCCTTTCTCAGAGTTTCCTGCCTGTCTTTCACATGGACTGGCATGAGATGGTGGAAGTAAAGCACTTAACCTAGTGCCCATTGGGCACCTCCCTGATGCTCAGTGAGCTGGGACCTGCACAAGTCACAGTGACACTGACGGTTATAAATCATGTGCAGCTGGGCAGGGGCTGACTATCTCTTTTCCTACTTGGGGCCCATGGGCCTCCCCACTTCTATAAGCAGGTCTCATGCTGGAGCAGTTCCAGGGCTGAATCACCCTGGAGGGGGATTGAGCTTGGGACAGGGCCTCTGTTTCTTCTGCTCCAAGCACCTCCTTGACCCAGAGTGTGGGCTGCTGATGCAGTGTGCCCAATAGGAGGGCATGGATTTATATTTTTGGGGGACCAGAACTTTGGATTTTTATGTGAAATCACTCCAAAGTCCAAATATTGGGGTCAAATTCAAACCCATCTGCACCCTGTGCTCCTCAGGGACCCAAGTTCACATTCCATCTCTGCCCAGGGCGTTTCTGGGCAATGGCCATGAGCCTTTCTTTTTATTAGACCCTCCAGTTATTAGACCTGACATTCAAGCTTCTGCGCCCTACCTGGTCACTGCTGTACAGTGGTCACACTTCGCAGCCCCCTCCCCAAGGGCGGCGTCCTCAGCCTTGTGTTTCCCCCAGGTGTCCGTGAATTCACCTGTGAGACCTGTGGCAAATCCTTCAAAAGGAAGAACCACCTGGAAGTACATCGTCGCACGCACACTGGCGAGACACCCCTGCAGTGAGTGACAGGTGTCCCACAAGGGTAGTAAGAGGGAGGAGATCTGGGCCTGGATCAGCACAGAGCAGGTCCCACTGTTGGGGGAGCTCCACCCCTGGGTTTGAGTTCCACCTGCGCTCCTGTCCCAGATGGCCCCCCTACCTTTCTGGGGCCTGCCCAGCCCGCTCTGACTCCACCCTGACTCCTGGCAGGTGCGAGATCTGCGGCTACCAGTGCCGACAGCGTGCTTCGCTCAACTGGCACATGAAGAAGCACACGGCAGAGGTGCAGTACAATTTCACGTGTGAGCGCTGCGGGAAGCGTTTCGAGAAGTTGGACAGCGTCAAGTTCCACACTCTCAAAAGCCACCCAGACCACAAACCTGCCTGACCCACCCAACCACTGACCATCCCTATTTATTCATTTACTCTGATGCCACTCCTGGGCCTGCCAGGCCAGGGCAGCCACAGGGGCCACCTGGACCGCAGGCCGGATGGTGGCACCCCTCCCCTGCCCTGCCCCAGGGCTGGCCCCCCACCCTCCCTGGAGCTGGCAATTGAGGCTGCACTGCTGGAACTGTGTCTAGAGAACAGAGCAAGATTAAAGAGCGAGAAAGTAGATGCCCTTCCCCTAGGCCTGGATGATTTGGGGGAAAAGGGGCCTCTCTTCAACTTAGTCCCTTCCTAAGCAAGGCCTCGGTTGGGGGTGGGAGGTTGGGGAAGTCATACCCAAAGGACAGGGACCTTTCCTTCCACCTTAGTTGCCTGGGCAATCCTGAACAGCCCTCTGCACAGAATCAGGGCTGGGGTGGTTGGGGGCCCAGGGAGGCCACTTAACATCTCCCAGGGCTCAATCCTGACTCAGTCATAATCCTTCATGGGTCACTCATTCCCTACCCTGGAGAGCTTAGGGACCAGTTGGGGAGATGTTCAGTAAACCCTTAAGACATCTATGGCTGTGACAAACACCGTGCAGAAAAGAGTAGTATGTTAGTTTCTGGGGTTGCTGTTTAGGTCAGTGGCATTTGAGCATAGACCAGAATGACAAAGAGGTTCCATCCCAGAAGAAAGCTGAGGGAGGCAAATCCGAGACTGAAGGAACAGCCAGTGCCAAAACCCCTAGGTAGAATGGGCTCGGCGTGTTCCTGGAACAGGAAGCTGCCGGGGGAGGGAGTTGGCATCAGCTGGGCGGCTGCCCTGGCCCCATTACCCGGAGGAGGATGCTGAGGCCACCTCCTCCTGTGGTCGGCCAGAGAGAGGGGCGGGGAGTGAGACCCGGCTACGCGGCCGCCAGATGGCGCACAAACCGCATGGGCCATTGTGGCCGCAGCCACGTGACCCTGGGGGCCGCAGCTGCGAGCCGGGGCACGTGCCCTAGGGAGCCCCGTGGCGCCCTGAGCAGATTGGCCCCACCAGCTCATGGAGCTGAGCCGCAGCTAAAGCCTAATTTTACACTTCTAACCGGGGGCTACCCCAACCAGGGATAGAAGTGTCGGCGGCGAGGATGAACGAGTCCGGCCGCTGGGGCCGCTCCCCCGCGAGCCGCCCCCTCTCCGCTCCAGGCTCAGTCCCCTTAGTTATCTCGGCACAGCGGGAGCCAGCAGTTTCCATGGGAACCGCAGTCGGGTCTGCGGGCCCAGGAGTAGCCCCCTCCGGGCACAGGCACAGCTTCTGATCCCACTGGAGCCGAGAGGATCACGAGGTGGGGAACAAGCCATTCCTCGGGGTCCCCAGGGTCAGCTAAGTTGCCTTGGCAAATCCTAGAGGGGCCACCCAGGGTCCCGCATGGCCACTGCCCAGACTGTGCGGGCCACTATGATTGGCCTGCCCACTCCATCATCGTGGCCGTGCTTTCTGCTACTCGGATTCTCATTGGCTCAATCTCGAGGGCATCCTTCGGCAATTCGTTCTCGCGAGGGCCGTCCCTGATTGGTCAAAATAGGCTCTCCTTGCAGGGTTTGAAGGCACTCTCGGACTGTCAGGAGCCTACAGCGCGTCCAGGGGCGAGGGTAGGGTGGGGGCTGCGACTCTCGGGTTTGGAGGGTCGTGGCTACCCCGCCCTCAGCTCCTTCGACCGGGCTGTCAGGCCGCTGTCTGTGGTGCTGAAGCCTCGAAGAAAATCTTGCGCCTGAAGGCAGCCCCGACGTAAATGTGCAGGAAAGGTGGATGTGCCACCCCCTATCGGCCAGGTCCCTCCAGCAGAGAGGGAGCGTGACCGCGGGCGGACAAATCATGAGCCTGGAAAGGCAGGAAATTCACATGGCAGATCTGCCCACCCCAAGTTTATGGTGTCTTAGAAGGTCCAGTGGTTTCCCCCGGCTGCAGGGTGCCGGCAGGGTTTGCCTGGAATCTTAAGCTCCAAACCTCTTTACCCACCTCACAGCAGTGCCGAGTGCCCCTGCACTGTGGGGTGCCAGTCCCCAGCTTTTGAACCGTAAGGACACCTAGCCAACAGGGTCCCAGTTCCTTCTGCAGGTAGACTAGGTCCCAAGCCATCCCCACCTTCCTCCCTTGGCCTTGGGAGACTACACCTGGTCCCCCCAAATCTGGGGACCCAGGCCTTTGCCCACTGAAGTCTTGGATCCTTGTCCTTTTCCAGTCTTGGCGAACAGCATCTCTGGAAGGTCGCATAAGAGGCCATGGATATCTCCTCTCCCTCTTTGCTCCTCCAGCTTTGGGTGCTGGACAGAGGAGAGCCTGCCCTGTCTTCCAGCTAGAAAGCCCTTTCAAAAAGGGTGCCAGGGCAGGAAGCAGGGTCCGCGGGGTCAAAAGAGCCGGAATCTGGCGACGCGAGTACACAGAAAGCGAGTCCAGGCCAGCGCGCGCTCGCTTCCACCTGCCGCGCCGTCGGGCGCCGCGAGGAGGTGGGGCTTGGTTGCTGCAGCCAATGAGCGACGCTGGCGCTGGCAGCTGCTGATATAAAGGGCTGGGGGCGGCGGCGGCGCGGCCCAGATCGCGGAGCGCGCAGCGCGGGCCGGAGGGTGGGAGGGAGGGCGGGCGAGGGAAGAGGACTGAGCACCCAGAACCGGACAAGCCGGGCTGAGGGGCAGCGGCAAAAAACAGAGCGCCGTGATCTTTGTTGGGAAGAGCAAACTCCCCGGGCCCCGCGGGGCCGCGCACGGGGCCTCCTCACTCCCGCGCCCGCTCCCTCTTTTCATCCCCTGCCACCCGCAGACCACCTCGGAGCTCGGTTATCCGCGCGCGCTCCCCCGGGCTCAGGCCCGTCTCCGGCCCTCGAGGGAGCTCCTGCTTTCACCGACACCTGAGGCCACGCCTGAGGCCGCCCGGGTAGGACCCCTGTGTGAGCATCGAGCGCCCCCCAAGGAGTGCACGACCCCCGGAGCCGCCCTCAACACGGACCGCGCCCGCCGGGCACACAAGAATGGTCACTGTAGGTATTCCCCTGTCGCTGCGAGGGAATCTGGTCCGGAAGGGGTTAGGCACAGGCTCCGCGGAGATGGAGGTGGGGGGGTAGGACCAGGCCTAGCTAGGCCCAGTTGGGAGGGGGGTGTAGGATCGAGCCTCGGGGCCTGAGAGTGGGCAGAGCCGCGCCCAGAGTGCTGAGGACGCTTAGAGCCTGGCCAAAGAGGCCTTAGGGAGCCAAGCTGCGATTCGGGGGGCATCCTACAACGCCCTGGGGACGAGATTGCCCGCCCTCCAGCAGGCCGAATGGGGGAGGGGCCGTGGCGGCGGAGGATATCTCCTCCATCCAGGCCTGGACCCCGCAGGCCGCCCAGGCAAACGCAGGGCCCCAATCACTGGTGCTGGGCCAGGACCAGGCGTCAAGGCGTCCCCGTGAGTCCTGGGGAGCCGGTGGCGTCGGATCTCGCGCCCCGGGCCTCTGCCGCGCCCGGGATCCGGGCGTCTCGTCCTCGAGCCCGTCGACCTTGCGGCAAGCGGGGAGGGGAAAGGAGGGGGCGCGCCCGGAGGCCCCGCGGGCCCGCCACCGCCGCCGCCGCGTCTCTTTGTTTCTCGGCGCTTCTTCGCGGGCCGTAGCATCGCGCGGGCGCCTCAGGCTGCGGGGAGGGGGAGGGGAGAGGAGGGCCCACGGGGGGACTTCCCGGCTGCTGTGCCCTCGCCCCCCGGGGAATGGGGTGAAGGACTCAGGCAGGCCCCCTAGGCCAGGTCCAGGCGCCCCAACCCGCCAAGGCTTTGGGCCGCGGGGTGACCTTGAGCGCGCCTGCCCTCCCGCGCCACTTGCTCCGCTCCCGGTGTTTTCAGCAGCCACGGAGCTGGTCAGCTCCCCAGCGCGCGGCCACGCCCGACCACGCCCGACCTGACCCCGCCCATGCCCCGCCCATATAGGCCCCGCCCCCGAGCCCGGGGGGCCCGGCCTCGCCCGAGCCCTCGGATTTCCACTAGGCAGCCCAGGCGTCTCCCAGGGGCGGGGCTGGCCAGTTCTAGCCCCACCCCAACTCCACCCCCGCCCCCGCGGAGCCGCTCGGCTCCTCGCGCCGCCGCGCGTCCTTTGTCTGGTCCCGGCGCCCTGGCCTCCTTCTTCCGTTCTTCCAGTGTCTCGGTTCTGTGTGTATGTGTGTGTGTGCGCGTGTGTGTGTACACTGTGTCTCTTTCTGGTGTGTGTGTGTACTGTGTCTCTTTCTGGCCCTCTTTCGAGCCCTCCCAGCACAGTGGCCGGGCGGGGCGGGGCGGGGCGGGGAGGGGGCGATGCTCAGCACTCCCTCCTGGACCCTGGGGCCCGCCCACCTGGCTCTGAAAAATTAGGCTGGAGAGGCTTCACTTTCCCGCTGTGTGACCTCAACCCAACTTCTTCCCCTCTCTGGGCCTCATACTGCTCACCCAGGTCCATGAATGTGAATGTGGCTTCCTGAGGACCCTCAGAACCCCTGCATCCATTCCTCTGATCTGTTCCTTCATTTGAAAAAGGGAAACTGATGCACAAAGAGGAGAGGGTGTGGTCAGAGGTCACTGAAGGGCCTCGGAGGCTTGGTTACTCCAATGAAGGGCACTCAGGCAAAGACCCACCATAGAGACGGCTGGAAGGAAGTGAGGGGATACATTGAGACAGTGCGGGCCCTGCATGGAGGGAGGCTCAGTTAGCACCACGTGGTGGCTCAGCCTTACCAAGCATAGCCACTCAATGCCCTATTGTCACCGGTATCCAGGCATCTGTCACTGTGACTGGCGACTGTGACTGAGGCCCCAGGGTGCAGCTGGGGACCAAGGGGGTCGGGCACTGGAGGGTCTACACAGCAAGTGACTGCAGGTGTGTTCACTGCAAAATATGTGTGTCAGATGTAAGTGCAATGGTGCAAAAGAGTTGGAGAAAGATTGAGAGGGAGGGGGAGATAGAGAGTGGTCCAGAGAGATGAGATGAACAGAGATGGGGAGAGAAATGAGGGGGGAAGGGAGAGAGAAACAGGAAGAGATCCCCAGAGGAAGAGCTAGAGAGTGGGAGGGGAGATTCCATTGCTCCTAGTCTGCATCTGCCCTCCTCTCCCCTGACTTTACCCCCGCATCCCTCGCCTGGGACAGCCCTCAGAGGTTCCTGTGATCCCTGTGTCATATTAGGCCACACATTTGCTGAAGACTGGAGTAGGGTGGGTGTGACCACCAATCTGATCCCCATTAGCGGCTTAGCCAGCTCAGCCATGGAGGAAACGCAGGTGACACTGATCCCACTAAGCCCTGGCAGAGATGGGAGGGAGATGTGGTGGCAGTGAGATTCATAGGCTGAGGCTCAAGATCCTGAGTAGAAATCCCCCAATCACCTCTTTTTTTAAATTGATTTTAGAGAGAGGAAGGAAGAGAGAAAGACATTGATATGAGAGAGAAACATCTGTTGGTTGTCTCCTGCACTAACCCTGACCAGGAATTGAACTTACAACCTGCCTATGTGCCCTCATCTGGAATCAAACCCACCACTTTTTGGTGTACAAGACAACACTCCAACCAACTGAGCTACACTGGTCAGGGCCCCAGTCACCTCTTAACCCCCTCCAAGTTGAGGGCAGCATTTAGGATGGGGGGATCTGTAACCAGACTCCTGATCTGATCAGGAGTCAAAACTTGACTGTATCATCACTGCCTCCCCCAGTCACCTTGGGCAAGTCACAGGTCCCTCTGTCCCTTGTTTATCCATTTGAGAAGTAGAGAAGATATCTCCAGCTTTCTGTGTGGTTGTGGGAAGTCAGTGAAAACTTTGCAACTGTTCAGTGCCTGGCACATAGTAGGGGTTCCAAAGCTGGAACCTGGTATGTCCTGAAACGGCTGTGTACTGCTGAATGCTTGTCTGGCTCCCATAGCCGACATTATCAACTGATTGAAGAACTCTATCTCACAGCCTGGACAGAAATTCAGAATCCACCTCCATACATGGGGGACCTCTGTTCCTTTAGTGGAGGGACAGAAGTCCAGAGAGGCAATGTGAGTATCACACAGTAAGGACACACAGTGAGGTGGGGGAAGTTGGCAACTGACACATGGTGGCCCCCAGTAAATATTTGTTGAATTGAATGAGTAGTAAACTCAGCCAACACAGTGGATTTACATGTAGTGATACCCAGGGCATGGCATAGAGTGGGTGCTCAGCTTCACTTTACTGTTATTAATTTTATTATTGGCCTTTTCATTAGGAAAGTGGGCTCTGAAGTTTAAACCCTGGATTTGAATTCTTGGTCCGTCATTTGCTTGCTGCCCAACCTCATACAAATCCTACCCCTTCACTGACACTTCGTTTCCTTATCTGTTAAATGGAGAAAAAAGTCCCCTAACATGCAACATTGGGAGAATTGCCTGGAAACTCTCACATAAAGAATTTTGTCTGGCATGTAACAGGCACTCAAAATATGGCCATGTTATTCATAAAGTATTACTGTTAGGAGACAGGATGCAGATCCATGGAGTGTGCGTTACTGCTTCACTGAAGGTGCCTGTGGCAGACATTGGTAATCAACCCAGTGCGTGTTCCTGTTCAGCCCTGATGTGGCTTCAGAATAATCCTCCAAGCAGCCCCAGGCAGCCAATCTCACCCCACTGGAGATGCAGGGGCGTTGACCCTCTGTGCTATCCTTTTCATAAGAATAAATGGAAAGGACAGAGAGGCCCAAAGAAGAGCTTAGGTGATCCCTGAGGACACACAGCTCTTAGGTGGCAGAGCTGCCCCAATGCATTGGCCACAGTCGTTAAAAACAGCTCTGAAGTCTGACACGAAGAAGTTTGAAATGGAATCCTCCATTTGTATCACAGTAACTCTGACCTCAGCTTCCTCACTCGTAAAAGGGAGAATGCGTTGTTCTCTTTCAAAATTGTTGAGATAAACAAGTGAAATGATGCCTTAAAGTACATCTCACAGTGCCTAACACATGGTACATACTCTGGAGTGGGACGATTATTAATAGCAGGATTATGAGGCATGGATGTCAGGTGTGACAAACCTGTTTCCACTTCTTGTGGTTGTACCCATGGCAGACGTGGCTAACTGATCCCAGAATGCTTTCCAGCTGCATCCAGGGATCCTTCCCGAGCCCCTGGGACAGTAATTTGAAGTTTGTGGCAAAGTGGAGCAGAGGCCTAGAAGCATTAAGTGGCATACCTGAGGAAGCACAGCTGGGAAATGTTAGAGCCAGCACTAATGGAAGTTGAAAACACAGACTCTGGATCAGAAAAGCTCATGTGCAAAAACCCCTGTTCTACCATTTATAGGCTGCATGTTTTTGGTAATTTTCCAAACATCACTGAATCTCACTTTCTTTATCTGTTGTCTTAGCTCGGGCTGCTATAAAAGTATGTCATAAACTGGGTGGCTTAAACAAGACATTTATTTCTCTTAGTGCTGGAGGGTGAGGAGTCCAGGTTGAAGGTGCCAGCTGATTCATTTCCTGGTGAGAGCTCACATTCTGGTTTGCAGACAGCTGTCTTCTTGCTGTGTCCTCACATGGTGCAGAGCGAGATCATCTCTTTCCTGTCCCTTTGTATAAAGCACGAATCCATTCATGGGGGCTACACCTTCATGACCTAATTACCTCCTAAAGTCCCCACCTCCAAATATCATCACCTTGGGAGTTAGGGTTTCAACATACAAATTGTGGGGGAGTGAAGACACATTTAGCCCATAACATGTTAAGCAGGGGGAATAAAACCCTCTTCTTTTTAGGGCTGTTATGAGTAAGAAAAGAAAAGCTACCTGTAGAGGGCTTTGCTCTGTGCCTGGCATATAGGAAACACTATTTGGGAATAATTATAGTATTGTATTTTGAGTCAGGGATGGTTAAGATTATGTGTACCTGCTGACTATTTCTAATTCTGTGGCCACAGCAGACGTTGCTAATCAATCACAGTGGTCTTCTCTGCTGAAATTGGATGTGGCTTCAAATCTTTCTTAATTCATCCATCTGGGACGGTGAGGAACCTTTTTTTCTGCCAAGGTCCATTTGGACATTTATAACATAATTTGAGGGCCATACAAAATTATCAACTTAAAAATTAGCTATGAAAAAAGCTCCTATATGTATTGAATTTGGAGTGTCGCCTGTGGTTACTCTGGCAGGGCCAGACCAAATAATTTCACAGGATGTTCCCCACCCTTGATCTAGGAAGACCTGCCGATCAATTGGGGCTTTCAGAGGAGGACAACCTATTTACCAAGTCGAAAGAGAAGACTTACAGAAATGCTGGCTACTTTACCTTCCCATGTCTATTACAGACAATACCAATCAATCCAGCACTGTCTTCTTCTGTGCCCAGATGTGGCCTTAAAGTTCTTGTTTTTTTACTTATTTTTATTTTTTTTAATCCTCACCCAAGGACATCTTTTCTATTGCTTTTTCAGAGAGTGGAAAGGGGAGAGACAGAAAGAGAGAAAGAGAAACACCAATGTGAGAGAGACACATTGATTGGTTGCCTTCCGAAGGTGCCCCGGCCATGGCATAGGATTGAGCCTGCAACCAAGCTGCCTGCCCTTGGCTGGAATCAAACCCAAGACCCTTCAGTCTGCTGCTGACACTCTAACCACTGAGCCAAATCAGCTAGGCTTAAAATTTTTGACATGGCCCTTAGGTATAAAATAGATATAGAATATATTTGAAAGTTGTTGAGAGAGTAGATATTAAAAGTTCTCATAACAAAAAAATTTTTTGTAACTATATATGGTAATGGATGTTAACTAGCCTTATTGTGGTGTTCATTTTGCAATATATACAAATATCAAATCATTATGTTGTATGCCTGAAACTAATATACTTTTATATGTCAATTATATTTCAATTAAAAAAATAGATGTAGGAAAAGAACATTCAATAAAATTTAATATCCACTTTTAAAAATATATATATCTTGTTAAGATACTAGGAATAAAATTAAACATTCTTAACCTGATAAAGGCCATTTACAAAAAACCTACAGCAAAGGTCATATTTAGCTGTGAAATGTTTAAAGCATTTCCTTTAACATCAGAAATAAAGAAAGCCCTATCACATTGTGGCCTCTGCACTAAGACAAGAAAAATAAATAACAGGTATAGATTGGAGATAAAGCTGTCATTATTTGCAGGTGTTATGTTATACTTTAAAAATACCTTAGTGGGAAAACTGGGGGGGTGCTCTGGCCGGTGTGGCTCAGTTTGTTGAGTGTCATCCCATCCCATGCACTGAAGGGTTCCTGTCTTGATTCCTGGTCAGGGTGAGTGCAGAAGGCAGCCGATTTATGTTTCTCTATTACCTCGATATCTGTCTGGCTCTCTCTCTCCCCCTTCTTCTCTCTAAAGTCAATAAAAACATATTTTTTAAAAATCTTTTTTTAAAAAAGAAAAGAAAACCTATGGGGGTAAATGCCTAGTAGGAAATTTATACATGAAATGTCAACACATTTGGGATAGGAATTACCTTTGGTGGAAGGAGGAAAGTACATGGGTAGGGAGGGACTTATGAGAAAGGGTTTCAAAGCTAATAAAAATGTTATATTTCTTATTCTGAAGACAAGTGTTCATTTTATTATTCTCAAAATGCACAGGTTGGTTTTAGACAAACAGGTAAACATATATACAAAGAGGCATATATGGCATTTATAGATGGAATTTTTCACAGTAAAATCATATGTTAAGTGTCTTGCTCAGTGCTCAAGGAGTAGAAGGAATTACTAGAATAATATGTCCTCTCCCCATGTTCAAGCCCTTGTCAGTCATGATTGATCCATCACCAGAGCCCCTCCTCACTCTCCTGGTCCCCTGGGGACTGGGCCATGAGTGGGTGTGGCCTGTTGTCTCCAGCAGATACTCGGGGCCATGGAGTCTCAGGTGGCAGGGGGCCCGGCCGGCCCGGCCCTGCCCAATGGGCCACTCCTTGGTACAAACGGAGCCACTGATGACAGCAAAACCAACCTCATCGTCAACTACCTGCCCCAGAACATGACCCAGGATGAGTTCAAGAGTCTCTTCGGCAGCATTGGTGACATTGAGTCCTGCAAGTTGGTTCGAGACAAGATCACAGGTGCGGCTTCTGGCAGGTTGGGAGGTGGGAGACGGGTGGTAGCCTCAGGAGTACAGGTGTGATGGGGCCAGGTGGGACTCTGAAGGTTTCTGAACTGTGATTGGGAGAAAGGTGTTACCCCAGGTGGGGTGTCTTGGGGATGATGGGGGCAGGTGGAACTCTGGGGTCTAAGGTGTCCTGGGGGTGGTTAGCCTCTCACGCCTGGATCAGGGAAGATAGCGGCAGGTCCCGGGAGGTAGGTCATCGTCCTGGTCCTGCCCACAGGGCAGAGCCTCGGCTACGGGTTTGTGAACTACTCTGACCCCAACGACGCAGACAAAGCCATCAACACCCTCAACGGCCTCAAACTACAGACAAAGACCATCAAGGTTGGTGCCCTTGTTCCCCTGTGCTGCCTGTCCCCCCATCCCTGTTAGTGCCCACCCTGACTGTCCCCATTTCCCCTTTATTACTGCCCAACAGGACCACCCCTTTCACTGCCATCCATCCTTCTCCAGGGCTCATCCCTTGAGCAGTTTAAATCTCTCCCCTAAGGCTTTCTGGTTGGCCAGCCTGGGGGACCAATGGCTTTGCCTCTGTAAACCTCAGTTTCCTCACTTATCAATGGGGAGAATATTAGCCCCCACATTCTGTGAAGGTTCAGGGAGTACCCAATTGGTACTCGGAGAGAGTGACCATGGTCCTGTGGGCAGCCTCCTCCCTGCCTTTGTTATGGAAATGGGGGAGGGGTGGGGACCCATCTGCCATCTGGAGCCTAATTAGGGCCTGAGAGGGTGGGATTAGGGGTGGGCCACTCTCCCACCTTTGTGCAATGCCCCTCCCCTCACGACCCCCCCTCTCAGCAGCTGCAGCTGGGGCCCTGGGAGCCCAGGTTCCCTTGGGGGGGTTGCCATGGAAACCCCCTTCTCTAGGTTGCCTGCAGTGTCTGGGCTCCACCCCACAAATCTGCTCCTGAACCCTGGGGAAAGGTGGGCTGGAAGGGCACCCGTCTGGCCCTCAGTTTGCCATAGGAACTGAGGTGTGGGAATCTCTTCCTCACCTGGGATGGGGTCAAGGTCGTGACCTGATGGGCCTCTCTAGGCCAACTAGACCCAGAAGCCCCCAAGCATGAGGGTTGACACCAGTGATGAACTGTAAGACCCTGTGTGTGTGTATGTATGTGTGTGTGTGAGACCCTGGGCTGTGAGACGATGTTTGGTGGACACCGTGGCTATGTGAGTGGCCATCGTCACATAGGTCCAGCTAGTATAGACTTTGGGTGTGTTACTATGTCTGTGGGACATATTTTCTATTTGTCATACACTGCGACTCCAGCTGTGACCTGGTGGGGCTTTATGGGTGTGTTTGGATGTGACGAGGTGTTTGTATGTCACAGGAAAGTGTGGGTGGGCTCCATTCAGGGTGTGATGTTGTTGACTTGTGTGGCACTATGCAGGTGTGTGCATCTGTTACTATAATTATGCAAGATCCCCAGAGCTGCCGTGAATGTGGTAAGGCCTTGTGTTACCCTCTTGCCTGGGTGGGCATCATGACTGTGCATTGGCTAGCACACTGTGGCTGTGTGTGTGTGTGTGTGTGTGTGTGTGTGTGTGTGTGTGTCTGCCATGGTGACTGTGTTGTATGGTTAGTCCTGACTATGTGTTGCAGCAGATTCTGCCCAAAATATTTCTGGCCGCCCATTGTGTGCCAGGCACCATCCTGGTGTGGGGGTTGGGGGAGGTCCGGATTAGTGCACATCATAGAATGAACGATAAGAAAGGCTCCTGAAGACCTACTCCGTTCCTCAGATGACTCCCAACCCCAGGCACCCAACCAGGGGCTCAGACCCCCTCTTCTGGTCACCCCCAACTTCAACCCATCAACGAGTCCTCACCCTTCAAAGTTTGCAGACCGGTGGGGAGAATGAAAATTGTATAATACATAGTTGTGACTTTAAATTATTACTGCAGGAATATTGGCTGATTTTTTTTTCTTTTAAAATATGTTCTTATTGATTTCAGTGAAGAGGAAGGGGGAGGGAGAGAGACATAGAAATATCAGTGATGAGAGTCACTGATCGGCTGCCTCCTGCACGCCCCCTGCTGGTGATCGAGCCTGCAACCTGGGCATGTGCCCTGACAGGAAATCGAACTGGATCCTAGGTTCACACTCAGCTGAGCCGGGCATGGGCTCTTTTTAAAAAAATTTTTTTTATTGATTTTGTTTTTAGAGAGAAAAGGAAAGAGAGAGAGAAACATTGATGCAAAAGCAGAACATTGATCTGCTGCCTCCGGTACACCCCCTACTGGGAATGGAGCCTGCAACCTCGGGCATGTGCCCTGAGAATCAAACCAGCAACCTTTTCATGCACAGGACAACACCCAACCAATTGGGCCACACTAACCAGGGCTGATGTGTTGTTTTCCTTTCCTGGAGAACCCCAGGTGTGCCTGATGGCATTAATTAGAATGCCCCACCCCCACCCCATGAGCACCCTCACCCTGATCAACCCTCAGCCCAATTGTTAGTTTTTAAATTAGCTATTTCTAATAAAGGAACATGCCCTCACAACTCACAGCCCCAAACAAAAGCCAGACCCTTGACAATTACCCCTATCTACCCAGAGGTTAATTTAGAAGAAATAGAAAATAGACATAGGCAGAAATGAAGGGAGAGGAGCTCATGACACACCCTGCCCCCTGCCAGCTATGGGTCACCCTGTTAACACTGGGGGTGGACCCTGGAGTCCATGTTTCCAGGACATCGATAAGCGCACAATGAGATGGGGTCACACAACACTCGCTGCTCTATAAATGGACTTTTTCTTTCCTCCACCTCACAATACTCACCACTGTTTCAGGGAAATCAATATCCATGTCCACCATTTTTTAAACAGCTGCAGAGAGTTTCATTGTTGGGCTGGACCATAATTAATGACACGAATGGAATGATAGTACTAAAATGTGTCTGATTCACCGCTTTGTACTAAAATGTGTCTAATTCTAAGAGAAGTGCTTTGAGAGAAAGTAACATGGGTAGGGGTGGGGACCCAATGCAGATAGAAGAGGAGAGGGAGGACATTTCAACTGAGACCCAGAGAAGAAGAAAAAGGGAGCGTTCCAGGTCAAGGGAGCAGCCCAAACACAGGCCGTGAGGCAGGCCGCGCCTGGTGTTTGAGGAACCGCTTGAGGCCCGTGGGACCAAGAGCTGTGATGGGGCCGTGGGTGGAGACGAGGGCCGGGGTCACGGGGCAGGTGGTCTATGGCCTTGCAGGCCATGGGAAGGACTTGAACTCTAATGAACGTGGGAGCCGGGCTTGGTTCTGGTCAGAGGAGGGGTGTGACCTGGCTCAGGTGTTCACAGGTGCCCTCTGGCCGCTGTGGGGGGAACAGCCATGCGAGGTGAGGTGGGGAGTGGGCACCAGGGCAGAGGGCTGCTGTACTGGTCACGGTTGGCAATGCTGGGTACTGGGCCAAAGTGGGGAGGTGAAAGTGGGAGGGAGGCCCTGGCCGCTGTGGGCTCGGTTGGAGTGTCGTCCTGTATACATCAAAAGGTTGCGGGTTTAATCCCCGGTCAGGGCACCTACTCAGGTTGCGGGTTTGATCCCCAGTCGGGGCTCCTGTGGAAGGCAACTGATATTTCACTCTCGCATCGATGTTTCTCCTTCTTTCTTTTCCTCTCAAAAATATTTTTTTTTAAAAAAAAAAAGCCATGTCCTCAGGTGAGGATAAAAAAAAGTGGGAGAAAGTATGCAGATTCTGGATAGTGATGAAAGTGGAGCCAACAGGGCTTAGGTGGATTGAATGTGTGTCAAAGTCAAGAGGGCTCAAGGACAACTGAGGCTGGGCCCCGAGCCCCCAGGAAAACAGCTGCCATTACTGAGTTGGGGCAAGTTAGAGGAAGTTGGGAGCCAGAGGCAGCTGCCCTGTGGACCCCTGTCAGGCCCCTTCCTGGGGTGCTTGGAGGCAGCTGTCAGCTGTCTACCGGTGTAGAGCTCAGGGGCCAGGTTCATGCTGGGGATGGACATTTGGGAGTCGTCAGGGTTGGGCTGGTGGTTAAAGACCTGAGTGACTCTCAGGGGCCCAGTGTAGTTGGGAAAAGTCCCAGGCTTACTTTCCAAAGGAGTGGGAAGCATTAATGCTGACTGGATGTCCAGCGTGAGAGCATGAGCTGGGAACCCAAGAGTCCCTGAGGTCTTCAGGGAGATAGGTGACCCCAGGAGCATGGCTCCTTTGACCTCCTCAGGCAACAGACAAGTCCCCCATCACTTTGTGCAGGCAGGGCCACAACCATGTCTTCTCCCCCATGCCCCGGACTGTCAAAACCATGCTGACTACTCAAGATATATTTGTTGAGGCTCCGGCCAGTGTTTCTCAGTGGTTAGAGCATCAACCCACAAACTGAAGGGTCACGAGTTCAATTCCAGGTCAAGGGTATGAACCTGGGTTGCAGGTTCGACCCCAGCTCCAACCGGAGTGCATGCAGCAGGCAACCAATCGATGTGTCTCTTTCACATCGATGCTTTTTTTCTCTCTCTCTCTTTCCCTCTCTCCTCCTCCCTTCCACTCTCTAAAAATCAAAGGGAAAAAATATCCTAGAGTGAGGATTAACAACAAAAAAAAGAAATTTGTTGAGTGAGCAGATGAGGCATTTCTGTGACTCAGTGGTGGTTCTGATGTGGCCTCTCTCTCCACCTGCAAAATGGGCCTTCCCCTCACACCTGTCCACCTGACCTCCCTAGGTGTCCTATGCCAGACCCAGCTCTGCATCCATCCGGGATGCCAACCTGTATGTCAGCGGACTCCCCAAGACCATGAGCCAGAAGGAAATGGAACAGCTCTTCTCCCAGTATGGTCGCATCATCACTTCCCGAATCCTGGTGGACCAGGTCACAGGTCAGGCCACTGGGGTGGGGCTTCTGCTGGGGGCTCTGGGTGGACCAAATTGGAGAAACATGGAATGGCAGGGTGGGAACCAGGAGCAGGAGGGACTCGGGGGAGGAGGCTGGGTCCTCATGACACTCACCCCTGGCAGGTGTGTCTCGGGGTGTGGGTTTCATCCGCTTTGACAAGAGGATTGAGGCTGAGGAGGCCATCAAAGGACTGAATGGGCAGAAGCCACTGGGTGCAGCCGAGCCCATCACAGTCAAATTTGCCAACAACCCAAGTCAGAAGACGGGGCAGGCCCTGCTTACTCACCTTTACCAGTCATCGGCCCGGCGCTATGCAGGCCCCCTGCACCATCAGACACAACGCTTCCGGTGAGCCCCCTGCCATCCCCACCACTGGACACCCCAGACCCTCAGTCAGAAGCCCCAGGCTTGCAGCTGCCCTCCCTGAGCCCCAGTCCTGCAGGGCAGAGGGGCACCAGCACATTGCCCACATGCTGGGACCACTGAGGGCAGCAAAGGGGAAACATGGGGTCCTGTCAGGTGCTGAGGCCAGGCCCTTATATACAGCAGGTGCTCAGTGTGTGCAGGGCACTATGAGTGGCATTATCAGCGTTAAGTTTAGAATCACCTGATCAGGTCCAACTCTGACTGCCCCCTCTTGGGCACATGACTCTAGCTGTTTGCCTCAGTTTCCTAATGCACACTTCATGAGTGCTTGCTGTGTGCCAGGCACACTTATTTATTCTGTGCAGAAACCCCATGAGAATGCAGCTTGTCTTGTCTCCATTTGATGGAAGGGGACTCTGAAGCTCAGAGAGGTGTTTTCACTTGCCCAGCCCAGCCATTGTGGTGAAGAGACTCAAATCTTCCTTTCTGGGGACCTGAGCCCTACAGGGTGGGGGCAGGTCACTGGGGTCAGGCGGCTGGGAGAGGGAGGCTATGGATGTGGCAGGGCAACCAAGAGGCGGTGCCAGAGTGACCACGGTCCGTGCCAGGCAGTGTCCAGCCGGGCGGGCAGCGGGCAGCGGGGGCAGGGCTGGCACTGCTGGCCTACAGGGTGGGGGCAGGGAGGGCAGGCTGGCTGGCCTGCATCACAGCCCGGGATGTGCCTGGAGGCCACCAGTGACCACCCCTTCTGCTCCACAGGCTGGACAATTTACTCAACATGGCCTACGGAGTCAAGAGGTAACAGTGCCCCCACCCCACTACCCCCAGCCCCTCGCTGTCCCTCCTCGGACCCTTGCCCTGATGGATACCCTCTCCACCTCACCCCCAGGACTGCCAGCTTAGCGGTGTCAGCACCTGTCAGGAAGTAGTGTGATCATTAAAAGATTTGGGGCTATGGAGCCTAGTAAATGCCTACAAAGAGCTACTATGGGATTTTGGCCCAAGGACCCTGTCTGTGACCCTCTCCAACCTAGTGAAAGGTGGGCAGTGTTGCCTGGGTCACATGTTAAGCCTGAGTTCCACCAGCCACTATTGGTGGTCTTTGCTGAGGGTCACAGTCTGCCCAGTTCTGCCCTGTAGTCGGGAATGGTCCTCGAGACCCCCATGACATTGTCCACATCCCTGACCCTGTGAATGTACCAAGTTTATTGCATCATGAGCTGTTGAGTGGCTTGCGGCTAGGTACCCAGCATGGCCCAGCCAGACTTGGTCACTCCTGGAGATGAAATTATATTGAGCACAGTACTTGGCACATAGTGAGCGCTCAATAAAAGGTAGCTGCTCTTATCATTATTGTTACTGTTATTAATTATCTTAGTCTAGTGGGAAAGGAGACAGATGAACAGTGATCAGGGTGGTAAAGTGGACAGAAGGGGTGACAGAGACCCAGAGGGGGCCCTGAGCCACCTGGGGCAGCTGAGTAGAAGTGGAGTTCCTGGCAGCAGGAATGGCCTATGCAAAGGCCTGGAAGACTGGACGGAGTGAGCAGTTAGTCTCAAAAGCTCAAATTGAATGGTTCAGGCCCTGGGGGGTCCCCACCCAGTTGAGGGGAGCCACGTGCCTGGTGTGTACTAGGAGCTGTTCTGGGCTCAGGCACCACAGAACACAAAACCTTTTAGGGAAGAGAGAGCCAATAGGAAATATACGGTTCAACTAGGAAACGGCCAGAGAGGGGCAGGGGAAGAGGTAGCCACGTTGTGGGTCAGAGGAGGCTCCCTAAGGAGGTGACAGTTGTGCTTAGCCCTGAATCACAGGAGGGAGGTGCTTAAATGGTTACACTCACATCTGAGCTCCCAGCATTGCCCTTCTGGATGGGCCTCCAGCCACATGGCCGGGTGGCCAGTAGGACAGATGGGACAACATGGCAGGTTGAGGATGGGATCAGAAAGGGAGTGAGAGCAGGAGTTGCGTAGGAAGGCGTACCAAGGGAAGGGGGTTGGCCAGGGGTATGGGGAAGTAGTCAGGGTCAACAGAGCCAAGAACCAAAAAAGGCCAAATGTCATGGGGTCAGGGTGTAGTTCCGGGCTCAGGGCAGGATCATGGATGAGGGCCTAATGTTTAGGGATGGTCAGAGATCAGGAGAAGGTACAGGTCAGGGTGAAGATTGGGGGATGGTGTCTCAGAGCCGGTGGGGTTGAAGGCAGGATTACAGATGGAGGTCACAGCAGGGTTAGGACAATGTAGGGCTCACAAGAGTCCCAAGGTCAAGACAACGTCAGAGGTCCTGGTGGTACCCAGCATGGCCCAGCCAGACTTGGTCACTCTTGGAGATGAAATGATATTGGGTCACGGGTCGGGGGCATGCCGGGGGTCAGGGCAGAGCCCGCGTGACCCCCAAAGTAGTCCCCTGTCGCTCATCGCCAGGTTCTCGCCCATCGCCATCGACGGCATGAGCGGCCTGGCGGGCGTGGGCCTGTCGGGGGGTGCGACGGGTGCTGGCTGGTGCATCTTCGTGTACAACCTGTCACCGGAGGCCGACGAGAGTGTGCTGTGGCAGCTGTTCGGGCCTTTTGGGGCAGTCACCAATGTCAAGGTCATCCGCGACTTCACCACCAACAAGTGTAAGGGCTTCGGCTTTGTCACCATGACCAACTACGACGAGGCAGCCATGGCCATCGCCAGCCTCAACGGCTACCGCCTGGGTGAGCGTGTGCTGCAGGTGTCCTTCAAGACCAGCAAACAGCACAAGGCCTGAGCCACCTCGCCCTCCCCACCCTCCCCGGGCAGCAGAGAGAGAGAGAGAGAGAGAGAGAGAGAGAGGGGGCCCGAGAGAGACAGCACAGGCAGACCACGGACGGCGAGGCCCCACACCCCTGCGGAAGCCACAGGGTGAGCACTTGGGCTGGGAGGGTCTGCAGGGAATGGGGGGTGCCTGGGGGTCCCCCACCCCATCCTCCTGCCCCTACCCCAGGCTGGGCTGTTCACTCTCTCGTCTTGGTTTTGTTCATGGCGATGGTTTTTGTTTCTTTTTTCGGCTAAAAAGAAAGCAGAGACGTGCCCCCACCCAACCCTCAACCACTCTCCACAGGATGGCTTTGGGAGGGTGCTGGGGGTGCCCTCCAGTCCTCCCCGAGGCTGAGGTGAGCCTGAGTGGGGGAGGAAACAGGTTTAAAAATCCCCAACAAAGTGAAACATGAGAGGGGTGTGGGCATCCCTGGCCCCCTTGGTGGATTGTGAGGAGCAGGGTGAGGGGCTGGAAACAGAAACAAAATGGGGAAAAAAAGGGGGTGGGTGGGAGGGGAAGAAAAACTCTATTTTTGTAAAAAGGGGAAAAAGACCTCGTGGAGAATTTTTACTGGGGATTCTTGAACTTGAAAAAAAAAACACAAAAAAAGACAAAAAAAAGAAAATATTTTGACAGGCTATGTTTACCAACTGGGGCAAAGACGGGAAGCAGGGCTTAGGGGCTGGGGGACCATGGGGCCACGCAGAGACACACATGCCCCACAGGAACACACAGCAGCACTAACAGACCCAAAGACACGACCCAGACACGTTTAGGAACTGGCCAAACTCAGACACATAGACAAACACATGGCTAAAACACAAAAGGCTGAAGTATGGAGCCATGTAAACGTGGCAGTGATGGAACACAGACGTGGACAAACGTAGTCACAAGCAGATGTGGACATAGGTGAATGTCCACTGGCACATGTGGACATGCAAATATTTTCATACGTGCACATGGATACATGGAAGTGGAGGCATACATTTGGAGACACAAATTCAGTTATAGAGAAACAGACAACACCCAGGAACACACAGACATGCCCATAGTACCCCTCAGGCCCAGGCAAGAGGGCCCAGTCTGATTCCTTTAGCCAGGCCAGCCCAACCCCCTCCCGGCACTCAGCCCCACTCACCCTGCCCCGGGTTCTCTGCAGAGCTCTCTTCTGGCTCATCAGTGGTCCATGCCGCCCATGAACACAGGCGTGCACACAGCGCCCTGCATCCAGACACACGATACCTCGTTCACTTTCGGCATCATGGTGGGCTGGAGGCAGCACCCCCCAATACTTGAGGCCAAAGGACCCCTTGTCCCTGGGGCTGAGCCTCCCCTGGGCCCAGGCCCTGAGTGTCCCCCCACCTGGAGCCTCCCTACCAGGCCCAGGGTGGACGGCCCAGGGGCCCAGACCCACTTTTCCTTCCCATCCACTCGTCATCCCTTTTAGTTTGTTGGGTTTTTCCATCCTTCCAGATGAGTGAGGGCAGCGGACACAGCTCCTATCCCAAGCCCCAGCCCTGGCTTCTGTCTGGACTTTCCATCCCCCCTAGGTTTCATTCTTTGTAACGAAAAATTCCAACAGAAGACAAAGGCGGGAGCCCCTGGGAGGCCTTGCAGCCCCCACCCCCACAGGGGGCCCAGTCAGAACTGAAAATTGCAAACCCCGATTTTAGATTCAGTTGACCTTCCTCCGGTGTCCCTGCTTTGGTGTCTGGCCATGGCCCCATCTGACTGCCCAGCTCTCTCTCCCCCACCCTCCCTGGTGTTTGTTATTATACGTCTGTGGAGCTTCTGCTGCAAGGAACAAAAAGAAAAAAATCAAAAAAGCAACAAAAAAACACAAACAGAAGAGAAAAAAATGACAAAAAAAAGGAAGAAAAAAACACACAGAAGAGATTTAAAAAAAAAAAAAAAGGAAGAAAAAAAAGACATAAACTGGCACCAGTTAACTTTCTTGTACTTTTTTGCCGAATTTAGCTTCTTGTAGTTTTAACTTATTGCTATGTTAACTATTTATTCTTGTTGCCCTGTAAGGACATTTGTGTATATTTCTGTTCCTTCATCCAGTTTGCAAGTTTAAAGGAACCACGATGTTCTCTTTGTTTCTTTAAGTTTTGCTAAGACGTGGTTATGCCTAATTTATTTATAAAAGGGGAAGTGGAATCATTAAAGTAATAATTATTAATAACAATAACGGTAGCCGAGTGGCAGCGGTGGGGCATGTGAGCTCTTCGGGGCAGTCCCCTACCTGGCCAGCGACGTCTGATCTCAGTGGGATTATTTTTGCTTGTCTTGAGAATTTTTTCAGTCCTATTTAGCTGGTGAAACCCTAGCTTGTTCTTGATACACAAACCTATTTATTCTTGTGGTTTTTAAGTCCTCCTGATCTCCCTGCTCCCCTCCAGCAGGGCAGGCCCCCCAGTGGGTCTCTCCCTCTCCGTTTCTTGGGGCTTTCTCCCCTCTGCCCTCCTTGCACGCGGGGACACGTGTGCACACGTGGGCAGCGTGCCGGGGGCATCTGTGAGCAATAAGGGCTGGGTTTGTCCCCCACCCTGGGGGGGCTGGGTTCTGGAGAGGGCACCTCCCCCCCCCACCCCCACTGAGGCCTAGGCCCCTGCTACCCCCAAGACTGGGAGGGCACTTCTTTTTCTAAAACAGAACTCAGCCCAGCCAGCCAGGCCCCCTATCAGGAGGCCAGCCCAGGGGAGGGGGCCTGGGGTCTTCCATGTCCCTGGGGGGCAGGGGCAGAGCCCTTGGGGAGGGGGCTCAGGCCCTCAAGCCCTCCCTTCATCCTGTTATTTATTCGGAAGGTTTCACATCACGACAGAGTCCATATGTTGGAGATGAGAAAGAACTGCAAAAAAACAAACAAAAAACAAGAACACTTTGCGTTGCGTTTAGACTATTTATTACCGGATTACAGGCCTGGCCGCGGTAACAGACTTTTACATGGAATTGTTTAATTATTTGTACTTTTCATGCCAGAAAATAAAAGTTCAGAATCTTACAATCTTGATCGGGTGTCTGTGCACTGGTGGGTGGGGAGCGTTGGAGTGTGTGCTGTTGGCCCTGGCTGCATAGCCTTGCTCAAGCCACTGTCCCTCTCCAGGCCTGGGTTTCATCTCAAGCTCCTTGGCCTACCCACAACACAGATGAGACTGGTGGGTGTGAGATCGACCCAGGGCGAAACCCAGATGGACATGGCCCATGGTCCATCTGTCCCTTGGTGCCTGACTTTCCTGTCTGTGGGCATCTCAGGTGTTAGTCATCTCACATGTGACTCAGGCTGTGAAAAGGCCTCACCTGTGGAGCCAGCCTGAGGGCGCAGAAGGCAAGCCCAGGATCTGCAGACAGCTGTGGCCCCTGCCTTCTGCCCTATGCTCCCCCCTGGCACAAGCAAAACAAGGCAGACACAGATGGGTTGGGAATATCATTTATTGTTTCAAGGTCACAGTCAATTCACTGTCCCTGCCAGCAGGGGAGGCAGATGCCCTGGGCAGGGGGGGGGTTGGCAGTGAGCCACCAGGCTGGGGGCCTGGGGAGGATGCACTCCTTTAGTCCATCTTTGGGGACCACTGAGGCCTGAGCAAATGGCTCTGCTCAACCTGGCCCCCTAAGAGCAGGGCAGGGGGCCCCTCACAGTTCTTGCCTGTGGGGAGGTCAAGGAGACTCAGAGGGGCAGGCCTTCATCCACAGAATGTGGGGTGGGTAGGCAGCACCACTGGGGGCTGGTTCCATGCCTTGAGGTTCTGGGGCCAGAGAAAGACCCAACAAGAAAGAAAGATGATAGGACACAAGTGAGAAGTAGTGCCAACCTAGATCTGTTTTCCTTAGACTCTACTGTACCCCAGGTCCAGGCAGGCAGAGACCCACTTCCCTGCCCACCTCTTCTGGGGAGGGCTAGAGCTCATCATGGTCACTGTCTGCAGGGGGTTCGGAGGGTGGCTCTTGGCAGGCAGCAGGCGTCATCAGCTCCATGAGGTACTCGCAGCGACTGGGCTCCGTGGTGCTGGTCACCACTGTCTCCTTCCCACACAGCAGGCGCACCTAGGGAGGATGGGTGGGCAGGTGAGGGCTTAGGTAGGCTCAGTCAGGGCTGGGTCCCCCCTCACCACCCCCACCCCATTTCCCACCCTGTCCCCCACCCACTCACAGTGGTAGAGCGATTGGGGCCCTGCCAGCAGCCAGTGCCCTGTTCATACTTCATGGCGCTAAACTTGTCGTGTTCAGGGCCAGCCCACGAGCCCCAGGTGCTGCGGGAGAGTGGTGTGCTGAGGGTGGGCTGGCTGGGGACTTGGGGTATCAAGAGGAGGGGGGCTCAGCCTAAGCCCACTCACCCGAGGTTGGTGGGAGAGCCGCCGAGCTTGGGTTGCTGTGACACAAGCTTGAAGGGACAGAGCCGGTAGACGTACCTGTCATAGGATGGGACTGGTAGGTGGGGCAGACACAGGACCCCAGCCTCCCTCATATCCCCAGACATGGTGTAGGGGCAGGGGTGCGAACCAGGCCCTCAAAACTCCACGGACCGCCCCTAAAGCTGCCCCCTCACTCCCCTATGACCTTGCTCATGCTGAGACCCTCCAAGTTCACTCGTCTGCCCTTGGGGTGGGGGAAGGGGTGACGCACTCATTAGTGGTGAGTTCGTAGCACTGTTTGTACAGGTAGGCAAACTCCCCACTGGGGCCGAAATCAAAGGAAATCTCCTGCTCCAGGTTCCTGCAAGGGAAGGCCAAGTGGTGAAGAAGCAGCTGAGCAGCCACACATCGACTCAGGACAATGCTGGAAGTCCCCGTGATTAATGGAGGACCACTTAGGAGCTGGGCTCTGGCTTCCTGCCACCTGGGGACCCTCCCCTTAGGAGCCACTGCCAGCTTTGGTAGCAGCAGTATCCTTGGCAACCCATTATCACCACCTCTGGGGAGCCCGACTGTGGGGCAGGTGGAGACTCCACCCTGCTGTGGCCAAACCCGTGTTCCCATACCTGATGGACTCTTCCATGTCCCTTAAGGACCGTTCGGCCTCCTCAAACTTGTTGCGGGCCTCCTGGGCAGCTGGTGGGAGGTGGAATGGGGGAGAAGGTCAGAGGCGCCCCCACCCAATTTAGGAAGAGGGGAAGGGGTGGCTGGTCACGTCTGCTTTCCGGCCCCCCAGGCCTGCTCTGGGTAGGACTGCACCCAGAAACTCCGTGAGTCTCGCCAGCTGCAGATCCCACCCCACTGCCCAAGGTCTTGGCTCCCAAGGAATCAGTGCTAGGGCTCCTGCAGCGTCACTGGCTCCCCACCCGTGAACGTGGCACAAACAAACAGCAGCCAGTGAGGAGGCAGAAGGGCCCTTGGGGCTGGCAGGGGTGGTACTGGCCTCTCCAGGGCCCAGATACCCCTCCAGGCCTGGTTCTTGGGTGCCTACAGGTAAAGGCAATGGGGGGCAGGTATAGGCAAGGTCTCCTCCTTCCAGGCCCAGTGAGCACTCACCGTCAATAAGGGCCTGTGTCTGCTCATCATAGGGTGGCATTTTGTCCTCGGTGGGGCTGGCTGGCTGGGGGGGTGTAAGTGGGGGTGGTGCCTCCTGAGGAAGGGGCAAAATCAGCAAGTGACCCTGCCCCAGTTCCCACACCCCTTTCTCCCCCATACACACACCTTGGGCTGCTCCCCCTGCACCTGGAAATCCTCCTCCTCCTCTTCCTCCTCCTCCTCTGTCTCCCCTTCTTCCTCCTCCTCCTCCTCTTCCATGGGCTGTGGGGGCGCCAGGGGCTGCTCTTCCTTAGGCTCCATCAGGTCAGGCACAGAAGGTGCTGGCGGGCTGGTGGGCAGAACCTGTTTGGTATGTAGGGTGCTCAGTGCTGTGGACTTGGGGTCGGCCTTCCACCCCGTGGGGCTGCATCCACACTCAAACCATCGCCCCAAGGGTGGCCTCAGTGCCTCTGCCCCTTCCAAGGGGCCTGGAGGGAGGAATAGACAGCTGGAGGGTGGGGGGGTTGGGGTGGCCAGCTGGCCAAGGTGGCCTGGTGCCAGAACTGGAAGCAGTTCCTCTGTGAGGCATTAGGGGGCTGGGGAGGAGGGCGAGGGCACGACTGCATCCTCTCCCCTCCCCCACTAACCTCAGACTGGTACTTGTCCTTGATGGCAGCCCAGAGGTGGTCTTGGAAGGAGGTAGGGTCCATCTGCGTGTCTCCCCCAAGCAGGGTCTGTGTGCATGTGTTGGGGTGGTATCAGGATGGGGCCTCCAGGGGCCCTTTCTGTGCCCTAGCCACTTATAAGGGGGAGCCTCAGGCCACAGTGCCAGGTGTCGACTAGCTGACAGCCAAGGCCATGCCTGGGCCAGGATGAGTGAGGTGCAGCAGCCAGAAGGGGGCAGCACAGGCCAGGAGGAAAGAGGAACCCCTCGCCAGAGAGAGTGAGGAGAGGGAAAGAGAAAGAGCACAAGCACCAGAGATCACCAGGCTGCAGAGAGGCAGCGAGGCAGAGAGGCAGAGGCAGAGGAGAATCAGGAAGGCATTCAGCAGGGACAGAGATGACCACAAGGGCGGAGGAGCAGCGTCCAGACTGCGCAGAGAGCCAAAAGCCCATACGTGAGGAGTGCAAATTGGGTACACATACTCGTGGGAGCCAGTGGGGCCAAGTGAGTAGGAAACCCGGCTCTGTCCTAACCAGGCACCCTATAGCACCCACATGATCCCACCAGGCTCCAAAGGGCAAAGAGAAGTGACGCTAGGAGGCTGCCTTCCTGGCTCATTCACTCAAGGCCAGGTGCCCCAGCAACCCTGGCCTGGGGCCAACAGGGAGCTTTCCATGGGAGCAGCCCACAGCCAGCCTGTCCCCCACTCCCTGGCCCTCAAGTTCCCTAGGGCAATCCCCTCTAGGAGTCCCGGCCAAGGGGTAGGGTAGTTTACCTGGGCTTCCCCTTCTGATAGGGCCCCATCCCCATCTGTGTCCAGCTCTGGGTGAGTCTGCAGCTCGGCCACTGAGACCCTGCATGGGTGCAGGCAGAAAACAACAGAGGGGTGAGAAGCAGCAAGTTGGGAGAATGTGAGCTCTAGGGTTGGGGCCCCCCTCCAGCCCCTACTCCTGGGAAGAATAGGTCTCCGCAACCCAGTCCCCTGCTTCCTACCCCTTCCTTAAGTCTCTACAACACTTAAGGGGCACAGAGGAGGCAAAAAGGGCCCTATGTCCCCCAAGACCCTTTTCTCCTGACCTACCAGCAGCATCCATTTCCTTCTACCCTCAGAAGCCAACACATCCAAACTGCCTCCTGGTGCCCTCCACCTAGAGGAGCCCATAACCACAATGGCCTGGAAACCACACTATGTCCCCTACCTGTCACCATTACCAACCAGGGAATGGCCCACCCTGCACATTCTGCTCCATTGGTTCTTGTGAAGCTCCCTGCTCCTTACCAGGGTGCCTGCCCAGCCTTCTTGTTCCCGACAGCAGGCCCTCCACTGCTGGGCCCAGGGGCACAGCCGGGACCCAAAGGGTTCTGGCTTTGACCTCAGAGTAGGCTTGGAAAGAGTAGTAGGGTCCCTCATCACCTCACTCAGCTCCTTGGGAGATCGGATTCACCTCATCTCCTCCACAACCACCTGCCTGTTCTAGACCCATTTTATACATAAGTAAAGGTTCATTCAGAGAGAGCTTGGGACCAGCTCAGGCCCCATGACAAGGAGGTGGGGTACTGGCTGGTTTCTAAAGATAGGTGGGAGGAGGGGAACCCAGGCCTGGGCAGGGTGGGCAGCATGGGCACACTCACACGCCGTCCATGTTGTCATCCAGCTCCTGGAAGGCGCTGACTGCCAGCTCTTGCTCCCGTTGGGCCTTGGAGGCGGCCTGCTGCTCTGTGGAAGGGCCAGCTGTCACTCTTCACTCTGCCCGCTGGCTCCCCCGACCCTAAAATCTGCCCTCCCCTAACACCCCACGCAGCTGACTGTGCCTGGCCCTATGCTGGGCACTGAGGCCCTGAGGCCACTGTGGGGTATAGTCAAGGACAGCCCTGGATTTTTATCTAAACAAGCTGGGGCTGTCAGAGACCATGCGAGGGGCAGGTAGGGGGACCATGCCTTAGGTTTGTCATGTCTGGGTGGCTCCCAGGAGAAGAGGCCCAAGCACCTCACCAGGCTCTCTTTCCAACATGAAAGAGGTTGGGGAACAGAGACTGGGGTGGGAGTGTGGCCAGGCAAGGGAGGTTATCTGGTGAGTCTGGAGTCCCTGTGGGACATCTAGGGGCAGTTACATTCAGGTACAGCTGGATTTGTGGGTGGGGAACCAAAAAGAGAAGAAGCCAGAGGTCCGGGTCCCAGCCCAGAAGAAGCTCCAGGGTCTTGGGCCCACTGAACAGGAGGAGGAGCATGTGGGCCGCCAGGAATAAAACAGGAAAACCATCTTCATGGAGCAGTGGCTTCCATGGAGGTGGAGAAAAAGTTCACAGAGCTAAGAAACAGGAAATACAGGCCTCAGAAACCAGGACAGTGTAAAGGAAGCCGGCTCAGTCAGGACGAAGAGAAAGAGGCTACCTGGATTCACGGAACTGGAGGGGAAGGCCAAGTTTGGGGACAGCTGTTTGGTCAGTAGAAATCTGAGCATATTTCTAAGTAGAGGGAAGGTGGCTGCCAAACATGACCACCCAGAAAAGAGAGGAGGTAAAGGAAGGCCAGAGAGTGGGGTGGACATGGCCTCCACTGAGGAGAGAAGAAGGGGGAGTCCCTGCAGGTGCCTCCACCCAACAAGCCACTGAGATTCTGGACAAGGAGCCTCTCGGTAGTCAGCTCTTCCCTGATTTCCTGGCTCCCCCTCCTCCTCTGCTCAAAATCCTCTATGGCCCCCACTTCACTTGGGATAAAAGCCCAAGTTCTCCCCATGGTCCTTAAAGTCCTGTACGGCCTGCCCGTTAATCCCTACCCTTGTCTCTCCTCGACTCTCCTTCCTCCCTCCCTCCAGCCACATGGCCACCTTGCTGCTCCTTAAAAACCAGACATGGTCATAACTTGGGGCCTTTGCACCTGCTCCCTCTGCAGGCAGCGGCTTTCTCCAGCTTGTTCAATGCTGTATTGCTGGCATCTGGAGTACACCCGGCACATTGCAGGCACTCAGCAAATATTTGTTAGATAAACTACTGAATTATTGATTATGAGACGTCAGGGAAGAGAGAAAGGGAAGAAAGAATGCAGCAGATGCCCAGAGAGATGGAGGATATCAACAGCTTGGCCTCAGACAGGGGCTGCCCAGTTCCTCGTTACCAGCCATACGAACAGCTGGAGCCACACATCCAAACCCTTCCAGCAATGCTTTGTCCTTTAACTAGTCTGGACTAGAGGGTTTCTGTTCCACCTCCCCCTTCTATCTGCTTCCATGGTATGTCCTCCAAAAGAGCAGACTGAGTACAAGGACCAAGGCTTCCAATATCCCATAATGTGACACAACCTGCCAATAGCAAGAAAATGCTGAGCATGGCGTAAAAAACCATCTTAAAACCAACCAAGGCAGTAGGAATTACCAGAGCAAAGAGGCACTTGGAAAGGTAAGAGATGTGGAGGCTGATTTTGCCCTAAAGGACCTGCCAATCCTGGTGAATCTGGGTGTCTGTCTTGATGAGAACTTGTGAGGTCAAGGAGACAGAAATCAAAGTCCAAGGTGGGAAGCATAATAGCAGACACTCCACCCCCCCCACAAGTAACTACACTGTGACCCTCATGGGCTACCCCCTTAGAGGGAGAGAGGCAGGATGGGAAATCACCCAGCCTATACTCAAATCTCAGCTCCAGCCTGAATTTAGATTTGGGGACCCCTGAATGGTCATGTTCCCGCGTGGCTGGCAGAAAGAAAAGCCCCTCCTATCTAGAGAATGACTTCTCATCTTAGGTTGCAAATTATTCCTGTAAATGACTGTCCAGTACAATGACCAACACACAGTCAAAGATAACTAGGCACGTGGGGAAATGAGGCACCATGATCAAAAAAGTCAGCAAGAAAAACAAACAGATGATGAGCAAGTCTCCTGGGCCCAGGCTCTTCCTGGCCGGGAACAAAAGGCAAGTCATAGCCACCCTTGACATACCTTCCCAGAGCTTCTGGTGCCGGTCTTTAGCCTCCTTCTCTGGCTTCTCAGCCTCCTCCTTCACCATCCGTAGCATCTCCACCTGGTCTTCCAGGGACTTCTTTCTGGCCTGTAGCTCAGTGAGCTTTTGCTGGGTGGGCAGAAGGCAAAGGACCAGCTCTTCTCTTGTTCTACCTTCTCCTCATAGACTGCCACCTCCCTGCCTCTACTCTACAGGGCACCTGCAGGATCTTTCAAAAACTCACACCTTCCTGGGTGCCCCCCCACCCCGGCAGTGGTTTCCTACAGCCCAATGAAGAGAAACCCAAACACCTTAATGTAGTTATGAGGCCCCATGTGACCACGTCCCTGCTGCCTCTCCAGTTCCATCTGCCCCATTACTATCTTATTTTATTTTTTTGTGAATCCTCACTGGAAGATAATTTTCCATTGGTTTTGAGAGAGAGTGAAAGAGAGGGAAGGAGCAAGGAGGGGGAAGAGAGAAACATCAATGCGAGAGAGACACATCAATCAGTTGCCTCCTGCACGTGCCGTGACCAGGGCCGGGGATCAAACCTGAAAACCAGGTACATGCTCTTGACCAGGAATTGAACCCGCAAACCTTTGGTGCATGGGCCGATGCTCTAACCACTGAGCAACACCAGCCAGGGCCCTGTTGCTATCTTAAACTCTAGGATCCAACTGCCCCAACAACATTCAGACCTCCGAATGCTCTCTGCCTCCAGTTCTTCACACGTTTTCCTCCTATCTGGAACACTCCGTCTGACTACCTCTGAATTACCCTACAGATTTCAGCTTAAGACGCGTCATCCTCCTGCCTTCAAGACCAAAAACCATGTGAGAGTGTCTCCTCTATGCCCAGCAACCCTTTGCATCATTTTCTGTCTGTCCCTCCCACAGAACAATGCACCCTTGAGGCAGTTCCTGGTAAGCTTCTAGCCTCATGCCCAGTGCCCAGTACACCCTGGGCCTCTGTGTATATTTCAAGAAGTGAGTGTGCTGGATGGACTCTAGCCCAGGAATGGGCTCCCAAGCTGTAGGTCTTAGCCTGAGTGCCCACAAGATCACTTTCCTCCCAAGACCTTGGCTGACGCCTCAGCCTGGACTGCTGCTATGATCCTCCCAACTCTCCAGGAGGGCAAAGGTCACTTGGAGACATTCTTACCAGATAGTTCCCCTTATCCCCTAAACTCAGGAAGAAGCTCATTGTCCCCAAACTTGGGAGGGCCTCACTGCCCCATGAATTTGGGAGAAGCCTCACTAGCCAGGCCATGGGGATGGGAGAGAAAGACCTGGAACCTCTCCTGGGCAGAGACACAGAACTGGAACCCTTGCTCACTGGGCCGAGCAGGAGCACAGAAGCAGCGTCGAGGACTCTGACCCATCAAACAGCCAAGGGGATGGAAGGCATGGGAGACACACACTTGGGGGTACACCCTCTTCCGGCCCCCAAAGCACCCACCCTGTTGAACTAACCCAGCTGCTGCTGACTGATACTATTTTGAGTCCTCCTCCAGTCACACAGTCATCAGCCCCACCTTATAGATGACAGAACCACAGACCCAGAATGCAGAGATGCACCCCTCCTGTTCTAGGAGGCAGCAAAGCTCCCTCAGCCCACTTCAGCCTGCCACCTAAAGCTCCAACAACGCCTGTGCTGACCCTGTCCACTTGGTAATGGCTTAACCAACAACTAAATGCTAAGTAGACAAATGAGTAAACCACGGTGCAGACAATTACTGGCGCTACACACCACTCATAGGGAGTTGCCAACCCTGCCCGGCCTTGCCAGCGCATGCCTCCAGGTCTCAGGGCCCAGACTGTCCTGGGTCAGCCCCGCGGAGCCCCTCACCTGCTTCTCTTCTCGGGCCTGCTTCCAGTCCTCAATAAGGATCTTCTTCAGGCGGAACCCCTCGCGGGTAACCTCTGCCATCTGCTGCAATGTCTCTCTTTCCTTGCGGCCCTTCTCTCTGGGGTGAGGGGACACACAGGCACCACCAGGGGGCAATTAGGACCCATCAGAGCTGCCTCTTCCAAAAGGGCTCAAGCCCATCTGCCACCCCCATACTGGAAAAGATAAGAGAGCAAACCCTCCTCCTCCATGTCCCCAGACTCCCTTGGCCTCAGAGACCCGAATCCCTGTCCTTGGGAGAAGAGACTGTGAGCAGAGTTCGCACCCTCAGGGTCAGGAGAGAGAATAGGGAGTGCTGGGATGTGAGGCTGGAAGTTGGCTCCCAAGAGAGAAAGGAGAGAAAAGCACAGAAGTCACAGGCTTTGGGACAATCTGGCCAGTAAGCATGTTATGTGTGATCAACCCTCTACTTAAAAGAAAAGATCTTCAATCAGGAGAGTTTACATAAATATCAGGACTTTTGGTTTCATTGAAAAATGAATCAGGCCCTGTCACCTGCCCTCAACTGACAGGAGTCGAGGGCAGCTGTCTGTTTAGATGCCACCACTCTCTAATGACTTATACTCAGTCTACTTCTGGAATTTAGATTACCTGCCTGTAGACATTTCAGTTTTCAGGTCTTGCTCCACAGTGTAGCAATTAAAAGCATGGAGTCTCAAATTAGACTGACTTGGATTTGAGTCCCAACTCTGCTATCTCCTAGCTACATGGCCCCAAAGAAGTCATTCTCCTTTCTAAACTTGAGCTTCTTCACCTACTGAACAGGCAAATGACTGCACCTGCTTCCCGGCCAGAGGGAAAAACTGGTGGTAGAGCCTTCACAACGGACCTGGCACAGACTGAGTGCTCGATACTCAAAAAAAAGAAAAGAGAGGGGGCCTGATTCCTGGGGTAGGGGCAATGTCCTGGGTGGGGCACCCACGTACTTGCAAGTGTTCTCACAGACGATCCCACTATTGTACTCGTCTGTCCCATCGCAGCAGTCTTAGGGCAGAAGAGGGGGCACCATCAGATCTAGCAGTGTCTCCTTCTCCTTCCACCCACCTCTCTTTCCCCAACCCCAAAGGGATCTCATTTACCACAAACCCCATCGTTGACCCATCTGGAGGAGATGTACAGGGGCCTGTAGCCAGTGTTGGTGCAGTGGAAGCTGCCGTTAGGACAAGCAGCTGTTCCTGTGGGGAAGAAGGAAGGGAGAGTTTTCAGAGTGTGCTCAGGGCCTTACCCATCACATCCACCAAACAGAATCCTGGACACACATGCACACAGAGAGCACAAGAAAAGTAGAACAATCAATGCTGAGTAACAAAAAGAGAGACAGCTGCACACTCAGCACCTGAAACAAAACTCCAGAGCTTCCTCCTGATTCTCCTCACCAAGGCCCTCAGAACAGGGCCACCAATTGCTCCCTCCCTCTTTTTCACCTGTCTCTGCCTACTCGTATGCCCCACCTTCTCTCCCACCTCTGGGTGCTTGAACATGCTGGCCTCTCCATTTGCAGCACCCTTCAGGATGCAGCTGAGACCTCACTTCCCAATTCCCTGATTAGATGGGGGCCTCTCTGGGCTCCCACAGCATCCGTGGCTCTCCTCACCAAGCCAACGACCACCTGCTTCTGTGCCTACTTTCCCCACTGAACAGGGAGCAGTACTGGGTCTGTCTTAGTCACCACACAGGACCTGGCATTCACCTGATACTCAACAAAGGTATAACGAATGAATGGAGAAAAAACTCACCTGGCTCATCGGAACCATCTTTGCAGTCACAGTAGTCATCGTTGACCTGATCAAAAGGGATGGTGGTGGAGCCATCCAGACAAGTGAAAGGCTTGGACTCATCGTAGAAGTGATGGTCTGGGGAGGTGAGCAAGAAACTCAGCCCAGGGCAGGAAGAGGCCCTCTCAACTTAATGGCACCTCTGCTTTCACTCATTGGCTGAGCACTGCCACCTTCCCTACCTAGAGGCAGGGAAACTGAGGCCAAAGGCGGTAAATGCCTACCCGAGGAGCCAAAGTGGCTCCTTCCACACCCTACCCCCCACATCCAGGGTCAGACTCACTGGTGAGGGAGACGCCCCGGGGCCGCTTGACCTCCACGGCCCAGCACACGGGGAGCAGCAGCACCAACAGTAACATCTCGCTGGAGGCTCAGAGGCCGGAAACCGGTTCTTTGGGAGGAAGTAGGCTGCGGGGAGACACGCTGTGCCCCAACGCTGCAAGAAAGGGGCGGCTGGTCAGTGGCCGAGGGTTACTTCCAGCCAAAGGAAATCACCTCTTCTTTCAGACAACTGGATTCCTCCATCGCTTCCAGACTCTTGGGGGAAGACACCGGGAGATACCTCTCCAGCCTTGCCCAGTGGAGGGGAGTCTCACTTTGCGCATATCAACGGTGGGGATCTCAAAACCTCCGCTCCCTACGGGGTGGGGGGTGGGGGGAACTAGCCAATTCCCGCCAATAGGCCGAAGGGTAAACAGTCTCCCCGTCCCCCGACGCACACCCTTGGGCTACCCCAATAGGAAATTGGGGTGCCCTGCCGCCCGCTAATTCATCACCTACACGAAGTAAGGGTAAAGGTCAATATCCACCGCGCCCCCCTAGCCCAGCAGCCAACTATTCTTCCGGCAGAAAAAAAGCGGAAACGTACGGTATGTGTCACTTCCGGTTACACGCTGAACCCCAGAACGGCGGCTCAGGGACTCCATGTTGGGAGTGGCAAATGGGGCGCCAGAATTTACACGGCCATCTTGGATAGGACTATGAAGCCTTAAAGGGAATAGTTCTGAAGGTTTGCGCTTAATGGCGGCTCAAGGTGCCGCCATCTTGGGAGTGGCGGATTCTACAGTCGCAAAGGAAAGTTCCTGAAAAAAGCCCGCGAACAGCAGGTGGGTTTGCCGTGGGAGGAGAAAAACGGGTTGGACACGTGGTCTAAAGTACCCTCCCCCACCGCAAGGCTGTGGGACTCTGCTCCGCCCCCTGTTGGAACCGCCCCTCCCCGCAGCATCAGCCAATGAGAGCAGACGTGCAGAACGCGGACGGTTTCCATGGGAGCGCGGAAGGAAGGAGGGGAGGAGGTTACCTAGCAATTGGGAGATGCTGCGAGGCCCAGCCAAACGGTTGGAAAGTGCTTTCTCTGAGCCGGAGAAACCCGAACTGACGGATCCCAGGCAGAGGCGAATCCTAGTCTCCCTTTTAACCCTCAGGAGCCTTTGGCCCCAACCCAATCATGACGTCGCCCCTGTGCTGGGCGGCCGCCGCCAACCGCCTGCCTTCTCAGGACCAGATGTCGACTACTTCCAAGGCCAAGATCAACCAAGATCAGACCAAAAGCCGCCACCCTAGAGGCAAGGGCGCGGCACAGGCCTGGCCTCCACTCCATTCCCAGGGACCCATCTATGCCAGCGGGGGGAAGTCGGCTGTGCTCGCGCAGGTGGCTGAGTTACAAAAGAAGATACAACTTTTAGGTAAGATGGCTCCAAAGGGCATAAAATGGCCCGGAGTCAACAGTGTCCACTCAGCCCTGTGACTAAGCATGGTGTGACAAGGGTTCTTCACCAGTATTCATCCAGGTGGTCCATTCTGGAGGCAAAAACTCATACTTGTTCTTGGTTTTTCTCATCTCAAAACTTTTCCGGGGCTCAGAGCCAACTGGACTGTATCTTATTCTTTTGTGTAATTCCAACTATTATGCATGGTGCGGTGAAAATAATAGGTTCTAGAGACAGGCTTTCTGGGTTCAAATCCCGGCTCTGCATATACTAGTGGTTTGCTCTTGGACGACTAAGAGTAACCTAATTGGTGTCAATTTCCCATCTGTAAAATGGGGATAACAGTACAACCCCCATAGGTAGTTGAAATGTGTTAAGTGTCTAGAGCAGTGCATGGCACATAGTAACACACTATAAATTGTAAACCAGAGGTTCTCAATGGAAGAGGGCTATTGTGCTCCCCAAGGGGCATTTGGCAAAATCTGGAGGCTTTAAAAATTATTTATTTATTTATTTACTTATTTATTTTTAGAGAGAGAGGATGGGAAAGAGAAAAAAACATCAATTTGTTGTTCCACTTATTTATGCATTTGTTCGTTGATTCTTGTATGTGCCCTGACTGAGGATTAAACCCATAATTTTGGCTTATCAGGACAACACTCTAACCAACTGAGCTACCCAGCCAGGACTGAAGACATTTTTGGTTGTCACATTATTGGAGGGGGGGGGGGTACTACTGGCATCTAGAGGGTGGAGACCAGGAATGCTGTTCAACATTTGACAATGCACAGGGCAGCTCACCACAGCAAATAATTGTACATCCCAGTGTCAGTCTGGCCAAGGTTGGGAAATCCTGGTGTAAACCATTATTGTTATTGTTTTATTACCAATAGGGGGTAATCTGGCATAGTGGTTGAGGGTCAGGAGTCAGACTATTTGTGACCTTGAACAATCTCATAAGCCTGAACCTCAATCTTTTCATCTATAAAATGGGTATGATACAGATATGCACCTATTGGTATACGGTATTTTATACCTGGAAAGTTCTTAGTCCAGCATCTAACATATAATAAATGCTCAAAGTATGAAGTATTGTTATAATATTAAATTGATAATTACAAAAAGTTTATCCCTCTGGGAAGTCTTTCCCACTCCTGATGATGCTCTGCTTGTACCTGCCCACATCACTTGACCCCAGAAAGTGATCAGAAGGCCTTTTATGAGAGCACCCAGTGGAACATCAAGAAGAATCAGGAAACCATCAACCAGCTACATGAGGAGACCAGGATGCTGCAACTACAGCTGACGGATCTGCTCCAGGTAAGGGTACAGAAGTAGGTGAAGGGGGCAGTACCAACACTCCCAGGGGCAGGGCACTGCCTCAGGTAGAGGTGGCCTAGGTAAGTGGTGACTGGGCTCCTCTCCTTGCAGGGAGATGAGAAAGTGGTCCAGGCAGTGATTCGAGAATGGAAGTCAGAGAAGCCATACCTGAAGAACAGGACAGGACAGGTTTGCCCCACCCCTACTCCACTGACAGTCTCCCTTCATTTCCAGCCTGGATCCCCTCCCCACCAGACTCCCTGCCTCCTGACCTTCCCTCTCGTCCTTTTTCTGCACCAGCCACCACTCATTTATTCACTCAGTTAATTTTTATCACATACCAACCATGTGCCTGGCATGGTATTAGGTGTTGTTGATTGTGCAATTAAAAAAAAACAGACCAAGTCCCCACTGGGACAAGGATTTGCACTTTCATTTGGGGGGTGGGAGTCAGCAAAGACCCCTCTCTCTAAGATGTGATGTTTGAGCTGAGAATGGGCCAGGTAGGAAATGATCTGGGGGGAAGATGCTCCAGGCAAAGGGAACAGCAAATGCAAAGTCTCTGGGGTAGGGACAAGTATAAAGTGTTGGAGGGCAGTGTGACTAGATGGGAGTGAGTGAGGGGTCTTGGTAGGAGGTGAGGTCAGGGAAATCACCAGGACCGAATCTTGCAGCAGGCCATGATGAAGAGTGCAGATTTTATATACTAAGACTCAGGCAAGTGGAAAGTAGACTGTGAGAAAGCAAGAGTGGAAGTCAGGAGGAGGTCATTCTGATGAAAGATGGCGTTGGGTACACTAGGGTGAAAGCTGGAAATAGGAAGAAAGAGTGCTCTGGGGGCACCTTTGAAATAGAACAGATAATTGCTAACAATTGAATACAGATGGGAAACAAAAAGAGGTGAGGATGACATCAAGGTTTTGGACTTGGGCACCTAGAAAGAAGGACAGAGTTTCCATGAGCTGAGATGGGGAAGACTTGAAAAGGGCAGGCTTGGAGAAAAATCAAGTGCTCAGTTTGCCCACGTTGATTTTGAGGTGCCTGTGGACACATCTGGAAGGCAGTGTAGATATGGACATATGAGCCTGCAGTTCAGGGGAAGGCTCAATTTGGGTGTTTTCAGTGTATAGGTGACCTTTAAAACCCTGAGGCTGGATAGATCATGATGGGGGTGGATGTAGACATAGGAAAGAAGAGCCTGGGGCTGTCTCTCCAAAGGCAAAGAAGACAAAGTAGGGGCAAACAGGGAGGTGGGTGGAACACCGGGGAATGAGCTTCTGGAAGCCACCAAATTAGAAAATGTGCAGGAGAGTCAGCCAGGTCAGATGCTGCTCAGAGACAGGGAGATGAGAACCAAAATATGGGAGAAGGAAGCTATGGAGGAAGGACTAGCGGGAATTCAGGCCCCTGCTCTCGCTATCCTCCCTCCAGCAGGCCCTGGAGTACCTGGACCACCGGCTGAGTGAGAAGGTAAAACAGCGAAATGCTCTGCGGCACCAGGTGGGGTTGCAGCAGAAGTGGCTGGGGGAGCTTCAGCTGCAGCACAGCCTGCGCGAGCTAGAGATGGCGGAGGTGCAAGATGGCAACACTGAGGTGGCTAAGGTGGGGCCATTGAGGTGCAGAGGTAGGCAGGGCAGAGGGGTAGTTGATCCTTGGGGAGGAGGAATTGAGTGGGGAGGGGACTCAGCCCAGCCTTACTTCCCTCTAGACCTTGCGGAACCTGGAGAACCGCCTGGAGAAGGCCCGGATGAAGGCGGATGAGGCGGAACACATCACCAATGTGTACCTGCAGCTCAAGGACTATCTACAGGTAGGGACCAGAATGGCTGGGGACGGGGAGGCAAGTGGGAGGGCCAGCCTAGCCAGGGACAGCGGTCATAGATCTGCCCCACTCCTCATACCCCAGGAAGAGAGTCTTCACTTGGAGAACCGTCTGGACTCCATGGAGGCTGAAGTGGTGAAGACAAAACATGAGCTGGAGGAACTGCATGTGGTGAACCAGGAGGCACTCAATGCCCGGGACATTGCCAAGGTGACAACCCACTGGTCCCTGGGGATCCTGCCCAGGGACACCATGGTCTCCTGGCCCCAGGATCTGAACCTCAGCTGTCCCAGAGCCCTCCCATCTGTCTCCCAGGACCCTGCAGCCTGGCCCAGTTGGGCCCGCCACTCTGACCCTGAGCCATGATAGATACCAGCTGGCCCTGCTGTTCCCCTGCTCACCCTCCAGAATCAGCTGCAATATCTGGAGGAGACTGTGTTTCTAGAGCGCAAGAAGCGTGAGCACTTCATAACCGAGTGCAAGAAACTCTCGGAGGAGAGAAAACTGCAGAACGAACGCATGGAGCGCAAGGTGGGTGCACCCAGGAGTGCCAGGACCAAGAACCTGTCCCACACTCTTGACCCCTGCTTGGTTGTCCTTACCTGGCCCAAGCCTTTACTCTGGCTCCCCAGACTGGGCCCCACCTGCTCTCTGTCCAGATACCCTTTCTTGGCCTTTGTCCTAAGCCCTTTTCTACAACCTAACCCTGTACCTGACCTCAACCTGGAGCAGACCCAACGTGAGCACTTGCTGCTGCAGTCCGAAGATACGATACAGGATGGCCTACAGGCCAAGGAGGAGGAGCTTCAGCAGCGCTGGAGCATGTACCAGGTGGAGGTGCTCTTCGGCAAGGTCAAGGATGCCACCGGTGTGGCCGAAGCACATGTGAGTGCTGCCCGCAGGCCTCTGGGCCCTGGATCAATTTCTCAGCACACAAACCTGCTCTTTTAAAAGACAACCTTCCTCCTCCAGCTACCACTCCATTTCTCTGCTGCTCCTTACAGCAAAACCCATGCAAACTGTCTATACTCACCATGATTTCCTCTTCTGTTCATTCTTACACCAGTGACACTGACTTCTTTGGCATGTAGGCTCTGTAAGAACTGGGAGTTTTGTCTCTCCTCTCCTGTGTCTACATCACCTGTAACATGGTCTAGGGCCCAACAAACTTCCCAGTGCCACCCTAGGCCCCAGACAAGCCAAATTCCTGCCCTGGGCCCCCTCTTTGCAATGTCTTCCTTGAGATTTTCTAAGACCCTATGTCCCCTGCTGGCAAACACTGATCCTGCTGCACCCCAGTCTGGTTTCCCCCTATTTAGCACTCTCCAGCCCTCCACTCTTCCCATGGGATGACCCCTGAGGAATTCCAGGACTTGGACCTATGGTGTCATCTGAGGCACTGTGGCTGGTCACTTTTTCAGAAATTGGCCTGGTAGGTGGATTGCTTCCACAGCCAGCCAGTGTTTCTTCATGGGATTGGGCGAGATTTGCCCCCGTAATGTTGTTGGTACCTTGATTTTGGAAAGCAGCTATGGTCACTGCTATTCCACCCCACACACTGATTTCTGGCTGACCCAAATTCCTGATATAGAGAGGGAAGGGCTCAGCAAAAATTATTTGTCGAGGCTACCCACCCATGAGGCAGCCCTGAGTCCTACTCAGAGTCACTAAACATCACTGCACAGAAGCCACCAGCTCGGGCCACCTGTTCTTCATGCTGGACTTAAGGAGGAAGGTGGCACCTGGGCCTGTCCAGGCCCTGGCTCTGACTGGGGTTGGGTGGGCCCTAGGTGGTGGTGCGGCGGTTCCTGGCGCAGGGTGACACCTTCACGCAGTTGGAGACTCTCAAGAGTGAGAACATGCAGCTGCTGCTGAGGCTGAAGGAAGAGAAGCAGCGGCTGCAGCAGGAGCTTGAAAACCTCAAGTACTCGGGGGAGGCCATGCTAGTGAGGTGAGGCCCCAGTGCCCCAAGGAGAGGGTGGGGGCCGTGGGGTCTTCTGCACCTGCACAGCTGCCTCCCCACTGCCTACAGTGAACAGAAGTTTCAGGCAAAGTTGCAGGGTGGCCTTAATGCAGAGGAGCAGCGCAGGGCTGAGGCCAAGGGCCAGCTGGAGCAGGCTATGCGGACAATGCAAACCCTGAAGGAGGGCCTGGAGCACCTGGCAGGCAAGCTGAACCATGTCACAGTGGGCAGCCAGGTCGGTGAGGAAGCCCTACTCGGTACCTCCCAGGACCTAAGAGACAGCGCAGCACCTCAGGTAGGGTTTCTGCCCCATAGCCCACTGAAAGGAACCCACCCCATGCCCTATCCAGGACGTCAGAAGACTGCCTACAAGGGAGTCCCTACCCCACATTCCTGGGGTAACCCCTTACTCCTTAAGTGGCCCAAGACTTCAGGGACCCTGTGCTGCCTCAAGTCCCGCCCCCAGAGGAAAGTCCCACCTTGCCCCGCTGCAATCCTGGAGCAGCCCCAGACAGGAGAAGCCCCACCCTGTCTACAACAAAGTACTATTTTTTCAGGTCATTCCTGCAATGGCTTCTCTCGAGTTATTATCCAGTCCCCCCCCCCCAAAAAAAGACCTCCCCCACTCCTTGTCTGGAGTTAGGAGGCGCTGTCCTCACAGGCGTGGCCCTTGACTGCGGAGGCCCCGCCCCACAGAGGATAACACCACCTCTATGAGTGGCCCCTCACCTTCAAAGACCTGACCTGGGAGTAAAAGCCTAGTGCGAGTGTAAACTGCACGAGCCCCCCCCCCCCACCCCCGGGCAGACAGGGCTCCTCACCCACCACCCACCATCCACCACCCCCGCAGGTGGCCCCTAGCTTAGCTGGGAAAGAGCTGGATCCCAAGGCAAGTGACTATCTGCCGAACCTGCTGGGCCTCGTGGAGGAAAAGCTGCTGAAGCTGCAGGCGCAACTCCAGAGCCACGACATTCCGGAGATGCTGCGCCACATCGCGAATCGTGAGGTACCCATGCAGGGAGGGGGTGGGCTGAGGAGGAGGGGGCGGGCACTCGGGAGCCCGCGGCCACGGTCCAGAGACCGGGGAGAAGGCAGATGGCCGGGAATGGACCTTAGGGACGAGTAAGGTTCTAGGAGCCAGAGCAGCGGTGCAGAGGCCAGAGGGGTGGAGCCTCCTGGAGTCAAGGGGCGGGGCCCGGAGACCCGGGACGGGGAGGGGGGACTGGGCATCAGGGTGCGGGGAGGGGGGACTGGGCATCAGGGTGCGGGGAGGGGGGACTAGGCATCAGGGTGCGTGCTGAGAACGAAGGAGGCGGCTGGGCCGGAGGAAAACTAACCGGGTGGGCGGGGGAGCTGCATGGAATCAGGGTATATACGGGAATGGGGCGGGAAGGAGGGGGAACAGGACTTCCCTGCAGCCCCTGCCCCACCCGCAGTCTTCTCTCCTGCTCCCCTCCTCCCAGTTCTACTCCAGTCTAGAGGGAAAGCTGCCCATGTACAACACCCGCATCAGCCTGCCCCTTGCCCGTCCCAAGGACAAGTTCTTTGGTCAGTACGGGTAGGAAAAAAGGACGGGTCTGGTGGCCCAAGGAGAGCAACGGGAGGTGGGAGGTGTCCGAGGCCGGGATCGGGGCCAAGGTGAGGTGGGGTATAGAAGGCTGGGTAGGGAAGTCTGGGGTAGGGAGGGGAACCTGGACCCCTTATCCCCCCCCCCCCACGCTCGCAGACGAAGAGGAGTCCCAGGACGAAGACAACGACGTGGTGACTCGCGCGGAGCTCAAGATCCGTTCCCAGAAATTAATCGAATCCCGAAACAAGAAGCGCAGTCGCTCTCGGAGGTCCTAGACTCGCCCCCGGGCCCACCTGGCGCCTCCAGGCCCCCGCGGAGCTCCCAACCCCTCGGGGCCCAGCCACCGGCTCTCGGGGCCTCTCCAAGGGCTGAGCGCGGCCCGGACTGGGGAGCAGAGCCGGCCGTCGGCGCGTAATAAATATCCCCAGGCGGCCGCGCCGGCCTCGGAATCACAAAATAAAGGTCACGGACCAGCCTCCTGGTATTTGCCTCTCCTTGACCCTGCACCTCCCCAAAGACCGCTGCTTCTCAAACTCAGGGCCACCGGCTCTGCCCCCTCCGACCTGGGGACTGACGACTCCCATCAGCTGCGAGCACAGATTGTGCTCCCTGCGCCCCTCCAGAGATACGCCCCACACCTGGGGTGGACCGGCGCTCCCCACCTGAGGACAGGGCTTTCCACTTGGGCGCACAGATCTGTCGCCGTCTTCGCTATACACAGTAGCTCCCGCATACCTGGGACACGGAAAAGAACCCTCCCCCGGGGGGAGAGGTGGCCTCTCTTCTGGGCACAGGTTAACACACACCTATAGGGAGAACCTGGACCTCACCCTGTGGGTCTGGACTGGGTGCTGGGGTCCAGCTGGGGGCATCCGAGAGCCGTGGGTCCCCGTCGCCCCGCCCCGCCCCCGCGCGGCCCGTCCGCCCCGCCCCGCGGCCCCCAAGTGCCCCGACACTGCCCGCGGCCAGCGGCCCTTCCGCCTCACTCGGCCGCGCCGCGGAGCTGGACGGGCCATGCTGCGGACGGGAGGGAAGGAGCTCGCCCTGGTAAGGGGACCAGGGGTCCCGGGATCCCACATCCCTGGAGACCCCTGATTCAGAAATTCCAGGTGCCTGTCCCCGGGGCCCTATCTCCCGGCAAACCGGACCCCTCGGATTCGCTCAGGACTCCCTACCTCGGGCCTCTCGTCCTCCGACTCAGTGAAGTGGCTGGTTCCTCTTAGGGATGGAGGGGAGGAGGCCAGAGGCAGGCTCGGTGAGACTGGACCCTGGGACGTCCCCAAATGCCACCCCATCCTCCCAGGACCAGGGGGGAGGGTACCAGCATCGCCAAGGGGACTTCCTAGCCTGAGTCTCACAAGCTCCGGGAAGCCCGGCCTGCGTCCCCGCGACAGAGGGGAGCCGAGGCCCGGGACCCGACCTCCCGCGGCGCCCTGAGCCCCTCCTCCGCACCCAGGCGCCGCTGCAGGACTGGGGCGAGGAGACCGAGGACGGCGCGGTGTACAGTGTCTCCCTGCGGCGGCAGCGCAGTCAGCGCCTGAGCCCCCGGGAAGGGCCGGGGGACGGCCAGGTGAGCCGGGGACTGGCGGGCAGGGTGGGGCTGGTGAAGTCCAGGTGAGGGCGGGCTGGAGTGGGGAGCGGGAGCGGGAGCGGGAGCGGGAGGGAAGCGGGCCTTGGAGGCGGCCAAGCAAGGCGGGCGTCCAGGTGAGTGGGGTGGATGAGAGAGGTGGGGCCAGGTCGGGACCCAGTTGGCGGGCAGGACCTGCGGACGGAGGCCAGGTGCGTCAGGTTAGTGGGGCGGAGCTAGAGAGGGATGGGTGCTCCTTAGAAGCGTCTGGTGAGCGAGGGCGAGGTGGAGGGCGGGGACCCGGGCGGCCAGTGAAGCATAGCTGGGGAGCTGCGAGCAGCCTGGGGGCGGGGAGGGAGGTGAGGCGTGGAGGCAGAGGGCGGGCCCAGGAGGGAGAAGGTGTCCAGGTCATTTGTGCATGGTGCAGAATGATAAATCCAGGGAGCCAGATTCAGACGAATGGGCAGGATCAGGCGCAAGAGCCCTGCTAGCAATGGAAAAGGGGTGCTCCTCTGAATCATCACCACCCCCCTGCCTCACAGGCCCTCAGCCCCAGCGCTGACACCTTCCTCCATTACCGCACCAGCAAGGTGCGGGTGTTGAGGGCAGCGCATCTGGAGCGGCTGGTGCAGGAGCTGGTGTCTGTAGACCCTGAGCAGGACCCAGGCTTCGTGCCTGCCTTCCTGGCCACCCACCAGGCCTTCGTGCCCACTGCACGCGTTCTGGGCCTTCTCCTGGCACCACCGCCGCCACCCCTGCCACCCTGGTCAGTACTGATGGGGAAATCTCCATGTTCCCACCCCTGACCCTCACCTGGGCCCTCCCTCAGGTTTAGAAACAGGAAATCCCCCAACCTCAGAACCCTTCTCCTAAGCATCCCCCTTCCCCCACACCCTTCTTCACCTGACTTGGGGGCTTCTTCCAGGGTAGAGATCAAGAAGACAGAGGGACAAGATCTGAGCTTCAACAAGAACCTGAGGTTGGTTTCCCATCTGATAGTGGTGGAAGGTCCTAGAGGTCAAAAGCCCGATCTGAAGTGTGGGGGCTGCAGAGCTCCTGGCTGGCCTCTGAGGCCCTGCCCTTCTGGCCAGGGCTGTGGTGTCTGTGCTGGGCTCCTGGCTGCAGGACCACCCTCAGGACTTCTGGGACCCCCCTGCCCACTTGGACCTGAGCAGTGTGCGTACCTTTCTGGGCTGGGCTGCCCCACTGGGAGCCGAGGCCCTGGAAGCAGAGAAACTGCTGAGAGGTTTCCTGGAGGAGGCTGAGCAAGAGCAGGAAGAAGAGAAGCAGCCCCAGGCTTCGGCAGGTGAGGGGTTTGGGGTACTGACAGTGCCCCAAATAGGCCTTTCCTGATTGCTCCCTCCCCCAAGGGACTCCTCCCGTCAGGGAGCTACAAATCTTGGACAAGGTTCTTTTTTATTTTTATTTTTAATATATCTTTATTGATTTTAGAGAGGAAAGGAGAGGGAGAGAGAGAGATAGAAACATCAATGATGAGAGAGTCATTGATCGAGCCCACAACCCGGGCATGTGCCCTGACCGGGAATCAAACCCTGATCGCCTGGATCCTAGGTCGATGCTCAACCGCTGAGCCACGCCCGGCCGGGCTTGGACAAGGTTCTTAATCTTGTCTGGGCTTCAGTGTCCTCACCAGTAAAATGGGGAAAACAGCCCTTTGTCCAACATATTGGCATTTATCTAGCACCTCCCTTCCCCCTGTATCTTAACTACAAAGATGCTTCATCATTGGCTCAGGATGCCCTGCATTTTAACTACAAATCATTCCATTACTACTTACCTTAGGAGCCACAGAGAGCTGAATTCAAATCCCAGTTCTGCCGTTTGCTGACTGTGTGACCTTGGATAAGTCATTTCACTTCTATGAGCCTTAGTTTCCTTATCTGTGAAATGGGGGCAATAACAGTACTTACCTCATTGCCTTTTCATTCATTCAGCAGATATTTAGCCACTGGCCTCTGGGCACCTAACAGTGGATAGGAGCTCTCAGTTCCCTGGGGAAGACAATCAGTAAACAAGTAAATATATAAACAATGAGGGCTTGGCAAATAGTAATATTTTCAGTATTGTTGTTATCAATGATTCTTACTTATTAGAACCTACCACTTCACTTATAATGGAATATGTACAAGAAGCCATACTGATATTTTCTTGTATAGTAGGGGTCAGCAAAGTGTCTGGTCTTTTATAGAAAAATCTACCAATTTCTGTTGTAGAAAGCTTTGGGAGGAAGGAGAAAATATCCACATACTTCATTCAGGTCTTTGTTCAGTTGTCACCTCCTCAGACATCCCTTTTCTGATCCCCTCCCAACAAATATATTCTCCTACTCTGTGTCCTTTTAGCGTGCCTTATTTTTTTGCATAGTACTCATTGGTTTTGTCTCCACCTCTGTCCTCAGGGACAGGAACAATGCGGATTTGTTGACTGAATAATTACATCCTGCTTATAAAGTATCATCTTTCACCCATCTGTGTTCCATCTGATTCCTATCACAAAAGCATCTATATCCCTAATCCCCTTCCTTTAATCCTCAGGTAGTGGCCACATCTCTCTCCCCTTTACAAAGTAGCAGCCACTTCTCCCTCCTGGTGACAATGTCTCAGTTATTTATACACAAGGTAGGGCAAAAGTAGGTTTACAGTTGTGAGTTCAAGAAACACGGAGTTTATTCTTGTATTATTCATTAATTATTGCATTATTTTCCATATGAGCAACTGTAAACCTAATTTTGTCCCACCCTGTATATTGTATCCCTCCATCTTTCCTCCTGGTTACTAAATGCTTTTCTTCCTCTGATTTGAAGATTTCACCAGCTGATTCAATGTCATTAGAACTGCACAGTCTGATGCAGTGGCCGCTAACCCCAGGTGGTATTGAAACTGAACCTAAATTAATTACATTAAAAATAAAAATTCAGTTCCTCAGTTGCACTAGCCACATTTCTAGAGCTCAGCAGCCACATCAGACAGCACAAGTAAAAAATATTTTCACGGTTGCAGAAAACTCTATTGAAAGTGCTGCCCTAAACTATGAGTTCTGGAGGTCAGAGCAGAAAATGAATGTTTATCAAACACCCACTGTGTGCCAGGCTCTGGGAACCTCAACATCTTTATTTTGGGATAACTTTTTACTACAGAGAATTTCAGATACATGCAAAAGTAGAAAGAATAGTACAAAGAGCCCTCAAATAGTCCAGCTGGCGTGGCTCAGCGACCTAGGGTCCAGGAGATGGCGGTTCCATTCCCCGTCAGGGCTCATGCCCGGGTTGCGGGCTCAATCCCCAGCGGGGGGCGTGCAGGAGGCAGCCCATCAATGACTCTCATCATTGATGTTTCTATCTCTCCCTCTCCCTTCCTCTCTCTGAAATCAATAAAATATATATTCAAAAAAAAAAAAAGAACACTCAAACACCCATCACTCATCTTTAACAATTATCAATTTGACAAAAATTTTCGAATGATTTGGAGGCAAATCCCAGATACACATCAATACTTCATTTTACACCTCTAATTGGCAAGGACTTTAACTATATATATAACCTTCATGCCCACAATCATTTCCAACAAAATCGGCAACAATTACCTAATATAAAAAAATGCCCACTCCGTCCTGGCCAGCATGAATCAGTGGTTAGAGCGTCAGCCTGCGCACCAGAGGAGGGCCATGGGTTTAATTCTCAGTCAAGGGCATGTACCTGGGCTACAGGTTCAATCCTCACCTGGGTCGGGATGGGTTGGGGCTCATGGGAGAGGCATCATATCAATGTTTCCCTCTCTCTCTCCCTCCCTTCCTTCCATTCTCTCTAAAAACCAATGGAGAAAATATCCTCAGATGAGTATTAACAAAACGAAACAAAATGCCCAATCTGCAGTCAAATCACCCTGTTGTCCCTCAATTGTCTTTTTTAGAGTTGTTTCTTTGAAACCCAAAGATCCACTTAAGGTATTTGGTTGTGTTTCTTGGGTCTCTTTTATTCTATGACAGTCCCTCTTTGCCTTTTGTTAATGCCATTAGGGAACAAAATGGGTCATTTGTCCTGAGCAATGTCTCTCACATTCTTCTGCATTTGCCTGTTTGCTTTCTCATGGTAACATGTGGTATGTTCCTCTATACCCCATATTTGCTGTAAGATGTGAAGGTTTGATTAGATATAGGTGCAATTTTTTTTTCCCAATGCCACTTTTTAAAACTAATACTTTGTAATGCCACCTGTCCTAATTTTAAATGAAAGACAAATAATCGAGCAGACTTACACAGATAATTTTAAAATAATAATATGATGCTGTAACTCTAATACCAAGGAAAAATAAAATGAAAGCAATTTACACCATAAACTATGCTTATTGCTGTGTTGCTGCTTGGGCATGCCTCATGAGGAGACATGGTGAAGTTTCATCTGTCGTAACATCATGGTGAATGTGACAGGCACAAACACCTACGAATGCAGGAGAGTGCACTGGTGACACTGACGGAGTAGCATAGATGTTAGTGGCATCGTATTCCAAAATGCCGAGCAACACTTGCAATTTCCAAACAAAACAAAGTTAGGACTTTCACAGTCCTTGCATTCCTGGAGCCAAAATAATTAGTGTTTATGAGCAAGATAGTTGGGTTCAAGGTGCAGATTACTGTAAACAGGCTTTTCAAGGACACAAATGAACACACACACAAAAAAAGAAAGAAAAAAGAAAACCAAAAAAAAAAAAAATAGAATAAAACAAGAAAGAAAAAATCAAAAAGCAAACAAAAAGAAGCAAGGACACAAGTGTCTAAGAGGGACATTTGGGGGTCAGGTGGCTCAATTCTTCACAGTGCATGATGAAGAATCGTGCTTAGAAGCAAGATTCCAGCTTCTAAGGTGTCCCCTAGGAGATGCCACAGTTGAAACCCACTACCGTAATCATTCATATTTGAGTTCTTTATAGCAGCCTGGTATATGTGATCTCATTTGGTTTTTTAAAAAGAAATGCAGATGAAGAGAAGAAGGCACAGAGAGGTTTAAAGGCTTGTTTTAGTTCTCACAGCAAGCCTGGCGGACAAGCTTGAATCTGAACTTGGCATTTTCTGACCATAATCTTCCCCTAATCACAAAGCTATACCATCTCTCACCAAAAGAAAAGGGCAGGAGATATCATTCTAATAAAGTCTCAAAGTAATAAAGCTCTATTTTCTGTGCCAGTCTTTGAGTACCTGGCTTCAAATCCCTGCCCTGTCATTTACTGAAGTGACTTAGGGTAAATTGTTCCTGCCTCAGTTTCCCCACCCATAGAAGGTGGATAATAGTACCTGGCTCACTCGTCAGTGTGATGAATTATTGAGTTAAGCCCTAGCCAGTTTAGCTCAGTGGCTAGAGCGTTGGCCCTTGGATGGTAAGGGTCCAGGGTTTGACTCCAGCCAAGGGCACTACCTTGGTTTCAGGCTCAATTCCCGGCCGGGTCAGTTTGTGCTGGAGGCAACCAACCAACCGATGTGTTTCTCTCACTTTAATGTTTCTCTTTCTCTCCCCCTTCCACTCTCTGAAAAGCAATGGAAAAAATATCCTCAGGTGAGGATTTAAAAAAAAAAAAAATTTTTTTTTAAATAAATAAATAAAGAACCAAGTTAATCCACACTAGGTGTTCAGTGAATGCTACTGTTGCTCTAAGTCCTTACAAACATTCAGGGAGGTCTCCATTTCACTCATGAAGAAAGTGAGGCTCAGAAACGCTAAGGGACTCGCCCTGGGTCATACAGCCAGGCCTGGACTCACACCTGAGAATTTTTAACCCCCTCTGATGCTCCCTCAGGACCTCCTAGCACTACCCAGCCCCCCAGCCCAGACTCCCCGGAAGGCTACCCGGGAGAGGAGGAAGGGCTGGTGCAAGAAGGCCCTGAGCTCCTGGACTTCAGTGTGGACCAAGTGGCTGAGCAGCTGACTCTGATGGACGTGGTGAGAACACTGGAGGGGCGCGGGGGTGGTGGGGATGAGGGGTAGGTCCCGCAGAGCACAGAGCTGCCCTCCCACCCTCCCCTCTCAGGAGCTCTTCTCACGCGTGAGGCCCTGTGAGTGCCTGGGTTCCGTATGGTCGCAGCGGGACCGGCCAGGGGCCGCGGGCATCGCCCCTACTGTGCGCGCCACTGTGACCCAGTTCAACATGGTGACCGGCTGCGTGCTGGGCTCGGTGCTCGGGGCGCCTGGCCTGGCTGCCCCGCAGAGGGCACAGCGGCTGGAAAAGTGGATCCGCATCGCCCAGGTGCATGTTCAGAGGGAGGAGATGCGGGGGCCTGGCAGAGGTGCCAAGAGAGGCAGAGGGTGGGTGGAAGGCAGAAGACTGGTGCTTGGGAGTGTGGAGAGCATTGGGGCTGGAAGGTGCCAAAGAAAAGCCTAGGAGAGGGCCGTGCTCACCGAGGGGCTGGGTGGGTCTTAGGATAAGAGGATGAGATGAGGGGTGATGGGGCTGGAATAGGATTGGAGCAGGGAACAAAGCCAGAGGGCAGGGATCCCAAAAAAGACTGGGCAGGGGCAAGGCAGGAACCTCGGGGGGCAGAAGAAGAGAAAGAAATGGGGCCCAGGAGAGAGAGTGGGGGAGTGGCAAGAAGAGGGAGGGGGAAAGGTTGAACCTGGCCTGAGACTTGGGTTTAGGTGGCAGGGGAATGGGTCCAGGAGAGATGCTGTGGGCTCCCCTAGTGCTCAGGGAGAAGTAAGAGTCAGGACACAAGAAACCAAGGTCAGAAGTAGGGGATGGAGGGGCAGCTAGAAGAGGAGGGGGGGCTCAGGGGGGGGCGGGCATGCAGGTGGGGAGAGGGGTGCTCCGGGAGGAGAACTGAGTCTTGGTAGCTTGTCAGATGTGGGGCCAGTCCTAGGGGTTGGATCTGGGTCAGAAGTCACGAGATCATAGAGGCCAGATTATACCTGCTCGGGATTGGGGTCTGACCAGTGCCCCCCGCCCCCCAGCGCTGCAGGGAACTTCGGAACTTCTCCTCCCTGCGCGCCATCCTGTCGGCCCTGCAGTCTAACCCCATATATCGGCTCAAGAGCAGCTGGGGCGCTGTGAGCAGGTGAGCAAGAATGGGGAGAGGAGCTGGGGCGAGACCTTCTCCCTACCCAATCCTAACCCTCACCCTCCCAGCCTCTGACCCCTCTCCTGTCCCCCACAGGGAACCCTTATCCACTTTCAGGAAACTTTCCCAGATTTTCTCCGATGAGAACAACCATCTCAGCAGCAGAGAGATTCTTTCCCAGGTACAGAGGCCCAGGAAGGGGGCCTGGGGCAAAGCAAGGCATAGATTGTCCTTGTCCCTCCATTCAGCGTCCTTCCCCTACACCCCAGAAATGACCTTGCCCTTGTATGTGGGCAGCCCCACATTTTTACTGCCTCTGCTGCCCTCATGATAGTTCACACTTGGTAACTGCCTTATTTATTCATTCAACAAATACCAGAAGTTACAAGGGAAAGGTCGCTTAAGGCTAGAGTCATAGCAAAGAATGGAAAAAAAAATTTGACTTTAATAAGCAAAACTAGCAAACGTGTGCCCACAGATCAGACGTACTGTAGGCAAGATTAAGGTTCTAAATGCAGTTAGTACTGGTTGTTAGGGTGAGTCTGGAATAGGTGGAACATTCTTCACATTCACCTTCTGCAGGTCCCTACCCAAATGTTCCCCTCAGAGATGTTCTCCCTGCCCCCCATCTTCCCCCCTTATTGTTCTTGTGTCTGAGCACCCTTAATGACATGTTAGGTTTGGTTGTTGCTCCCTCCCCCCTGACGTCTGCTCCTTGAGGCCAGGGATTTTGTCTGTTCTACTCACTGCTGCTTCCCCAAGAGCGAGAACAGTGCTGGACCCATAGTGGGCTCTCAATAAATATCTGTGAATGAGTGAAAAAAATCTCACATAAGAATGATCTCACAAGGGGCTCTGCATTAAGCACCTACTATGTACCTGGCACTGTGCCAAGAGGCTTGCCCATGAACCAGAGAGATATATTTCCTTGCCCTGGGAGGATTCAGGTCCCAGACAGGGGAGACACACTGGCAATAATAACTGCCCCAGTGATGATATGATTAATTACCAGGCAGAGCAATGCCACAAAGGCAAGGTTCAGGGCATTCCCAGGGGATTGCCTGAGGGCCTGTTCCATCAGGCCTGGGACAAGGATTCTCACCTGTGTTGAGACTGTCCCTGGGGGCCATGGCACCCACAAGACCCACCTCTGGTCATCCTCAGTTGGGGCTGCCCCCTGCCACTTATCTGCTCCCTTCCTTCCCCTCCCCCCCTTCATTTTCCTTGGAGCATGGCCTTTGCGACTGGTTTGTAATTGCTAAAAGCAAAATGGATGTGTATGGAGAGGTCCAAGAGACCCCAGGACTGCTCAGTTCTTCTCCTGCCCCCAGGAGGAGGCCACTGAGGGACCCCAAGAGGAGGATACTCCCCCAGGAAGCCTCCCTTCAGTGAGTGATGGTAGTTTGGGGTGGGGGACAAGTGGGACCCTCATGGAAGGAGATGGAGGGTGATGGGGTCCATGATGGCTGAGAGTGACTGGAGCTCTGGGGGCCACAGAAACCACCCCCAGGCCCGGTCCCATACCTTGGCACCTTTCTCACGGACCTGGTTATGCTGGACACAGCCCTGCCGGACATGCTAGAGGTCTGACTCTTGACCCTTGACCCCAGTACCACCTACCCTCAGCACAGTGGGCCTCCTGACATCCTACCCTTGACCCTACCTGCACTCCTGACCCCAACCCCCTTAGTGCAGTGGGGCTCCTGACATCCCAACCCCTGACCTTGATCCTCAATTGACCCTTGACCCTGGAGACTCCAGTTCAGACAAAGTTTGCCCCCAGGGGGATCTCATCAACTTTGAGAAGAGGAGGAAGGTGAGTGGGCACTGGGGTGGGTGTAGGAGGGACCAGGGTGGGGTCAGGGCAGTAGTGAGGTCTCAGAAGCCATACCCTCAGGAGTGGGAGATCCTGGCCCGAATCCAGCAGTTGCAGAAGCGCTGTCAGAGCTACTGCCTGAGCCCCTGCCCACCCATCCTGGCTGCCCTGCGTGCCCAGCGCCAGCTCAGTGAGGAGCAGAGGTGACCACCCTGTGGCCTGTCCCAGCCCCACCTCAGCTGACCCTGAATTACGCACTGGGTTTGCTTACCCTGTATTCCTCTCCAAATGCTCCTAAGACCCCCCCCCCCCCCGAGCCCTGACTCCCAACCTGCGACCTTGCATTATCTCAAGCCCAGTTGAGGGCCCCAAATGACCTCCAACCTCAACTTTGACTCTGACTTTCTGACTTCAACTAACCATCCCTTCTGTTTTCTTCCCACCTCTGACCCTATCTGACCCATGACTCCACATCTCACTCTCTGAGCCCAAACATTAACCCCCAGTTTTGAGTAACTGACTCCAACTTTGATGTATATTTGACCGTCCAACTCAACTATCCCAATTATTTCCTTTTATTCTATGGAATCCATGACCCTAACTATTGACCCCAATGATTACCTGACCTTGAATTCTATTTTTGACCCAATTCGACTCCTCAGTCTCACTCTGTGAATCCTGTGTGACCTGCCAACCAAACCATCCCATCTCATTCCTAATAAGACCCTGTTGCTTTATGACCCCATTTACTACCCTGACCCTAATAGTTCTGACCCTAATAGTTCTGCCCACCACTGGGTGTTCCACACAGTGCCCAAAACCCAGCTCTCAACTGATTCTAACTCTCTTCTCCCAAACCCCCCACCCATCTGCACCTTGGTCCCTCAGCTACCGTGTCTCCCGTGTCATTGAACCACCAGCCGCCTCCTGTCCCAGCTCCCCACGTGTGCGACGACGAATCAGCCTCACCAAGCGTCTCAGTGCGTGAGTCTTGGGTGTGTGTGTGCGGTGAGATGGGCAGAGATGGGGGGCTGCTCCTGGGGTTGAGTTTGGCCTTAGCCTCATCCTCTGTCCCCATCCTCAGGAAGCTGTCCAGAGAGAGAGGCTCGTCCCCTGGTGGGAGTCCTGGAGACCCCTCATCCCCCACCTCCAGGTGAGCATCTTGTTTAGTAGAGGAACTGGAGATAGCAGGGTCAGAGGTTGGGGTAGCCACACCACCTCAGGCTCTGCATCTCTCCCAGTCTGTCCCCAGGGTCTCCCCCATCCAGTCCTAGAACAAGGGACCCTCCTCCTGGAAGTCCCCCGGCCTCTCCAGGGCCCCAGGGCCCCAGTACCAAGGTAGCAGGACTGTTTGTGTGTGCATGTGGGACTGTGGGCACCCAAGGCTCTGTGTGTGTGTGTGTGATTTTGAGGACAGGCATGTACATAGGAGATTGTACCCATGCTTAGCTCAGCACTTGGGGTATCTGTCCAAAGGACCATGTACATTTTCATGGCCCTGATTGAGAAATTGTCCCTCCACCTGGCTTGTGCTCAGACCTGGCCTATGTGTCTACTCGCCCACAGGCGATTGTACTCTGGGGTACAATCACACACTTTTGCAAGAACATGTGTATCACCAGGAATTTGCATTTCTGAAGGGGAAATGTGGGCATGAATATCCAGAATATCCACAGGCCGACGTGCAGGTCTGTTCATAGACTTGTGTGTGTACAACAAATGTGAGCATATGTATGTATTCATTGTTCTATATACACAGGATTTCTTGTGTGTGAACATAGGTTTGCATGTTTATCAATCTTGTGTGTAACAGGGAATGAAGGTCTGTATGTGATGTGAGCTTGCGTATGTGTACCCTAATTGTGCGTCCTCCAGCTTCGGGTGTGTAGGGGCGTGTGTTGAATACATTAATGAGGAAGGGCCTAGTGCTCTCCCACTGCTCAGTCCCCAACCCCCCCTGCTTATAGCTGCCCCTTGCCTTGACCCTGAGCTGTCCTCGAATACCCCTTGTGGGGCAGCAGGGCTCAGAGGCCCGGGTCATCCGAGTCAGCATCGACAACGACCACGGGAACCTATATCGGAGCATCCTGGTGAGGAGCTGGGCTAGCGACCTCCTGGGGGCAGCCCTGCCCTTGGGGCTCAGGTTTTCACATTTTACCTCCCACCTTCTTTTCCCAGCTTACTAGTCAAGACAAGGCCCCCAGTGTGGTACAGAGAGCCTTGCAGAAGCACAATATGGCCCAGTCCTGGGCCCGTGACTACCAGCTCTTCCAAGTCCTTCCTGGGGGCAGAGGTGAGCAGAGACAGCTGGGAGCCTTGGCTGGGGACAGCTGGGAGATGGCCCTAACAGGGCCATGAGGTGGCACAGGCACAGAGTAGGGATAAGATGAAGCAGGGTGGGAGTAAGAGGCAGTAAAATGTTTGTTCCTCAGTTATATGGGCTGTGTGGTTATCCTGGCTCAGTGTGAGGTAAGAGGGCACCAAAAGTGTCCTCCTGGATTTATGGGGAAATGAAATTGTCCAGGGTTAAACGAGAGGGACTGTAGAAGGTTGTTTAGGCTTAAATGTATAGGGTCATGAGGTTGTTCAGGCTTAACCTGGTGGAGTGTGAGACTGAAGGGGATCTGGGTTTGATCTGAGGGAAAATGAGTTTGTCCAGGCTCAGCCTGGGGACTCTGAAGTTATCTGAACTTGGCATAGGAGAAGGCCATAAGGTATTGAAATTCAGGGTAGGGGGACGTGAGGTTGTTCAGTGTAAGAGGTTGTCCAGTTTTTGCAAGGGAGAGCCAAGAGGTTCTATTAAAGGACGTGACATGAAGTAGGCTGGATGTTAGGAAGGAACGCATGAGGTTCAGGTGTCAAGGGCCACAGGTTGTGCAGGCCAGAAGGGGGAAGTCAGAAGTTACCCAAGGTCATGGTAAGAGCGGCATGAGGTTGGCTGGGAATTGGCTGTGAGAGGAGAGTGGGGTAGGAAGGAAGTTGTTGGGGGGAAGTAAAAGGCTGTGCGAGCCTTTCATTATGATGTCCACACCTGGCCAGAGCTCCTGATTCCTGACAACGCCAACGTCTTCTATGCTATGAGTCCAGCTGCCTCCGGAGACTTCATTCTGCGGCGCAAGGAGGAGGCCGGGCACACAACCTCAGTCTCCCTGACCTGAACTGAACTGGCCCTCTCCTGCCTCCAGGACGCAGGTCCCATCGGCAGCTTCTATCACTAGGGGGGCGGGGAGGGCACTCCTCTGCCAGAAAGCTCCCATCCCCCAGTAGAGCCCATTGTGCTCCATACCCTGTGACCACTACCCCCAACTTTATTGGACCCCATTTCTCTGACATTCTTGGCACTGGATCCCTATTCCAAAGTCTTCAGCTCACAGGGTGGCTGGTGGAGAGCTCCCTCACATGCTGAGGGTCAGACCCTTCCCCAGAGAACTCTTGTAACTGTTGGAGATACATCACAACGAACAGAAATAGATGAAAACAGTGACCAAAGATATGAAACAGGCGTCAGTCTTCTTTGGTGCCTGTGCCTCATGTTCACTCTTCATTAAGATAAAAATGGAAAAGAAAAGAAAAAAACCTAAGAGCCCTAAAAAATGGGTTGGTGAAGCATGACCGAATACTGGGGGAGGGTGGCTGTCATACAGGTTTCAGAACTCCCTCCCCCAACATTTTTGGGGTAATATGCTTCTTTTCTGCTGTGTATATGGGAGATGAAGAAATGAAATTCCATTGGAATCAGAGACAAATAGCATCATCACCCGTGAGTCAGTAAGGGCCATGGAGACAAAAGGTGAAGCTAAGTTGTCTCTCAGTGCTGGGGTAGGAAGAAGAAACAGGTAGAGAAGGCAGAGATGGAGTGAGCTGTAGGGCCATACAGCAGAGTGATAACAACAATAATAATGTGCCCACTTATGAACTCTACTCTGCTGGACAATAACTAGGGACTTTATATTTCACTGAATTAACCAAGATTCTTTAAGTGTCAAGTGGACAAAAAATCCAATTCAAATAGGCATGTGCATAAAAGGAAATTAATGGCTTGTGTAATTAAAAAGTTTAATGGGTCCACTTAAGGTACAGTTGGATCCAGGGACTGAAAAGATGTCATCAGGATTTTGTTGCTATCTCTTGGCTCTAATTTTGCTCTAAGAATGAGACTGTGTATTGTACTCTCAAATCCAATCACCTTCTATGGTGGTAGAACCAGTGATTTTTACTTGGTCACCCAGAGTAAAAACTGCATTTCCAGTCTCCTTTGTAGCAAAATGTGGTCATGTGACTAAGTCCTGGCTAATGAGATATAAAGGGAAAGGATGTGGGCAAATGCCCCTAGAGACGGGAGGTGTAGTTCCCCCCCTTCCTCCTTTTCTGCCTCCTGCTGTTTAGAATGAAAACATGGAGTGGATCGTGTTGGGTCTGGCGGTTCACACCCTCTAAATAACTGAGCAACAAACTGAAAGGAGCATGGCTGTCTGAGACTAGGGAACTGCCATATTGTATTGCTGCTACTTAGATTGTTACATAATAGAGAAATAAATGTCTACCTTACTGAAACCACTATTATTTGGGTCTCTGTTACAGTAGCCAAAAGAACATTTTAAGTAACATAGCCTCACTCCAAGGCAGGCTCACACCTCCTGGGAGTAGTGCCAGGCTTACATCCCACCATCTCCACCCTCCCATGCAAGGAGAACAAACCCCTTTCTCCCATCAGGTCCAGCAAAAGTCCCACAGCAGATGCCCATTGGGACAACTTGTATCATGTTGTCCTCTAAACTACTGTTTAGAGGAATGTAATATACTAATTAACTAGGCCTGGGCCCTGTGCCCATCCTTTGAGCTGGCAGAGAAAGTTCAAAACATAGGAGTGAAGTCTGGGAGGGCACAAAAATTGAAATTACATTTGGGTGTTGTTACTAGGAGAAGGGAGAATTCTGGTGAATGGGGGGGGGGAATTACTAGGATTCTAAACATTGTCTTTGGAGCAATAATGGGGGGTGCTCAGGTCCTGTCTGGGGTAAAAGAGGAGATAGAAGAATCTAAGCATCATGTAGGGTCTCTTAAAAGACAGACTGCAGTACACAACATGCTACTTTACAGGCTTTTTTGGGAGGAGGGGTTGCTATGATTATTAAGACCTTAGTACTAATTGGATATAAATAACTATCTTGAACTAGCTTAAGCAAATAATTGCTATATAATGTAATATATCAATTATATCTCAATAAAAATAAAATAATTGCTATCTTTACTGAGTGCTTACTGTGTATCAGGTTCTGTTCATCTCATTTAGTTCTCATAATAACCCTATGGAGTAGGCACTATTATTTTACCCATGGTATACACGAAAAACTGAGACTAAGGAGGGTTAAGCTGCTTACCCAAAGTGATGTGGTAAGTGGCACAGCTGGAGTTCGAAGTGCCAGAACACGTGCACTTAACTGGCTAGTTAGCCTCTCATGATCACAGTTTACACTTTCTGCCTTTCTCTCTCACCCACACAATCCAAATGCCAATTTCCTGAGGGAGAGATGGATTCTCACTGAATCACTTCTGTTTTTTGAAAGTGCGCCGGTAGCCTTGGCCGGTGTGGCTCAGTTGGCTGAGCATCATACCTTGCACCAAAAGGTTGCTGGTTTGATTCCTGGTTCTACTCCAGGTTCAGGGGTCCATCTCCTGGTTGGGGTGTGTACAGGAGGTAACTGATCAACACATTGATGTTTCTCTCTCCCCCTTTTTTTAAAAAAATATATCTTTATTGATTTGAGAGAGAGGAAGGGAGAGGGAGAGAGAGAAACATCAATGATTGATCGGCCGCCTCCTGCATGTCCCCGACTGGGGATTGAGCCCACAACCCAGGCATGTGCCCTGACCAGAATAGAATGATGACCTCTTGGTTCATAGGTGGGCACTCAACCACGGAGCCACACTGGCTGGGCTCAACTGTGTCTTTACATCTCTTAGCTGGGCTTTCCTCTAATCTTTACTTCACAAATGTTTCTCCCCCCCCCCAAATATTTCTTGAGGTCCTATTGTGTGCCAGTACCTATTCTATATGCTGGGAACACAAAAATGAGCAAAACAGGCTAGTGAGGACAGTTAGTCAATAACAAAACATCATACATATTAGGTAATATTAAGCACTGGGGATGCAAAATATAATAAGCCATTTACGGGCAATGGGGAGTGTGGGATGGGAGGGTTGCTGTTTTAATAGGATGATCAGAAAGGGCTTCATTGAGAAGGTGACACTAGGGCAGAGACTTGAATAAAGTGGAGGCGTGGCCCTGGCCAGTTTGGCTCAGTGGTTAGAGCGTCAGCCGGAGGACTGAAGCATCTCGGTTGGAATTTGGCCAAGGGTACATACCTTGGTTGCAGGTTCCATCCCCGGGCCCCATTGGGGTGCCTGCGGGAGGCAACCAGTCATTGTGTCTCTCTCACATCAATGTTTCTCTCTCTCCCTCTCCCTTCCACTCTGAAAAAGCAATGGGAAAAATACCGTTGGGTGAGGATTCAAAGAAAAAAAAAGGGAAGGAGTGAAACCTGATATTAAGATGAAGAACCTTCCAGGCAGAGGGAACAGCAGGTGCAAAAGCCCATGTTAGCTTCACCATCTGGCAATTTCTTCCCTCCAGGCAAAGATGTTCCTGGCTACTCCATCTGTCCACCTTGTTGCCCAATAGAAAGTGGCACCCCCTTTCCCAGTAAGGCCAGGTAAAATCCCAGGATGGAAGCTCATTGATTGCATTTGGATTACATGCCCACCCCAAACCAATCACTGTGCTCCAGGGAATGGAGCGTTTGTCTAATCTGGGGCTGGCAGGAGCAATCAGGTAGGTATCACCCCTCCCGAGGCATGTACCTCTGTGTTTACCCCAGTCTAAGCTCAGCCCAAGCAAATAGCTTTTATGGTTTGTTCTGTAATTACTTTCCCCACTATGAAAAGAACTGCACACTCCTTGTAAAATAAAATCCCGATCATGCAAACATAAACAGTAAATTTTTTTCCAAAAAATAAAGCACAAAATCTCACACTTCAGACTATATGTAATTTTACAAATACAGAATCATATCAAACGTACTGTCTGGCAGCACTGCCTAGCACTGTGCAAACACTCCAGAGCTAGTCACTATTATGATTATTATTTATTCCTACCCAGACTGGGAAGAGATGTTGATTAATATGATAATATCAATAGCTTGCATTTTTGGAATGTTTGCTATATGCAAACATGTGTAATTTTTACACATGAAAAGGCTGAGGCTCAAATAAAGTAGGTCACCTGTCCAGGGTCACACAGCAAGAAAGTGTTTCTGACGCAGAAACAGGAGGGGCTCCCGCCCTGCGCGGCGGCGCTGAGAGGGCTCCTGCCTGGTCCTGCGGGGCCGCAGGGCTGCCGCCTCCGCTTATCAGTCCAGGCTCCCTGCTGGTCCCGCCCCCTCGGGGAAGCTGCCACTTGGAGGCGCCTGGCCGGGAAGGGCCTGGTCAGCTGCGTCCGGCGGAGGCAGCTGCTGACCCAGCTGTGGACTGTGCCAGGGGTGAAGGAAGTGTGGGGCAGGCGCTCTGGGCCCCCCGTGGAGGGGGCTGCATCATGGGTCCCCTCGCGGCGCCCCTCTGGCCTAGAGTCGGCTCCCTCTGGCTTCTGCTCACTGGGGCCGCCTTGGCTCCCCCTCCTAACTTCCCTGGCCCCAAGTTTGAAAGCAAAGGTAAGGAAGGATGGAGCTGTGTGTGGACCCCCACACTGGGTCCTGGAGGGCAATGCTGGGGCCTGACCTTCCAGCCTGGGGACCAAGCTGGTGTCTGAACCCCTAGGGTGGGTCCTGGTGGGGCATGCCGGGTCCAAGTCCCCAGACCGGGTTCTGGGGGGAATGCTGGAAAGAAACGTAAGGTTCCTGTTTTATCTTTTCAGGGAGCCTGGGACATGCTACATCCTAATGGGGCAGGAGTGGTGCTGGGCCTGGGCTCCGGGGTCGGGAGTCCCTGAGGGGAGAGGGCTAGCGGGCCCTCCAGTGAGGGAGACAGGAAAAAGCCCGGGTCCCAGCCCCAGGGGCCGGCCGCAGGCCACTGTAAACACGGTTTGGGTGCGGGCACCAGATCCCTTGCAAGGCTGGGTTGAGGGAGGGGGCGGGGGACACGGTTGGCGCTATCGGGAGGCCCGGAGCCTGCCAGGTCAGATAGGGGGCCCCGCCTCCTCCACACACACCCACCGGCTCGGCTGTCCTGGGCCGCGCCGGGCTGGGCAGCGGGAGACTGAGGGCTTGAACGCTGCGCTCAGTTCAGCTGGCTGCGGGATGGACGGGTATGTGTGGGGCAACAGAGAGGCAAGTAACGTGAGCCTGGGGATTCCGGAGGCACCACCTCTGCGTACCCCTTTGGGGCCCCGCTGGGGTAGAGAGCTGGGTGGGGCGCTTGTCTTATCGGGCCGCACAGGCGACGGGAAAAAGGGGGAGGGCGCTGTGGTCCTAAAACAGGGCTCGGCTTGCCTGACCCCTTCCCTTGCGCCCCTCCCTCGGCCCACAGCGGCCCTGCTGGCGGCCCACGGGCCCAAAGAGCTTCTGTGCTTCACCGAGCGGTTGGAGGACTTGGTGTGCTTCTGGGAGGAAGCGGCGAGCGCCGGGGTCAGCCTCCACAACTACAGCTTCTCCTACCAGCTCGAGTAAGTCCGACGGGGCGGGCGCAACGCCCCCAAGGGTGGAGGAGGCGGTCGGGCCGGGCCGGGGCTGGTTGGCACCTCCCCTGCTGGTGGGAAGCCCGCGGTGTCCGGGATGACACATCCCCTAGTGGCCCGGACTGGAACACTCCGGTGATCGCCGGTGGAGCGCGACTCCGAACTCGGGGCTGGGACAACCTCTAAGTCAGGTCCAAGGTGTCGCGTAGGTGGGTCTGGGACGCCCCCTCCTGGTAGTGACCAAAGTGAACCCATGGTCCTGTCAATACCTCCCAACCTGCTCCCTTCCCTCCCCGGTCACTCCTCAAACAGGGGTGAGCAGTGGAAGCCGTGCCGCCTGCACCAGGCGCCCGCGGCCCGCGGAGCTGTGCGCTTCTGGTGCTCGCTGCCGACGGCGGACACGTCGAGTTTCGTACCCTTAGAACTGCGGGTCACAGCGGCCTCGTCCGGTGCTCCACGCTACAGCCGAGTCATCCAGATCAACGAAGTGGGTAAGTTCCCCGGCAATGGGGCAGTGGTTGGGAGGGGGGTCTCCGTCTCCGCCCACTTGAGCTACCCTTCTGCATAGTGCTCCTGGACCCCCCTGCGGGGCTAGAAGCGCGGCGGGCGGACGAGGGCGGCCACGTGGTACTACGATGGCTCCCACCTCCTGGGGCCCCCATGGCGAGCCTCATCCGCTACGAGGTGAACATCTCCGCAGGCAGCGCCTCAGGGGGCACGCAGAAGGTGAGGCCCGCCCCTACTGCCCGGCCCCAAGTCTCTCCCAAAGGTCCAGCCCCTCTAAGTGCCGCCGAGACGGTCGCCACGGCCCCGCCCCTCCAGGTCCTCCCCCGACGCCCGAGTTCCCTTAGTCCTGGCGCCCAAGACAGCTCCACGCCGGCGGAGAAGGCGCCTTTCTCGCAGCCTCCCCCGCGCGCCTGAATCTTAGTCCCTAATCTTAGACCACCTTCAGGGCCCCGCCCCCTCCGCGCTCTGGCCCCGCCGTTTACCCGGGGCCCCATCCTGATTGGTCCCGAACCTGCCTGGGCCCCGCCTCCTACTCTCCTTGCGGGGTAGGAGAGGTCCCCGGGTTCCCTGGTCGCCCCGCCCCACACGCCTGGGTCCGTGCGCTCGGCTCGTATTGGCCACGCTTCTCACCCAGGCCCCGCCCGCAGGTGGAGATCCTGGACGGCCGCACCGAGTGCGTGCTGAGCAACCTGCGGCGCGGGACGCGCTACACCTTCAAGGTGCGCGCGCGTATGGCGGAGCCGAGCTTCGACGGCTTCTGGAGTGCGTGGTCCGAGCCCGCGTCGCTGCTCACAGCCAGCGGTGAGGCCCTAAGTAGGGGTGGAGGAGGGGCTGGAGCTGACGTGGGGCGAGCCCGCTGCCTTGACCTATCCCTGGTTCTCCAGACCTGGACCCGCTCATCCTGACGCTCTCCCTCATCCTCGTGCTCATCCTGCTGCTGCTGGCCGTGCTCGCTCTCCTCTCCCACCGCCGGTGAGCACTTCATTCGGACACCTGGTCCAGGCCCCTTCCCATTTCCTTGTGGAAACCTAGCATCAGAGAGGCGGGAACTTGCCCAAGGTCACAGTCAGGAGTCCGTGGCAGGGCTGGGATGCAAAGCAGACCAGACCCCAGACTTAGTTAAAACATTCTGCTCTGGGTGACAGTCATCTGGTTTTCCCTTTTTAGAGTCCTTTGCAAGTTCCTTTTTCCGATTTCATCAACTTTTGTAAAGTCAACGAGATGGGCTTAATGGAAAGATTTAAGCCCCAGAGTGTGTTCCCATCCCCGTTGTTAAGCTCTTCAGATGCTTTATGATTTGACCATCCCACCTGAGGTTTTTGTAATTCTAAGCACATACCATGTGGTTTCACACCGCCAAGCTTTCGTACATGCTGTTCCTTCTGCCTGGAGTGTTTTTTCTGCCTTGTCCCCTCAGCAATCTCCTAGTCGTCTTTAAAGGCTCTGTTCATTTATTTGGTTAGAAAATATATATTGAGTGTCAACTATGTGTTCGGAAGAGGGAAGAAAGTGGAGAACAAGCCAAATATGTCCCTGACCTTGTGGATCTCATAGTTGAGTCAGACAACAAACAAGGGAACCAACAGATACTTGATTATAAATTGTGATGAGTGATATGACAGAAATGAATGGAATATGGGGACATGACAGCATGGTTAGGGAAGATCTCTGGGAGGTGACATCGTGGAAATCTGAAGGTTCGAGGGAAGCAGCCATGAAAAACAAGAAGAAACAACAATTGTGCAGTCTCTGAGGTGGGAATGAGCTTGGAACACTGAAGCAGCTGCAAGAAGAGCTCTGTGGCTAGAGCAGAGAGTGTGAAGAGGGAGTGGTGGATGATGAGGTGAATGAAGTAACGGGTGAAAATTTGCAGGGTTGCCTGCAGGGCTGTGGGGAGGAGACTGGATTTTATTCTGAATGCACTGGGCAACCATTGAAAGGAGTGAGAGAAGTGACATAATGGACCTCCAGGCAAGCCTGGGCCGGGTTTAGAGGGGCATGAGGCAGTGTGTATTGAACTCCTATACATCCTTCAAAACTGTTTCAGTTGTCCTCCTGTAGGGCCCTACAGATGCTCCAGCCAAAGCCCCTGTTCCCCTATGCACTCCGTCTATCTTCATCATGACCACCAAGGGCTAGGAGTATCTGTGTCACTGACTGGATACAGAAGTGATATAGGTGTGTTCAGTGACACATGCCCATGTACTTGTTTCTTTTGGTTTCACCAGGGCTCTGAAGCAGAAGATCTGGCCAGGCATCCCAAGCCCCGAGAGTGAGTTTGAGGGTCTTTTCACCACCCACAAAGGTAACTTCCAGGTAGGTAGCCTGGTTGTCCCCTCAGGGCCTGCAGCTTCCCTGCTCCTGTGGCCAAACCCCAGGTCTCTGAGCCAGCTGGTACTGTTTCCCCAGCTGTGGCTGTATCAAAACGACGGCTGTCTGTGGTGGAACCCCTGTACCCCCTTCGCAGAGGACACACCCATCCCCCTGGAAGTCCTCTCTGAACGCTGTTGGGGGGTGACACAAGCAGTGGAGCCAGGGACAGATGACGAGGGGCCCCTGCTGGAGCCAGTGGGCAGTGAGCATGCCCAAGACACCTACCTGGTGCTGGACAAATGGTTGCTGCCCCGGAGCCCACCCAGCGAGGACTCCCCGCGGCATGGTGGTGATTTGGACGTAGCAGCCATGGATGAAGGCTCAGAAGCATCCTCGTGCTCATCTGTTTTGGCCCTGAAGCCAGAGGGGGCTTCAGCTGCCAGCTTTGAGTATACCATCCTGGACCCCAGCTCCCAGCTCTTGTGCCCAAGGGCACTGCCCCCTGAGCTGCCCCCCACTCCACCCCACCTTAAGTACCTGTACCTCGTGGTGTCAGACTCTGGAATCTCAACTGACTACAGCTCAGGGGGCTCCCAGGGAGCCAAGGGAGGCTCATCCAATGGCTCCTATTCCAACCCCTATGAGAATAGTCTTGTCCCAGCCCCTGAGCCTTCACCTCCCAGCTGTGTGGCCTGCTCCTAGGACTCTAGTCCTCAGATTCTTGGGACCCAGCATGACCCCAAGGCCTATTTGGCAGGGTTAGTGAGGCCTCTCTCAGGACTAGGCTGTGTGCCTAGGCTATTTCTGACTTTGGCTATGTGCCTAATCCATCCTACTCAGGAAGTCATAACATTGCAGTATTTTTAAATGTATAGGGTTTCTTTTGTTTTTTGGTGTGTGTGTATATATATTATGTGTATATATATATATTTCTGCTCCTATGGCTCACACCGTAGAGGGAGCAGTATAAAAGGCTGTGAACTCAGTCTGAAATTCAGGATCTGGAAATCTGAATAATAATCATAATAAAATGAATTAACCACTCTGTTACACTAGCTGCCATAACAAACAACTTCTAAATCTGAGTGGCTTAACACAATTAGTAGTTTCTCTCATATTGCAATTCAAACAGGTGGGCAGCCATCTCTACGATGAGTCAGAAGCCCAGACTCTTCCGGTCTATAGCTTCACCATCCTCCAAGGCCACCTGGGGTCTTTAGGTAGATCCTCTGCATCCAGCCAGCAAGTAAAGGGACAGAAAAGATTCTGTGGGCCATTTTAGGGATCTAGCCTAGAAGTGGGCTCTATCTCTTCACAAATTCCACTGGCCAGAAATGGTGACGTGACCCCAGGTAGAACCAAGGGTGGCTCGAAAATGTAGTTTAGCTGGGCACCCAGGGAGAGGAAAGCTGTTTAATGGGCCTCTGCAACTAATAATAACAGTAACAACATTAATTCACAGGTCTTTATTCTATATCAGGCCCCATTCTGATGACACCAAATGTCATCAAGTGGCTCTATGGGAGTTCAAGTTTAACCACTTTTTATTATTATTATCTTTTAATCCTTACCAATGATATGATTTTCATTGATTCTAGAGAGGAAGGGAGAAGGAGAAAGAGAGAGAGGAACATCAATATGAGAGAGAAACATCGATCAGTTGCCTCCTGCATATACCCCACCAAGGATGGAACCTGCAACCTGGGTATTTGCCCTGACCAGAAATCAAACCCAAGAACCCTTTGGTACACAGGATGACACTCTAACCAAATGAACCACACTGGCCAGGGCAAGTTTAACCACTTTTTAAAAGTTTGACATAACTTACGAAAGCTGAACATATGCATACCTTCTGCTGCAGCAATTCCACTTCTAGGTATACAGCCTAAAAACCCTCACACACATGTACCAGGTCATGTGTGCAAGAATGCTCATAGCAATAAATAAGTCAATCTGATGGATAAATTAGAATTATATGCAGTAGGGAAAAAGAAATGAACTAAAAAATGTAGCCAGCCCGGCCGGGCATGGCTCAGCGGTTGAGCGTCAACCTAGGATCCAGGCGATCAGGGTTCGATTCCTGGTCAGGGCACATGCCCCGGTTGCAGGCTTGATCAATGACTCTCTCATCATTGATGTTTCTATCTCTCTCTCCCTCTCCTTTCCTCTCTCTGAAATCAATAAAGATATATTTTTAATAAATAAATAAATAAATAAAAATAAAAAATGTAGCCAATTCTTAGTAACAATGTTGAGGGAGAGAAAAAAGAAGTCTCAAAGATTATAATTTTCATAAAACTCTTTTTATAAAGTTCAAAACAGCAAAACTAAACAATATGTTGATAGGGTATAATATGTACATGATAATTGTATTTTGAAAAGAGAAAAAGCACTTTACATTCTTTAGATTTTTACATCTGTACATGTCCCTGAGTGTTCCAGCCATGGGAAACAGGCATAGAGAGGTGATCACACACCAAAGCTCAAGGCTGACCTCCAGAGCTTGAACCCTTGTCTGAGCTGGGGTCACCAGCCTGGGTAGGCCATGGGGTGATTGTCATCTCCCCATCTGGTTGGAAAGCCACACACCACTGTGCCCTGGGGCCCAGCCCCCCTGGCTCCAGGCAGACTCTGAAGCAGCGCTCTCCTGAGCGTGGTGTTGAGCCTGGTGCAATTGGCTGCAGCCAGCACTGGGCAGGGAAATACCTCTGGAGAACTGACAGCTGCAGGGCATCCCCACTATCTCCTTCCTCCTGGGTCTGGAGGGCCACAATGAGCCCACAGCCTCCTCCAGGCCCAACCTGGTGGCTGAAGTGGGCAGCTGTATCCAGAAGCAGGGCAGACAGGTAGGCGGCTTCCTGGGGCTCCAGGTCTTCAGCTAGGTACTCCTCCAGGCCATCAAGCAGCAAAAGGAAAGGGGCTGGCCCTCGGGCCTCATGGGCAGAGCACAAGAGACGAAAGAGCTCATGGGTTGAGGGTGGGTACTGGAAACGGATCTTCTAGAGGGGGAAAAAAAGGAAAGGGCCAGAGGGCCAGATTCAGCACAGGAAGCCAGGCTCCCAGCTTTAACAGCCATGCTTCCTTGGGTACTTTCCTGGGCAAGGCTCTCACTCCCCAGACAGCTGGTTCCAGAGTGAAGCAGCTCATAATGATCGAATATATTCTTCTATTCGCCTCCCTTCCACCTTTTTTTAATTATTATCTAGCACTCGTCACTGCTCGATATTAGTTCAGAACAGGGTATGTCTTTTTTTTCTATTTGGGGGAGCGGGTATTTTAAGTGATAGTGGCAAGATTAGAGTGAAAAGAGATAGTACGCCCTCAATGCAAGGTATGTCTTTCTGCCAAATCTCTAGGATAATCTTTCCACGCAAAACCCACCCCTAGCTTCCCAGTCTGACCCCATCATTGAGGCCGGCTTCCCTGGAACCAACTTCCGTTTAGACAACCAGGATTAGTCGCGTTCCTCACCGGCCCTGGTCCCACCCTTTGGGCACCGCCTTTCGCTAACTCCGCCCCTTCATTGGATAGTCTCTCACTCAATTTTAACAAAACTCACATGTCCCTCCCCTTACTCATTCCAGACTCCTCTCTAGAAGGGCTGTTCCAGCGCCCTTCCTTTGTCCCCTCCATTGGCCTGCCTACTTGTCACTCAATCCTCGATCCGCCCCGCCACTGGCTGGTCAGCCTCGGGTCCCGTCCCCCTTTTACCTGTAGGCGCAGAGGGTCGAGCGCCGCAGGCGTCCGGCGGGGTAGGCTCTGCAGAGGCCTCCGGGTTAGGAAGAGCACGGGGCCTCGGCCCTCCCCTGCCGCCTCCAGGGCCGCCGCGAATAGCAGTGCTGTCTTTCCAGACCCTGGACCGCCGAGCAGCAGCAAAGGTGGTCCGACCTCAGCTGCAATATCCTCCCGCGGCCTGGCCGCCCTACCGGGGCTTAGCACCCACTTCAGCGTCTCCGCCATCCACAACGTACCTCTGTCCAATCCGCGCCCCCTTCCTGCCCTTAGTCCCGCCCAAGCCGAGGCCGCATTGGTTACAGTGCAGTTAGTTTCTCCATTGGTCTATGGATCTGTCCATCAAAGTTAGATCGGCCTTTGCTAGCTCCCACACTGGTGCAGGGGCAATTAACCTAGTCTGAGGGAAGAACGCGGCCGTCGGGGGGGGGGGGGGAGGCCCTTCCCTTGATTGAGTCTGCAGAGGAGAGCAGTACGAATACTATTATTGTGAGCTAATGGGCTAAAGTAACAGATGTAAGGGTTGAGAGCTGGAGGGAGCCCACCCTCCCGAATCAGTGACACACTGAAGTCTCCTAGCTTCAGTTTGCTCACCTGTAAAATGGAACTCATGATATCGCAGAGGAATATTGCGATATCATGTGTTTCTGCTGATGTCACCCAATGGCAATTGAGAAGCAGAAAGAGAAGCTGTGTACTTCTTCTTCTGGGTCGGAGTACCGGAACTAGTGTCTGTCAGGGGCTGCAGGCTCAGGGACATTCGTGTGCAAAACACCAGAAGCTGTCTCAGAGTCTGTGAGGGGTTTCAACTGGCTCCTCATTGGCTTGGGGATCCTTGAGTCCTGCTAGGAGTAAGGAGGTAGGGGGGAGACAGCACCACAGAACAAAGAAGGGGCCAGGAGAAACAAAGAAATGGGCTGGGACACTGGGACCTTTTTTGCTTTATTTACTTGGTAACTCCAGCGCCCAGAACAGTGACTAGCTCATTGTAGATTCTCAATATACAGGAGGGGGCAAAAGTAGGTTTACAGTTGTGAGTACTCGAAACACAGTTTATTCTTGTATTATTATTTATTAATTGCTGTATTATTTTCCATACGAATGACTGTAAACCTGCTTTTGCCCCACCTTGTACATTCCTCAAATAAATGAATGAAAAAAGGAAGGTAGGATTGATAAGAAGGGGGACCAAGGTGAGTGATCCAGTGATTGCTTGCTGAGGCTCCTCAACCGACTTTGCCCCAGAGCTGCCACTCACGGTCCTGTTGCCCTGGCAACTCTGTCTCCTGGTAACTTCAAAGTAGTGCTGTTGCCAGGAGACCCAGGGACAGGGCGGAACTGAGATTTCCTGGGCTTCCTTTCTCCCTCTGGGACCATAACACAGCTCCACAACCTCCCCCAATACACCCACTCATACAGCCAGGTACCCCTACACCCCTACACACACACACACACACACACACACCATGGCATCTCTGAATATATTCCACTTCAAGAATCCCCATCACCCACATGTTCACAGCCCTATCCTATCTTGACACAAAGCATCCCATACACACTCTCTCCTACCTTCACACCCCCACACCATTCCCTCGCACACACACCAGAACACACTGATTCAACTATACCATTGCCACCACAGAGACACATTTCCTTTCAGCTGATATTTGGGCAGCTCTTTCTACACACACACACACACACAGATGAGGTACACTGTTACACTGCCTTGTCAAAAGCACCACCTCAGCCTCCCAAGAGATACACAAACCATGATTCACCTTACTTTGCAACACTCCAAATGCACAAGCACCCAGTAGTGACACCTGTATCACACAGTTGCATACATGGAAGCATGCTGAACAGAGCCCCACCTCAGGTCTTTTGCATTTGCTGTTCCCCTGCCTAGAGCACTCAGCTCCCAGATAGTCCTGTGGCTCATTTTTCCACTCCATTCAAGTCTCTGCTCAAATATCAACCAGGGAGGCTTTCCCTGACCACCTGTGTAACATTGCACATGCTTCATTTTTCAGCTGCTTATCTGTCTTTATATATCTTCAAATAACATCCAATGTTATGTATTTATTTTATTACATCTCTAGAGCCCCACTAGATGTCAACTCCACCAAAGTAAGGTATTTCTTTTGTTCACTACTGGATTCCCAGCCAATAGAAGAGCACGTGGCACAGAGTAGGTGCTCATAAATGGAGGCTGAGAGATGCACACATTTGGCATACCTCTCATGCATACAGTACTTCTTTCTCTCACTTCTCAGAATCCTGTCTTCATGTCCTGACAGAAGGGTGCTTAACATAGAGGAGCTCCCTAGAGGAGGGAGGACTGATGAGTGAGGGGATGGGGAAGTGGATGGCTCAGGGACAGTCTGTGCTTCTCCCTCACTTATCAACACCCTCAAGTTAATTTATTGAGTACCTGCTGTGTGCCAGGCCCAGTTTTGGGCACTGGGAATTCAGCAGTGAACAGATGACAAAGTCTCTGTTTGAGCTGACAGCTCTCATGAGGGAGAAGATAATGACCAGTAAGCATAATAAGGAATTTAAACAGTCTATGAGCGGATGTTATGTGCATACAAAAGAAGTTTGCACAGGAAGGAAAGTTAGGAGGACCAATCATTTGGCTGTTTTTGCAATTCTCAATAGCATAGTAGGAGAAGACTTCAATGAGAAGTTGACAGTTGAAAAAAGCCTTGAAGGATGTGATGGAGTGAATCATGTAGGTATGTGGGGGGAGAACATTCCAGGTGGAGGCCCCTGCACCTGCAAAGGCCCTGAGGCATTGGGAGAACTTTGACTTTTACAGAGTGCCATGGGGATCCACAAGAGGGTTTGAGCAGAGGGGGGCAGTTTGAGATGTTGTGAGACCCACAGGGGCATGTGGAGAAAGCTTTTGAATAAATGGGTACATCTTAGTCTGGGTTCTCTCCCTAAGATTATCCATCCTGCGATTGGGGTGTGGGCAAGGCCTGGGCTGCTGCCACCACCCTCTCTAGCAGCCCAGGCACTTCTTGTGTGTCCTGCAGGTCCCATTTTACCCTTTCTTGTCCCATGCTTAACATCAGGACCATGGACAGTGCCAACTGGTTTGTTTGAGGTGCTGTCCACCGTGCTGAAATGTTGCTTCCTTCCTGTCCCGCGTGGAGGCAGCTGTGCAACAGGAGGAACCATGGACCTCAGGGGTATGAGCCCTGAAAACAGGAGCTCTGGTAGGTGAAGCAGGTGGGGTCCATGATTCTGTCCCTCCTCTGCCTTCAGCCCTTTCATGCTCCCCTCTCATTCCCTGTGGTCCACAATCAGGCCCACCACCTCCCCTTCACTTATTCCACTCCAGTCACACAGGTCTCTACACTGTTCCCTAAACACAGCAGGCACACTCCAACTTCAGGGCCTTTGTGCTTGCTCTTCCCTCTGCCTGGAATGCTCCTCCCACCACCCCTAATATTTTAATGGCTCCCTCCCTCCTCTCCTTCACACCTTATCTCCAGTATCATTTCCTCAGAAAGAACTTTCCTGACCACCCACTTTAAATTGCCAACTGTCCCCATCCCACAGTTGTCCCATTGTCTTCTCTAGCTTGAGTTTTCTCTTTATCACCTATCAATATTTAATATATCAGAGATCTCAATCCCTGACTTAAATCTGTGATCCTAGAGTTTGGAATTCAGAATTTTTCAGGTTTTTAAAAATTACTATGGTATAACACCCTCCCCCCCCCTCCCCCGTGGAGTCTGGGATAACATCTTAAAATCAAACACTTTATCATCAATGAAACATAAGAATATTTGCATCAAGTTAAATAAGTAAAAGCTATAATAGAATGGCTGGTGTGGCTCAGAGGTTGAGTATCAATCTACGATCCAGGAGAGAATGGTTCGATTCCCTGTCAGGGCACATGCCTGGGTTGCAGGCTCGATCCCCAGTAGGGGGTGTGTAGGAGGCAGCCCATCAATGACTCTCTCTTATCACTGATGTTTCTATCTCTCCCTCTCCCTTCCTCTCTCTGAAATCAATAAAAACATTTTTTTAAAAAAGCTATAATAACCTCATTTCAGTTCAGGTTAGGTTTTTGCCACAGATGAGTTATGAGAAAAAATTTTGGTTTTCAGACCTTTTTGCAATTTGGAATTGTAGTTCTATATATAGCTTATATATCTTGTTTACTGTTTGTTTGTTCCTTATGTATTATAATGTGGGCTCCATGAGGGCAGAAATTCATGTCTGTTCTGTTAACTGCTACATACAGTCCCTGTGTCTAACCACACAGCACCTGACACACAGTAGACACTTCCTAATGTTTGTTGAATGAATGAGTGAATGAATTAGAGGAAAGCAGCTTCCCTTTTCCTGGTTCCTGAATGACTCCATGCCCTGACTGGCCTGTTTGAAGCCCCTCAGAGCCATGATGGGGAGTGTCTGTGGTTCCCTGGCCCCCTACTCTCCCTGGTTTCTGTTGGGTCTTCAGCACAACCTCACAATCAGAATCCCTGCTTTTACCCATGCATCCAGGGGTTTGGCTTTGAGGTTCCTACTGTCCTCAGCATCCCCCTACACTATCAGGATCCTGGGTCCCCTCACCCCAGTCCTTGTGCCCTCTGCACCTAGGCCATGGTAAAAAACAGGCCAGCTGCCTGGGGAAGACAGGCATGTGAGGCCCCTCACTGTGAGTTTGTTGCCTTACATGTAGCTTGTGGGTCTGCATTTCACATGAAGAAACAAAGGCACAGAGAGGTTAATTAACTTTTCTGAGGCCAAGAAATGCTGAGCAAAGATTTAAACCCAAGTGGCTGGCCCACAGCCCCACAGTACCTTTCCACAGTTGCCCTCAGATACACTGTAACAATATACCCACACCCAGCCTCACCGATACCTAGACCCACAATTAAAGCCCCCTACATTCCAGTACCCAAGGAAGGAAGGCATGTGGCCAAACTTCTGTTACAAACAGGTCTTTATTAAAGATGAGGAGGGGGCAGGAAAGGGAGTCAGTGTCTTCTCTGCCCACTGCCTTTGGCTGCCCTGGGGGATGGGGAGCCCTCTCTGCTCCACCCATGCCCCCCAAGATGGCACATCTGCATGAGGCTGAGGCATGGGGACAGTGTGAAGAACAGGGGTAGGTTCTAAGAAAAAAAAGTCCTTTCCCACAGCCTTAATAAACAGAAGGGTTTGGGGTGATAGCACCCTGAACCACAAAACCTCTGAGCTGGACAAGCCCTGGATAAGTAGGGAGTTAGGAGGGACTGGGTGAGAGGGTGCACATGGTGGAGGGACTGAGAGGGGAAGGGGTGCACCAAGGACCCTGCCATGGGGGAACCTGCCCCCACCCTCTGGCTAGATTCTGATCCTGAGGAGAGAGAACTCAGTTACAAAGGATGACCCCATCTCCCTCCTCAATTTTGCACATACTTAGACATGGGTGGTTCCCCATTGGCTGGAATCATACCCACCCACCCTAGAAATTCTGAAAACCAAGGGCTCCTATTGGTTGTTCATTTGCTGAACACTGGCTGGAGTTGCCCTCTTGCCTGAGGATTCTAAGAAGTGAGGAGGAGGCTCCCATTGGCTGGAGTAAACTCCTTTTGGTTAGAATTCAAAGAACTGGAGGCTCCCATTGGCTGGGCAATGGCTAATGGGGTCAGGACCTAGCCCTTAAAAGGGCAATCCTAGGGGGCAAGGGTCCACCTCCAAGTTATGCCCACTTGTATGTCCCAGAGGGCAAGAGAGGCAGGGGGTCCGCCAAATGTCCTTCCAGCCATCCTCTGATGTTTGGGTCTGGCTGATTTGAGGACAGGGGGCTTTGGCACTCACACGGTGCATGCATGCACACGTGTGACAGGGAAGAAATGAGGACTGGGCAGATTCTGGGTGGGTGGTTGGGCCTCACAGCAGGTGGTCACGGCTAGCAAACAGATAAGGACTGAAGTTGTCCCGGTGGAAGGGGGAGGGATAGAGTCCACTAAGGGTGTAGAGGTCCCGAAGCAGGGGTGTGGGCAGCAGCAGCTTCCGGCCACGTCCACCACCCCCGCCTGGCCCCCCAGGCCCAGGAGAGGAAGGTGAGGGGCCCTGGCTTGGGGTTGGTGCTGGCAGGGGGAGGGGGAGCGGCAAGGGTGTTGGCTCAGATCTCAACCGAGGGCGGGGCACACGGGGTGATGAACACATGGCTGGAGCCCTGGAGGACACGCAGCTTGGGATCAGGTGGCCACGGCGGGCACAGTTCTGCGGCTCTGGGGGTCAGAGATCATGGAATTAGAAAGCTTGTGAGGAGGTGAGATCTCTGTGGCAGTGACCACCATCTGAAAGTCCCCTTATTTATCCCCCCCATTCCCTGGACACTCACTGGATGGGGTGAGCCGTGCCGGTGTCGAATGCGGCCTGCAGGCCTCAGGTTCCTGAGACAAAGAGGCAGAGGGATGGGGCTAGTGGTCCCCTGGACCCCACTGGCCACAGCATGAGGGGCTCATTGGGTAGAGAGCCCGATGAAAAAGACAACCAGATTCTCAGGATTAACCATGTCCCCTTGGCAGGGAGAGAGGAGGCACACCCTTCTATTCTGTGGGACTGTCATCCCCATCCCTACCACTTGCCTGACTCCCTGCCTCCTTGGTCCCCTTCCACCCACCACCCTTTCCAGCCGGGAGCAGTCCCCGGCACCCCTTACCTGGGCCACACTTAACTTTTCGAGGGGGCTGTCCATGGTGGGGGCTTGGCTCAGACCCTCCCAGGGGGAGAGCCTTCGGCCTGAGGGTGGCCGGCTCTGGAAGTTGTGCACGACGCAGGTGACCTGGGACAGAGGCATGTTGAGGCTAATAAGGTAAGAGTGGTGTAAATACCATCCCCATTTTTCAGATAAGGAAACTGAGGGTCAGGTTTTCAAAGACAGCTAACACTTTTATGTTCTTTTCCACTAAGAGGTAGCTACTATTATTATTTATTCCACAGGGCTGGGACTAGGAGGAGGCAAGTAAGCCTCAGCTGTGCAAGGGCAGGATCTGATCATGCCTTTATTTAAATTTTTTATATACGTTGCATTTATTTTTTATTTTTAAAATGTTTCAATAAAATATTATTTATCTGAATTACTGAATGTTTTAGCTTCTTTAAAATATGCACTCAAAACTAATACCCTACTCGCATCACCCTGATCCAGGTCCTATTATCCCAGGTGAACATCAGGCAAGGTAAAGTTAAAGATCTTGTCCAAGATCACAAAGTCCATGCCCTTCACAATCATGCAGTCCTCCCTTTTGGGTCAGGGAGCTAATGGAGGGTCTCCCATGCCAGAATGGGTGCAAAAGGGGCTCACCAGAAAGGTGGCAATGGCCGCTCCGGTCAGGAAGCCCGCCAGCACGTCGGACCAATGGTTTCGGTACTCGGCCACTCGGACCACACCCACCAGGAAGGCGGGGCACAGCAGGGCCAGGCAGAGGGAGGGTTTGACCAGGCGGGAGCCCTTTACACGGAACACCAGTGTCACATACATCTGCGGAAACCGGACTAGTCAGGGGACACAGGCAATGCAGTTGCTGAACCGAAGTGGCCACTGTGTTTGGGGCTAGGGGGCATGGCCAGAATCCCATTGGGGCTGGAGGATGTGGTCAGGGGCTCCAGGGAACAGAGCCAGAGGACAGGAGTTCAGGGGCTGGAGTCATGGACTCCCAGTGGGCCCTTGCTGGGTTGGGAGCATGGACAGATCATCAAATAGCAGTGGAGCTCTCTGGGCAGGGTCTCCCAGGGACCAGTCACAGGTGGGGAAAGGCCCTTGCTGGACTAGGGCATGGCTACAGAACCGGAAGGTGGAGTCAGGAGTCAGGACCCAAGAGGCAAGCCCAGGAGCTACAGAAGGTGGAATCCCCAAACTCCAGGGCACCACTGATTGGAATAGAAGCTGAAACCCAAACTCTAGGAAAAGGAGTAAAAGTAACATGGGGTGTGACCAGGGAAAAGCAAGAGAGAGTCAGGAAGTCCTAGCAAAGACCAAGACAATAAAGGGCGGCCCGGCGGGCGTGGCTCGGCGGTTGAGCATTGACCTATGACCCAGGAGATCGAGGTTCGATTCCCGGTCAGGGCACATGCCTGGGTTGCAGGCTCAGTCCCCAGTGGGGGGCGTGCAGGAGGCAGCTGATCAATGATGACTCTCCCATCATTGATGTTTCTATCTCTCTCTCTCTCCCTCTCCCTTCCTCTCTCTGAAATCAATAAAGATATATTAAAAAAAAAAAAAAAGACTTGCTCGACTGGCGTGGCTCAGCAGTTGAGCATTGACCTAGGATCCAGGACATGGCAGGGCACATGCCTGGGTTGCAGGCTCGATCCCCAGCAGGGGGCGTGCGGGAGGCAGCCGATCAATGACTCTCATCATTGATGTTTCTATTTCTCCCTCTCCTTTCCTTTCTCTCTGAAATCAGTAAAAATATATATTTTTTAAAAAAAGACTTAAAAATAAACAACAACAACAAAAGGTGAAGACAAAGGGAAAGGGGGTTGAGGACTTCAGAGGGCTAGGGCCCAGTCTCCCAGCCAACATCCAGGACTTGTAGCATCCTGGGGACATGGCTAGGCTGGCTCCAGACACGGTGTCCTGATCCCACCGGGCGGAGCCAACAGCCTCCATTGGGCGTGGCATCACTGGGTCAGAAGGCAGGGCTAGAAGGCCCATCAAGAACAGCAATAGACTCAGATTCAGAAGCATGACCAGGGTCCAAGGGGAGGAGTGAGCGCTTCAGCGGGGCCAACTCGGCTGTTGCAGTGGAGTAACAGCGCCAGGGCATGACCTCACCTGGGTAGGAATCAGAGGCTCCAGCCCAGGGGGCCTCCTGCCTGCTGGCCACCCCCCGCGGCCATGCTCCCGTTTGGGGCTCACCGCTGTGTAGGTGACCGCATAGGCGCAGAGCGCGGCGTCCTTGCAGGGGAAGGCGCGGCGCGCGGCGGCCACCAGGCGGGGGCTGCCCGCGCAGGCGCCCAGGTCGGTGACAAAGCGGTCGGGCCCCGGCCGGTCTGGCGAGGGCGGCAGGCAGCCCAGGGCCGTGTAGTTGGGGCGGCACACGGACAGGAAGTGCGGCGTGGGGTTGCCGGTCACCACCTGCCCCGCGTTGGCGAAGATGGTGGTGGTGAAGAGGCCAAAGGAGTAGACCCCTGGGAACGGGTAGGAGAGGGGCGTCATGTCGGGGCCCTGACGCCAGGGCTGCATGAGTCCCCTTATGACTCATCCGGGCCCCTCTCTCCTTGTGTCTGAGACCACCATCTAAACACCTGGGACTCCCCTTAATACCGTACCCCATTAGAGCTGGGCCACCATCATGGCCCTCGGGCCTCTTGCCGCTGTCCCTCTGGGATTACCAATGTGTCAGAAGTGGGCCCTCCCCTGGAGCCCCATTACACCTGGGCTGGGTTTCCTCACCAGCGTTACATCAGCATCCACCGGACCCATGCCTGGAACCTCCTAGAACCATCCTGATGGTATTTCTGGGCCTCTTTATACCTGCCCTGGATTCACTATTAACTGAGTTACTCACTTTTCTCTGGATCACCAATAAGCCAGAGCCCTCTGTCACAGGAACACCATTATGGATGAGCTCTGCCCCCTCCCCTCCCCTATGGCCACCCATTTTGGCTGGGACTATGCTTAAAGCACAGCTGAAGTCTCACCTGTGTTTCTCTTTTCTGACTGAGATTCTCTTTGTGGAAATTTGGGGCCCTCCTCTTACAGTTGCCATGGTTGGCTTAGGCCCCATCCATGTCCCTAAAACCTCCATCATGCCTGGCCTGAGCCCACATCCCTTTTTGCCTCTGACTATCATGACAATTCTAGGCCCTTTTCCCTCTGGAATCCTGATTATGGCTGAGCCTGGCCCATATCCCTGTGGGTGACTGAACCCTGGCCCTGTCACTCACCCAGGAAGCGGACCAGCCTCCTCAGTGGAGGGCTGAAGCGACAGCAGGCCCCAGACACGATGGTGCTCTCCCCAATGATGGGGATGGCAGAGGGTGGTGTGGGGAAAAAGGCACGAGCCAGCTCCCCCAGTAAGATCTGTGGGTGAGACCAAAACAGGGTCTTCCTGGCCTTCAAGCCCAGCCCTCTACCCAGCTCCCCTTGACCCTCCTGCCTCCTTGGGAGGTCCTCCCACAGTCTACCAAGGCTACCCCAGTCTCACCGTGAGGGTGGGCCCAGCGGTGACCAGAGCATAGATAAGTGCAGGAGGTGCTCGGCTGGCAGCCTCAGGCCCCGGGTAGGGCTTGGCATAAGTACTGTCATAGCAGAAGAAGCCCTGGGTGTGCACAGGGAAGGTGTCTGTGAACTCCAGGCGGTAAGCAAGCAGGACCACCACGCCCAGCAGCACTGACTGCCGTCCAGCCAGAGTGGAGACAGAGATGGAGAGAGACACAGAGAGAAGAGAGAAGGTCAGGCCCGAACTGGGGACATGGAAAGAGAGAGACACACACATGCAGACATGGAGAGAGACAGAGAGAGAATAGGGGGATAGAGAGTGATCAAGACTGAGGGAGATAAAAAGAGTGAAATAGATGGATGAGGGTGGGGAATGGGGCCAGAGAAGGGTCAGGGTTTGGGAGATAAAAAGTAAGAGATGGAGAAAGAGGCAGAGCTAGAAACAGAGAGAAAACAGAAATGGAGGGGGGAGGTGAGAAGAAGAAAGAGAAAGATAAAAGGCAAAGAAGAGAAAGAGAAGGGACTAGAACAGTAGAATAGGGAGAGAAGAAAAGAGGAAATGGGCTGGGGAGAGAGAGTGAGGACATGGCTGAAATCTAACCAGAGAGACTTACAGAGACCATGGGTGGTAGAGTGACAGACCACCAGGGAAAGAATTAGTCCTACTAGTAGGAGTAGCAGCTACCACAGGTATAACCTTACTATGTGCAGGGTGTCATACTAAACCTCTTCTGTCAATGAATATATTTCACTTTCTAAATATGCCCATTTGACAGAAGAGGAAATTGAGGCTCAGGAGGATATGTAAGATGCTCGGAGTCCTGAAGTAAGGATGTGAAGAGTGGGATTGGAACTCTGGAAGTGCTACTTCTGAGTCCAAGCTCATAAACACTTCTCAAGAGAAAGGAAATAGAACTCTCATGCCCCAGAGACAGGGAGGAAGTGATCAGGGAGAGAGAAGTCAGGCCTGGAGCCAGGCAGATAGAAAAATAGGTCCAGGCAGGGATTGGCCAGGATGAGGGAGACTGAGGTTGGGCAGAGAGGGGACAGGAAGACACGTACACCCCGTCCCCACTGAGGGTCTGAAGGAGGTAATGGACTTCTCACCTCCACAAAGACAAAGCAGGGAATGATGGAGAAACTCCTCTTCAGCTGAGGTCTCCCTCCTGCCATGGTGAAGGCCTGGACCTGCGGAGGTGGGGAGGGAGTAGGGTGGCCAGGGTGGGGCCTAGGGGAAAGCTCAGGTCACTGGCCCCTGGAGTCCTCTGGCCATGCCTCTGCACATCCAGGTCTTAGCCCTGCCCCTGCCCACTGGAAACACTTAGCCTCCCCTGACACAGCCCACTCAACTCAGCTTGCTGGGGGGTGGGGGGACTCCAGAGATTCTCTAGTGGTCTTCACTCCCTATAACCTACATAGAAGATTCTGACCCCATACCTTTTAGGAGGGACACTCCTCCTTACCAAGCAGGATCCTTCCCCTTGGCCTTTAGAAGAGAATTCTCCAGCTTAATGGGGACACCTCTCCCCACAGAAAAGGATTCATTTAGAAGGGTTCTCACACCCACCAGTTTTTAGGGAATCCCATCCTCTTTCCCTACATGCTTTACAGGGGACCCCATGCTCCATCTCCCTCACCCTGCCAGGCCCTTCCCCCAAGCCCCTTCTCCCTTGGCCCACAGGGGCTTTTCTCCTGTGCCTATGGTTCACGGATGATAGCCAGGTCCCACTTCCCTCCCAGCTGCCTCTCCCTCTCTGCCTCTCCCTCTCTACCTTTTTCCAGCCCACTGCCTCCCTGTATCATTAAGGGGCTATCTGCCCATCACATGCTCCCTCGACCCCTAGCCGTGAAGCACTACTAGAGTCATTCTCCCAGACTGGCCTCACCTGTGAAAGAGCCCTATGGCTTCCCACAGGTGGCCGCCACTCCCGCAGACTCACAGCCGCTCCTGGCAGTCAGCAGGACAGTGATGGTCACCCCCATTGCACAGATGTGAAAACTGAGGCGCAGGTAGGTGAGGGCAGGCGCTCTGGGTCCAGTGCTCCATCCACGAGGCTTGCTCTTCAGTGTGACATGTGGGGTGAGGGTTGCTAGAGGTCCCAGATGTCTATCAGGCCACAGCTTTTTCACCCTCCCAGAGACACAATCAACCACAGTGGTACCCACAGAGTACACAACTCAGCCACAGCCTCCATCCCACCCCCATCCACACACACACCATGGCCCAGCATTCATCCATCTCACCAACTTGGACCAAGTGCCTGCTGAATTCCAGGCACTGTACTGAGTGCCAACCGTGTGGTGAACATGACAGGCCCACTCATTTAGACAGGTGCCCACCACCCACCACACACATAACTGAATACTCATGCAGACACACATCACACATGCACACTGCACAGTGTGCACACAGCCTGTCACAGACACCCACACAGATCAAACAACTTCCCCCCCAACACAGTCACAGGGACACAACAGGAGGTCCTCCACACACCTCACAGCTCCACACGGCCTCACATGAGCACTCAGCCCTCAGGGACTAGGGTTGCCAACACACTTAAGAGTAACATCAAAAAGAGAGTCACCACACATAATTGGGGGGGTCACCGAACCGGTCACACCCCCAATTACAAGGCATTCAATGACAACCACACACATTAACAGTTCTCATTCACATTGACAGCCATGGGAGAGACAAGACCACAGCCACATGGCCACACAAGGGCACATACATAGACCATGACAGAACCACACAAGAAAGGCGCACGATCACAGCCACATATTAGAATGCAAAAATGCCCCCACACACACCATCAGAAGGAACACACAACAGCAGCCACACAATGACAGTCAAACACACAACCATACAGACACCAAAACAGTGACACAATCACAGTGATAGCCATCACGACGACACAACCACACATACACCATCAGTGATGCCCATGATGAAAGCACACAATGACAGCCACAGGAGAGTCACACACACACCACACACACTCCAGAAGCCACACAATCACAGCTATACAGACACACAATGACAGTTACACAACCACACATATAATTATAACCATACAATCCCAGTCACCCTCACCACCACCCCTTGCCTTCTCAAGCTCGGGGTCCCCTCCCCTACTCCCCTCCCTAGCCCAGTCCCCAAGCTCCAGCTCCCCGCCTCCCCTCCCTCTTCCCACGCTGGACCCGCAGGGGACGCGACCAACTGGATCCGAACCCGGACCAGACAGACCGAGGGTCGGAATTCCGCGAGAGGGGGTACAGGGGGCGCTTCAAGCCCTTCCCCCTCACCGGGTCGAGGTTTCTGCCACCTGAGCTCGGGTTTCGTCTAGACGTCACCGGCGCTGCTGGACGGACAGACTGACGGCTGGCCTGGCGGACGCACAAATGGAGATGCAGTCGGCCAGGCTTCGAGCCGCGCAGACTCCGCGGCGGAGCAAGGGGCGGGCCCTTCGGACCCCTTATTTGCATAATATCGTGGGCGGGGCCTTCAGAGCTCTTATTAGCATGATAAGGGCGGGGCCTCGGCCGTTTTGGGGGGCGGGGCGTGTTAGAACAGATTGAGGGGGAATGAAGGACCGAGGTTAAGAGGGAGGGCTCTGGGTGAGGGGAGGGCTTAGGGGAAGAGGAGGGCGGAGTGTGTGAGCGCAGCCCTGAGGCGCTACACTCCCTCTCTGGGCCTCAGTTTCCCCATTTGGGCAGTAGGGGCAGCAGGCCAGACCGCCAAGGCCCCCTAGAAAGGAAGGCTGGTGGCTAGTGTGAAACAGCTTATCTAGGCACTCATATCTGGACAGATCAATCCCTGACCTGTAGTGTACTAATCTGGCCTCACACTGTCCTCTGACCCTAGGCCCACACATCCCAAACAGTCCCTGGGGTGTCCATGCCCTCCCCAGCACTGGGGAGTAAGTGAGGGTGGGTCATTCTCAGGCACAAGAAGCAGCAGGAGCAACAGTCCACAGGTGAAGGAGGGTCTCGCCTAGTTTATTTTCTCTCTGGAAGGGTCTTCGGGGAGAGCAGTCCCAGCTGCTCAGGCTGTGAGGAGAGAGGATGGGTAAGGGCCAGGTCTGGCCCAGGGGACCCAGGGATGGCAGCCAGAGTGCAGGAACCCCGGGGTGGGAGCTGGGAGGGCCCATACTGTGGGATTCCAGGGCTGGTCAGGAGGGGCAGGGTGGGTGGAGCAGGGGAGGATCCACACCTGGTGGGAAAGAGCAACTTTTGTTGAACAGTGGCTGGGAAGGGTCCTGGTCCGAGTCGGTGTCAGAGTCCCAGGAGTGAAGTGGAGGGCTCAGGCATCGGTGCCCCTTGCAGCCTGCAGGAGGGACAGGTGCCATTCTGGCTCTCTATGCATAAACCTTGAATGTGACCCTTGAAAGACCTCTGAATTTGGGCCAGTGTCCCTTGAATTTGTCCCTTATGTGACCCAATGTGACACCAAAGTATGACCTCAATGACCCTTGAATTTTACACCAATGATCCTTAAAAAACACCCTGGTGACCCTACCCTGAGTGACCCCTAGATGAAACCTCCAGGGACTCCTTAATGTGACCCAGATTAAAATCCAACAGATGTGACCTCCAAATATGGCGTCTGAACATGACCTCCATGTGTGAAGCTGGAGAATGGCCCCCCACACACACCCTGGAGCATGGCTCAGCCCCCCTCACCCCTGAGGCTCGAAGCCCTGGGGCGGATTCCCGAGGACATGGTGAGGCCATCAAAGGAGTTCTGTAGCATGTGCACAGCAGACCTGCAGGAAGATGGGGAGCTGGGGGTCCCAGGCAACTCTGGACTGCTTGAGGCTGGGGCAGGGGATTGTTGGGGGGCAAAGGAGGAAGGGAGTCCTATTTGGAGATTGAGGTCTGGACTCAGATGGCTTCCAGGTTCTAGTGGTCACTGTTTGATCAGACTGGGAGCAAGGCACGGCAGAGGAGGGTCAGGGGGCAGAGGTCAGAGGTCAGAGTGGGAGCTGGGCATCACCATATGTCACTCAGCTCCTTCTGGAGGTCATTCCTCCTAAAGCCATTGCCTCCTAATGGCATCTCCTCTGTCTCCAGCCAGTTGGATGTCTCACACTCCTGCTGCTTCATCTTGGTTAAGACCTGGGGCTCAAAGAGGGGTAGAGGGAATGAGAGAAGAGCAATAGTAATAATAATAATGATGGTGCAAGGTGACCATTACATGGCACTTATTACATGCCAGGCTGTCCTCAAAGGTTTAACAGTTTATACAGCTACCCCTTCAGGTAGCGGTGTGTGTGTTATACCCATTACACAGATGAGGAAAATGAGGCCCAGAGAGGTGAAGAAACTTGCTCACAGTCACACAACAGTAAGTGGCAGAGCTGAGATTTATGTCCAGGCCTTCTGGCTCCAGTCCAAGGGTGGAGGCCGGTAGAGCTCCCCATATTCCCAACTCATGTGGAGTCTGTCCGCCCCTCTCACCTTACGGCACTTCACCTGGGTCTTCTGCATCTTCTGGATGTTCACCAGGTTCTCAGTGATCTCTTCCTCCTGTGCCTCTGTGAGGGGAGAGGACTCAGGGGCGACAGGCAGCAGCAGGACAGCCTGCACCCCCCACCCCCTGTGAGCTCCAGGCACTCACGGAGCTTCTGATAGATGAAGGTCACCTCCTCCCGAACCAGCTCCAGCTCTTCCCACAGGAATTTCTTGCTGAGGGGTTAGTGCAGCACAGTCCCTGCCCAGTCCCCAACTTCCTGGTCTCCCAATTTGCCCACCTGTCTCTCCAAACCTCCTCCACCTCCTCAACCACCCATTCCCCCTAGGCTCTGGTCCCTCCCCAAGTTGCCCACCCACCCTTACCTTCCAACTACTATTCCCCCACTTCCCCTCCCCAGCCCCCAGTTCTCTCCAGCCTCCCATTCCCTCAGCCTCCCATTGCCTGGCCTCTATCTCTCCACCTTCTGCCCTCTGACCTCCCATATTCCCAACCAGCCCCCCTCAACCACCTTACCCCTCAGCTCCTTGATCCCCTGGCCTCCTTCCCATCCCACCTCCAGCTTCCTGTCTTTCCTGCCTTCTGGCCCCCCAGTCTCCCCACACACAAGCACTGCCTATCTTCCCCCCATCATCCCCTCCTCTTGTCTTCTAAGCTTTCCATGGCTCCCCACCCCCCTTACTCAGGCCTCTCCTATTTCCCCCATCTTGGCCTTCCTTCCCACAACCTCCAGGCTTCCTCCCTTGCAGCACCCACCTGTCTCGGATCTCCTGGGCCAGCAGCTGCAGACAGTGGGTAGTGCGGGCTTGTTGCTCCTCCTCACTGTCCCGCAGGGTCTTCTGCAGTCCCTGCAGGCCTTGCGCCAGGGCCCCATAAAGCTCCTGCTGTTCCTGCTCCATGCCCCATTTGTGTCCCTCTGTCTGGCGGCTTGTGGGGTTCAGCACTTCTGCAGGGACAGTGGGAGCTTGACTGAGGTCCACCACACCAAGCCCAGCTTTGAACCCACCTTGCCCTAGTCTGGTTGGATCCCAACCCTGAATCCAGACTCACCCACTTCTCTCACCCTGACCCAGCTGACCCTGGCAGCCTCCAGCCTGACCTTGACCCAAGGCCAGTCCTCACCTTCAAGCTGTTGGATCTTGATTTGCTGCAGGCAGCTCTCCTTCTCCAGCAGGGTCACTGAGTGATTTAGGAACTCGAAAGCCTGTGGGCGCACAGAGCAATATACAGACCTTGTAACATAGAAACCCACACCTTAAACCTATATGTTCGTATTAACCATTGTCACCCCAATAAATTTAATAAAGTATTATTTTAAAAAAAAGCCTGTGGGGAAGAGGTTATACCTGGAGGCAGGAGGGGGCTGGAGGACAGGGACAGAGGTTGCTTGAGTAGAGCTGGCTTAGGAAGCTAACCTTGGTCTGGGCATGTAGCTGGTTCTTGAGTGACTCCAGTTCACATCGCAGGAGCTTCGAGGTGTCAGGAATCATGGTACACTTAACTGTGAGCAGAAGTGTGGGTCAGCCAGGCTGGGGAGGGTCGGGGCAAGGGCAAAGTCTGGAGCAGGAATTCACCTAGGCTGAGGTAGAGGCAGGAGTAGGGGTCAAGCTCAGGGACAGGAATGGAGGGCAAGAGTCAGCTGATGCTGGAGCAGAGCTGAGTGGGCAGCAATGGTAGGGTTCCACGGAGGCTGGGGAAGAGGGTGGAAGTAGGAACCAGCAGGTCTTCCACACAGTCTTGTTTGGAGGGAAGGTTCTCACCTTTGACTTTGGAGGAGCTGGTCTCCAACGGCTTCTAGGGTAGGGGAATATGAGGGCAGTAGAAATTCATCCCTGGGCTGCCTCTTTGCTCACCCCAACCCAGTGTTTGGACCTAAGTTGGGTCTGTTGAGTTCTGGGTGTCCCAGACAATGAGCGCAGGCAAGGCGCCTCCAGGTACATGTGTGAATCCCTCCTGGCCTGTACATACTCAGAAGTGCATTTATGTGGCTTGTACCCTACATGTGTGGGCCTCTGGGCTGCCCCTGACAGCATGCATGATTGGGCTCAGGAAATGGCCCTCCTCCTTAGAGGCAAACGACATTGACAATGTCTGCAGGCAGCACCAATAGCACTGACACGTAACTATGCGTAATTCCACAACTGCAGCTACACAGACACAACCTCACACACAGCCATGTACTCCAAGTCATAAAACCCAGGGAATCCACACACACCTATCTCAGATACATAACCAGACACAGACACATAGGCAGTCATACTCAGAGACAATTACAGACAAGATCCCACTAAAACACACAGTCCCACATCCATTCCATTCTTTCCCTCATCCATTAAGACATTTTCATCGCAGGATTGCTGCGCACTGGGAGGTGTTCCTGGTGCTGAAGACACATGGTGGGAGGATTCTTGAGGAGGACCTCCCTGCCCCTACAATCCCTTCCCTAAACCCCACAGCAACAGATTGCAGTGCAGCAGGAAGGGGTTTACAGGGTGGGGGTGACCTTAGCGCTGCTCTGTTGCCTCTTCACAAGTTCCTGGTCATTGCAGTTCTCCTGAGTGTCTGAGTTGGGGAAGGGAGGAGACCCATGTGACTGAGGCCCTGAGTCCCTCCCTGGCTTCCAGTCTGTATTCGTCACTGTGTTCTCTAAAGCAGCTGGCCGCAAGGTCTCTGGTTCTGGGGTGCTGGACCAGTGAATCGTATAGTCCAAGGTCTTGTCTGAAGAATCACCTGGGGGTGTGTGAATGAGGGCTTCCTGAGGGCCAGCCCAGAGCACTCCAGCCCCTCCCAGCTTCCCAGCCCTGGAGCAGCCCCTCAACGAACCCCAATACTTGTCACACTTCCTGTTAGCAAGCAAACACAAGTTGGAGGACGAGGAAGATGAGCAGTAGCAGGACACAGAGTAGTCAGGGTCCTGGGGCAGGCCGGCCAGAAGAGGGTCGCTTCACGGAGGGAGGACAGGGAGCTGCACTGAGACCAGCCCCTGTGTCCCAACACTCCCAGAACCTCCCTATCACCTCAGAGAGGCCTCAGCCCTGAACACAGGGCCTCCAGCTATGGTAGGAACAGGGTGGGCAGGGGGTTAGGTTGGGCAGTGAGGAGAACCCAAAAGGCCCCACAGGGGAAAGTGAGGCCTCAGAAGAGTCTAAAAAAAAAAAAAAAATCTTAACATTGGGGCCTGGTAGGAAACAGCATGCGCAACCCTTGCTGGTGTGGCTCAGTTGGTAGGGCATCGTCCCCTGCACTGAAACGTTGCTGGTTAGATTCCTGGTCAGGGCATATGCTTGGGTTGTGGGCTCAATCCCCGCTAGGGGGTGTGCAGGAGGCAGCTGATTGTTGTTTTGCTCACTCTCACATCAGTGTCTCTCTTTCTCTCTCCCTCTCCCTTTCTCTCTCTAAAAATCAACAAACTATTCTTAAAAAAAAAAAAGAAGAGAAACGTCATGTGCAAAAGCTTGAAGGTGTGAAACCATGTCCTCTGTGATGGTAAATTCAGGATGGTTGGAGGCAGAGTCCAAGAGGAAGCAGCAGGAGGTTAGCAGGGCAGCTCAAGCAGACACTGAAAGCCAAGCAGGGAAGTCTGGACCTGGTTCCCCAGGTAAACAGGAGGCATAGTGTATGAACAGGAGAGGTAGGGCATATCTATTCAATAAATATTAGCTTAATCGGGGCCCAGGCCCATGCTAGGTGAGGCTGGGAACAAGAAAGAAGTCAGCTCTATGTCTCGTATCCACACACCCCTGCCCCTCCAGTGTAGTCAGGGCTGGCACCAATGGAGTCACCTGGGATAGAGCTGTCTGGAAAAACTTCCAGGTGAAGGGGATCTTGTCCTGGATCACAGCCAGAAAGGCCAAGCTCTAGGCCTTTTTGAGCCCTCTGGTGTCCTTCCTCTGCTCAGTCTTTGAAGACTCCTATACACCCTTCAAAACCCTACTCAGCATCTACTCTGTAACAGCTTCCTTAATCCTTAAAAAAAAGTCTTTACTGATTTGAGAGGAAGGGAGAGGGAGAGAGAAACATCTATGTGAAAGAGAAACATCAATGTGAAAGAGAAACATTGATGAGCTGCCTCCTGCATGACCCCTACTGGGGACAGAGCCTGCAACCTGGACACGTGCCCTGACTGGGAATTGAACCCGAAAACTTTCAGTGCATGGGGCAACGCCCAACCAACTGAACCACACGGGCCAGGGCCCTTAATCCTTTTTGCTGTTGTTAATCCTCACCCGAGGATATTTTTTCCATTGATTTTTAGAGGGTGGAAGGGAGGGAGGGAAGGGGGGGGAGAGAGAGAGAGAGATATCTATGTGAGAGAGACACATTGATTGGTTACTTCGGGCACACACATGGACCAGCTGGGGCTGAACCTGCAACCCAGGTACAGGAGTTTGACCAGGAATCAAACCGGAAACCCTTCGGGTGCTTGGGATAATGCTCTAAGCACTGAGCAACATGGGCCAGGAACTTAATCCTTTTTTAAACTCATATTTTCTGAGTATTGCTCTGAGTGCTGGGCACCACCCTCAGCACTCATTGGGTCTTCACACCTACCCTGTGACATATATTCTTCTGCCTGAAATGTTCTAGGGTACCTTTTCAAGAGGCACTGGACACCCTCTAGCTGGATGGTTTGGGTTCAAATCCTAGCTCTGTCCCTTCCTAGCTGTGTGATGTTGGAAGAGTTACTGAACCTGTCCATTCTTTAGTGTCCCCAACTATAAAAATGGGATATCATACTACCACATAATTGAGTTGTGATTAAGTAGATTAATCCATGCCAATGCTTAGCGTTCAGTAGTGAGAACCTCAGGGTATGTCCTTGAATGTCACGCTGAGAACTTGGGACCTGGGGACCATAGGAGCCCTGAGAGGATTGGAGAGGGAAAGGGAAGACCCATTTCTGAGTGCCAACTGCAGGCAGATCCCCAGTACGAGGCCCCCACCCCTTCCACATCGGTTGTTCCTTCCCAAGTCCCTCCAGGGAGAATTCTTTGGGAGGAGGGGCGGGGTCATTTTAGCCTGGGCCCCGCCCCCTGGGCCGTGAATCCCGCGCCGTCCAGGCTCCCGACCCCTTTCCAGCTCCACGTACCACATAGCACCTGCTCATGCTCTCCCATCAGGGACCGCGAAGCCAGCCCCCAGCTGTGATGCTGAAATTTGATCCTGTGGGGACACCATCACTTTAAAACGCTCGGAGCCCAAGGCGGAGTCACAGAGAGGGGTGTGGCTGGCGTTTTAGCTCCGCCCCCGCCGTTGCAACCCGCGGCCTCGTCGGCGCCTTTCCGCTTCCGCGGATCCTAGGAGCCGCCTAGTAAATGGATAAAATTCCCGCGAGGGGGCGGGATTTCAGGCTGGTTTCTGCTAATCGATTAGTCAATATCTAACAGGGCGGTACAGGAGGCGATAGGTTACGATTGGATTGGCTTCGGGTTTAGCTGGGAGGCGGGACGAATTCTGGATCCCGCCGGGAGAGGTGGCCGCGGAGGACCGCGGGAGCGAGGCGCCCAGCCCAGCGCCCTGGCCCCGAGATCCGGCCTCGGCGCCTCTGGTCTCGAGCTCCTGGGTGTTGCGGGTTGAGGTCCGGATTCCTGCTGGTGGGGTCGGTGTCTTGGGGATGAGATTTGGGAGTTTCCCAGGATTAGATGGAGTCTCGGAGGTGCCTTGGGGATCTTCATAGAGATATTTGGATCTTGTGAGCAGGAGCCTTTGCTGTTAAAACTGGGACCTCGAGGTGATATTTGAGTCACTGAGGTGATCTCTGAAGATCTGGGGATACGAGCCTGAGCTGCTGGGGCTGAAATTTGGGGGTGTTGGAGGTGGCATGGATGTTGGGGTCCAGAGGGCCTGAGATCTTGAGAGCTGACATCTAGAGAGATGGGGTCGTGGGTTGTCGCAGGACTGTTATGAGCCTTACCCACCCCTATTCCTGGGCTGCTCGCCCGGGATATCTGCTGGATTGGCGGTGACCCTGGTCTTGCTCAGGCTCACAGGTGCCAAAGGCAAAGCTCTGAGCCACCTGGTGCCTCCTTCCCAGGCCTGCAAGATGGAGGAAGGTGGGAACCCGGGAAGCCTGACTAAGGTGGTCCATCTACTGGTCTTGTCCGGGGCCTGGGGCATGCAAATGTGGGTGACCTTCATCTCAGGTAGGGACCCTTGGTCTGGACGTCATGGATACCCAGGGTGGGGACAGTAATGAGAGGGGGCCCTGGAGTATCCTAACAGACATGTGGTCCCCTACACCCCACAGGCTTCCTGCTTTTCCGAGGCCTTCCACGACATACCTTCGGTCTTGTGCAGAGCAAACTCTTCCCTTTCTACTTTCATATCTCCATGGCCTGTGCCTTCGTCAATTTCTGCATCTTGGTTCCACAGCACACCTGGTCTCAGCTCACATTCTGGGAGGCCAGCCAGGTATGCAGACTTGGGCTTCACTACCTTCTGAAGACTCATTCCCAGTATCCCACTATGGCCACTCCTTTGTGAGAATTAAACAAACAACAACAAAACTTTGCCTTCTTCCTGGTGGACACAAAGTTGGGCTCTGGATACCCTTGAGTAGTACACAGCCTGCATGACCATCCCCAGCAGCCCTGTCTATTTCCCAGTGTCTCTGCTGGCTGCTGCTCCCTCTCCTCCCTCTGGTTGGGCCTGCCGCCAAGCTGTGGTGACTCAGCTGGGCTGGGGCACTGACCCCAGCTCATTGTTTAAAAACTAGCCTGACTGGGAATTTAAAGTCCCCCACCCCCATCCACACATTTACCCAGCCACCAGGCAAGAGACCATCTCTGTATCTCATATTTCTCTATCCAGCCCTCCCTCTGCCCTTATTATGTTCCTCAGATGTGGGCAGGTAAAGCCTGAGAGGGATTTAAGAATAATTCCACAGAGACAGGAGAGTATTATGGGTAACTAGAACTTTAAGGACTTTTTATTCACTCCCTGTGGGCCCAATGTCAGCTTCTGGGGTCTGGGATGGGGCCACAGAGGAGATGGACGCTATCTTAGGCTCTTTTTTGGAGGAATGATTGTGCTGACCCAATTTGGGGAAGAGAGGTTCTACCCTGAGATACCCTCAGTTTGTGGGAAAAGAGGAGACAAGGCTGTGCTCTGGATACTTCCAGTCTGAGTATCACAGGAGAGGAGGCTCAGAAGGTTTTGGGGGGATAAAGGAGATGCTAATATGGAGCTTTTGCTGGCTTCAGGTTATGAGAGCTGGAGCTTAGGTTGGGGCCCCTAATCCGGGTTTGGGGAAGGAGGGGGAGGTCTAGTTTTGACCCACGGCTATCCCCCATCCCCTCTGGACTTTGAGGATGCAGAAGGACCCTATGGAGGGCCCCTCCTGCCTCCCAGGTATGGCTCACCTCCCACTACCTCTGCCAGCTCTGCCTGCTGTTCCTGAGCCTCACGCTTGCCACCATCAATGCCCGTTGGCTGGAGCCCCGCACCACGGCTGCCATGTGGGCCCTGCAGACCATGGAGAAGAAGCAGGGCCTGGGTGGGGAGGTGCCAGGCAGCCACAAGGGCCCTGACCTCTACCGCCAGCTGCGGGAGCAGGATCCCAAGTACAGTGCCCTCCGCCAGATCTTCTTCCGCTACCATGGCCTGTCCTCCATTTGCAATCTGGGCTGCCTCCTGAGCAATGGGCTCTGTCTTGCTGGCCTTGCCCTGGGCCTCAGGAGTCTCTAGCACCCACTGCTGCTTTGTCCCTGCTGGGGCCCCAAGTGTTAATAAACCCTTCTTTGGAAATGGCTGCTGTCATTTTTCTCCAGCTGGGAAGCAGGGGAAGGGTGGACAAGGATGGAGGTGAGGGCCTCTATTTTCCCATTCACAAGGCATAATGATTTGGAGTGTTAGCTATTGCAGCCCCTAAGCTCTTCCTATAACAGTGCCCATTTGTTGAGCACCCACTGTGTGCCAGGCATGGAGCTAACCATTGTACATACCATATATTATTGTAACAATAGCTGGTTTTGATCCCTGGGGGACAAGTGTGTCTCCCACCCCATTGATATTGGGAGTTGCCATGTGTCTTGCTTTGGCCTGTGAAATGTAAACAAAGACCCCACCAGTCATTTCCAAAGAGAAGGGTATAATGGTCCCCTCCTTATACATTCTAAGACCCCCAGTGGGTGCCTGAAACCGTGGATAGTACCAAATCCTATATATGTTTTTTTCCTATACATACATACTTTTTCAGTTAAAGCACTTTATGGCTCCTCTGGCATGTCTGAATTGCCAGCATCACTAACTACTCTTGTGCTTTGGGGCCATTATTAAGTAAAATACGGGTTACTTAAACACAAGCACTGTGATACCATGACATTTGATCTAATAGCTGAGATGGCTATTAAGTGACTAATGACTGGGGAGTGTCCACAGTGTGGATGTGTTGGACAAAGGGGTGATTTATGTCCAGGTGGGATGGAGCAGGATGGTGCAAGATTTCATCATGCTGTTCAGAATGGTGCACAATTTTATTTCATTGCTTTTCAAAGAAAGTGGAAAGGAGAGAGAGAGAAACATCGATGTGAGAGACACATCGATTGGTTGCCTCCTGCATGTGCCCCAACTGGGCCAGGGATCAAGCCTGCAACCAAGGTAGGCTTGATTCTGACCATGTACTTGGGGAAGAATCAGGGTCCTCTTCAGCCCATGGACCAACACTCTAACCACTTAGCCAAATCGGCTAGGGCAGAATGGCGCACAATTTTAAACTTATAAATTGTTTATTCCAGAATTTTCCATTTGATATTTTCAAACTGGTTGACTGGGTAACTGAACCCACAGAAAGGAAACTGGGTATAGGGGAGGACTACTATACAAGCCAGTCTTTGATTCGCCACATTTTCCATTCTCCATAATGACCAGTGGGGTTGGGTGCCATGGAAATTTCGGGGCTGCTTGTTACTGACTGATGCATGTCATTTTTGTTTATTCTCATGGCAGTCCTTAGACGCACCTGCTGTTCTCATGAAGCAGTGGTACTCAGAGAAGTTCAGCAAGTGGCTTCAGGTGGAGTTGGAATTTGAACACTTGCAAAGCCTAAACTATTGTAAGTGCAGATGTTGTCCTGCTGGCATAAAGAAAACTATAGGACCTCAGCTGGATGTGCCAAATTTCCATAGTGTGTGACCTCAGTCAAGGAGATGACCCTTTTTGAGACTCAGTTTTCTTATCTGTAAAAGGGGGATTAATTCCAAGGGCCCATAACAGTATTTGGCAAAGGGATCTAGCCCACTTTAGGGTCAGGTGCTGCAATTTACAAACACTAATTCTAACCAGAAACCATACACAACCGTGTGAGGTGGAGACTCTTGGCTGTAGAGGAAACGGAGGCCCAGAGAGGTTAAGTAACTTGTCCAAAGTCACAGGGCTAGAAAGAGGTGGAGCTGGGATTCGAACCTGGCTCCAGAAACCCCTCTCTCAACAGCTCTGCACATAGTAGGATCTCTATAGGTAGTTCATTGTTGGGGAGAACTCTGGACCACTGCCCACGTGGTGCCGCTTCCAGCCCCTGCCCCAGCTTTCCACAAGCCCCGCCCCGGACTCGGCCCCGCCCTGCCCTGCCCCGGGAGCTGCCCCTCCTCCCCGGTCTGGGCGGAGCCGGCGCGGGATCCGGGTGGCTGCGGGTGGCTGCGGGCTGCTGTGGTGGCAGTGGCTGCGGGGTCAGGGTCGCGGTCGCGGTTGCGGCCGAGGGCAGGCTGCAGCGAGTTCAGAGGCGGAAACCCAGCGGGCAACGACCCCCAGGCGAGTTGACCCCCTCGGAGGGAGCACACCCCGCTCCGCACCTTCGCGTCCCAGCAGGTCTGGGGAGGAGGAGGGGGTTTGGGGAGGCCCCGGGGGAACAAAGGCCGGCAGCGGGGGACGCCTCTTCCCTCGCCCCCACCCAGCTGGGCTCCTCCGGGAGCGTTAATGGGGCGCGGGCGGGGCCGAGAGCCCCGCTGGGAACAAGAGATGGGACCATATGGTGATGGGAGGAAGCTCCAGAGCTACCCTGCACCGGCTGGGGCGCCCCAAATCCAGCAAAGAGGGACAGGGCCAAATCCCAGGACCCTTACCAAGTGCCAGGCGTTAAGGGAGGATGGGCACATTGCCCTGGGCCGGCTGACAGGTGGGCTGGGGGGGGCGGGTGCCCAGCCTGGCAGCCCTGCCCAGCTTGGGGAAAGGCTTCCTGTCTCTTGTCTTCCCCTGAAACTCGTTCTCCCGGAACAGGGGGTGGGGCTGAGGGCTGGGCAGGAAAGGGGGGCCGGTCCTGTCCTTTAAAATGGAAAAAAGCCCCACAGGCAGTTGAGAAAG